>NC_070582.1:18031434-18348474 GCF_027409825.1 Scomber japonicus
GTATCTTTTATGTGGTTGAGAAATGGTTTTCAAGTTTTCTCAGCTTAAGTCTTTAGAGTCAGCACTGCCACAACCTGACTCTTCATCCAATTTGCTCAATAGCAGAATAATAGTGTAAATAGCTTATAATGGCTACGCTGTACATGTATGATTATGATTGGCCATGACTTGTCAGCTCATAGTAATACAGCTGTAAATGAACCAGTGATAGTGAAGTATTGATGAAACAGTTGATACCAATCAGCTAATGCAACAGGCTGAAATGTGTTTTTCAAACCTGTGTTATTTAGAAAGATGGAATAGAACAGTTTGTTATCATTGTACAGGTACACAACAAAATTAAGTCCGGTTTAATAGAGTTCAAGCTTGTTTTCCTCCCTTAGCATGATTTGTTTAGGCAGGTCTGAACTCTGCATTGTACCCAGTTACAGACCAAAACAGCTGTACTAAGATCCTTTGAGGATGTGGTCCTGAAGAATGTATGGTTTGTGGTGGGAACATAATAAGACCTCAATCACACCCAACTATAAGGCATACTCTACAAGTTTGAATTAAATGGCTGCCATAGCAGGGTGTTCTTTGCATACTAGGATACAGATGAGCAAAATCAACAGTTGCTGCTAGTTAGTTAGAGAGTGAATCATGATCTGAACTGGACTAGCTCAATAATGTTGCATTTTTTATGTGGCAGAAAGGAGCTTCTTTATGACCTTTTTCTGGTGTTTATGATCTTGCTCCTTTCCCAAACACATCTGACCAATAAGTGGGGTGAATATTCCCACATGGCTTGTTATGATGCAGATTTTTGTCTACGTTAAAAGAAAATGAACTAAGTGTACTGACTCATCGAGGGATTCAGACCACAGCAAGCAAACTAATGGTTTGAAAAAGCCCAAAGATAGTAACTTGCAAGACATCAGCATGTTCACCACTGAGACAGCCTCACAGTGCTGCTACCCTTGCTATGAACTCTTACTTGCTGTACAGCTGCACAGAAGCCTGACTTTTTCCTTTTGCATTAGATGTTCTGTCATTTTGAACTTCATTTGCCTTTGTACATGAAGTGAATATGGTGATTAAAGGTAATTCTGATTCTGAAATGTATCCACTCGGGCAAACTTCATATCATTTTAAATGATCTTTGCATGAACAAAAGGAGCAAGTGTTGTAGTGAGAAAGTGACTCTGGTCTGCTTAACCACTGGGATTATTTAAGCCCTATTCTTGGAGACAGGCCATCTGAAATGCAAGGCGGGATCATCAGCTCGGGTCGTTATCTCTCTGAGAGGAGGGAAAAAAATAGATGGAGGTATTTATCTCTGAGAGGATGCCTGCTTTGATACTCCTTTGCAATAAATCTGTCTCCAGTCTTCAAAGGGACAATAGTGGAGAAATAGTCTCTGTGGAACATATTCTGTCAGTGTGTCGCTTCAAAACCTTCATACAGTCTTTGTCTGACTCACTGACTTAGTGTCTTTAATTGTTCCTCCAACCTTTTGTGTGATAAAGTAATTGAGATTCTTACAGCTGAATATTGTCCAATTTTGTAATCACCTGTCCTCATTGTTGTACTCAGACATTATACTGAACAGGTATTTTAGTAATGTGGGGAACAGCTATTGCAAATCAATCATTCCTATTCTTTCTAAACAAATTCACTTGCCAAAGAACAAAGGGAAGGAGAGCTAATCACAGGTTTCGCACACACTCTGATAAAGGGCAGATATTCAAGACATAAACATAGGCTTTAGGTGAGCTAATTACTTTTTAAATTGACCAATTTATCTTCATCTTAGAGGGTTCAAGATAAGGCAACTGTATTAAATAGCTATGTGGAAGATCTTTTGTTACAGGTGGACAATGGATGGATCCATACAGATGCTCTTAGAAGCACAGTGTAGCTGTATGAGATTAAAGCATGAGGAGACAATCCAAATACTTTTTACCTGCACATATATAGAAGTGCTCAGTCTAGCTGTCATCCACAGTAAATGACCTGCAGCAGTGGTATCATAAATGACAAATCAGCTTTAAATGTGACAGACCTTAGACCACTACCTGTATACACAACTGGACCAGTATCGATTAAGTTTAAGTCTACTATGGACAATAGTACAAGTTGACTTGTTTATACAGTTTATTTAGTTTTAATTTGTTAACATGAGTATTCCATAAAATAACATCCATTTATTAATTTGGCTGTTTTGTCCAAAGATTTGGTCACATGAGGTCACTTGAGGACAGAAAAGGTTATACGTGTTTCCCAAATTTCCCAATTGACTATAGCATATGGATATATAATAATTCCAACACAAACCATGAAGTGTTTTAAAGATTATTTTTACACATCTTGTGTTGGAATCCAGTCACAGAGGTAAGATCTGTGCAATGGTAATTCTGGAGCTGTTTGAAGGCATTTTTCTCCCCTTGTGTCCAGTATTTGTGTCTCTTCACCCCCTTCTTTCTTTTTATGTATTCATTTATAGTGCAATAATAGTGATTAACATGAATACACATATGATGAAGTACAAGACTAGAGGGGGAACAAGAACCAACAAACCAACCAAAAAAACAAAACAGCTTCTGTTTTCAACGTGTAGAAAAAGAAAGCAAGATGTAGTTTATTAAGCAGCCAGTTTGGGAGTTTTTACTGACCAGCAACAACTAGTTTAATTAGCCTCAGTAGCTGCATGAAGTCCAACTAACTAAGTCTGAACTAAGCCAGATGCCAGCAACCTGGTGGTAGGCTTAGTAGTGCTAATATTAGCAAGCACCACTAAGACACAATATGTTTAGACAATAGACAATTACACAACTTCAGAGTTACGTGGAGACGCAGTTCTCCTCTTTTGGCAACAGCTAACCACCTTACCACACCTCCAGCCCCCACACCAAAATAACAGGTACCAGACCAGTCTGCACATTGAACCCACAGACACCAAACTAATATCAACCATCCATCAATCTAGATGGTAGGCGGTAAACAAGTTGCCCACCAAACTGTCAAAGTGACAGAGAGTTATTGGCATTATTAACTATAATGTAATGTAATTACTGAATTACAATATCTAACAATTCACATAACAGAACAAAAATGGTCACATTATTTTAATGTGTTAACGTGACAAAGTATTGCATTACTGTCTCTGTATTTTGACCTCCAGTATTTCCCTGTGGCGCTAAATGATTACAGACAACACACAAATAACAGTGAGAAGAAAGAAAGCATGATTTAATGTGCTAAAGCTTTTATACACAACAGCTTTGGAGGCCAATTTTTTTCAGGGCTTGACATGTACCGTGCCAATTGTGAAGACAGGCTCATTAAAGGCTGCCTCCCCTTGTATGACAGTGGCCATTTGTTTAAGAGCCTATCTTCTCTCCAGCCAACCCAGATGCGATAAGTCAAAGCATAAGGGCGCTTGCAGAGACACCTGACAAATGACAGTGTATACCTGTCTTAGATCGCTGCAGCATCTCTGTGGAAGAATAATGTCCAAGAAGAATCAATTTCCTCCAATGAATCTCAGCTCAGGCAAAAATCTGCAAGATATTTATGGGAGCATGTGTGCACATACAGTATAGGCTGACAAAGAGTCAACCTTTGATGAAAAGAGAATGCAATATGTGCAACAACAGATGGTGAGATTATGTCATTCAATGAAATATATCTGGGGAAACATCAGTGAAATAACTGATTGTTTTACTCGCTATGTACAAATGTACAGCTCAATTTGTTTAAGGTAAAACCAGAAACATAAATCTAGATCATTAGAGCTTGTGAGAAATCAAACTGTTTAAAAGGATTGTTCACTAATTGGTTCAAGTTCAATTGTCCAAACTCCTTGTACTCAGAGACTGTATAATACAAGCACAATTTCCAGAACAGACTGAAAGCTTCCAAATGGACCTTGAGGTGACATTGTTTCAGTTCATCATTATTATATTCAACACTGGTTCTCTGAAATAAATGTGATTCAGTAACAGTCACTGGTGCCAAGATACTATATATTAAATAAGTTAAAATCCAAATGTGTTTTCTGCCTGAATAGAAAAACACAGAAAGAAATATTGCTCTCCATGCATGTTCTGTTTTTCACCTTCTTAAGATAGTTGCTCAGTGTGATCTTTGTGTTTCATTTGAAGTGCACTTCATGTGCAGAATAAAAGATGGCCAAGTGTCTAATAATCCTGCAGGCCTTTTTTTAGCAGTCTTACAATATATCGTTTTATAGTCGTATATATAGTTTTATTACTCGTGGTAGCATGTTAAGAAAAGAACTACACTTGCTTGAGAAGATGATACATGTGTGTCTACATTGTAGTATTTGGAGTAATTATAAAAACATGTCATTTAGGAGACATGGGGCATATAATGAACAGATCCAAACATCACCAAGCAAAAGGCTGAATTTAAACCACACATTTTTACAACCTCTCTATTAATAGCCACAACTTCCTATAGGAGACCTCAGCTGCTCACTGACCACCTAAATTAATAGCCTTATACATCCTCCTTGTGTCACAGATACTTGAGCTTCAAAAGGACACAAAACCTGGCAAGATTTCACTTGAAAAACCATAAAAACTCTTTTTAAACCACAAATTGAAATATATCACACAAATGGAACTGAATGATACTCACCATTTCTATTAAAACATCATTTTTCAGGGCAAAAGAAACAAGTCATAATGTAATTTCGTATATTCTGTCTCTGTGAACAAGCCTTCTTATCAGACATAAAACACATCATCGGAGCTGTGAAGGGTTAAGCTGTTGTAGCTGTGTGCTGTCTGTATTTCAGTTCCATTATAGCCGTCTCCCTCTGGCTGTATCGAGTGTCTGCTGCTCAGGATGTGGTGCAACAATTAATCCTCAGATTGATTCACTTCCTATTGAATTGCCCCCAAACTCAAGCTGTAATTCAACCTGTCCTTGTTAATCCTAGACCCTACGTCACTCACATAACTTTAAAAAAGAGGCAAGACCTGAAGCAACTGTTTATCAATTAAGTTCAGCTCTATTAAAATTGCATTTGTGTTCGAGCTTTGAGTCACTCCTCAGTTTGTCAATTCATGAGTAGAGAATTGCTTGGGACATTTTTTTTTCATTAATTGCCATGAACATGCTTGTTAAATGCAATTTGAAGTTTGTGATTGAATTATACCTGACCAAATATATCACAGAGGGCTGGGAGGAGAGATTTGAAACTTCTCTCTGCAATTCAAAATGTGATCAATGATCAAGTTCCAGATTTTGAGATTAAGTTGAGTTAATTCTTGTTCTTGGACACAGGTAAACAGTAGTAGTAGCAGTGGTGATGTTATACGATACCAAACACCCTGTACTGTCACAGCGGTGAAACATTTATTGGACATTAACAAAACTTCATCACCTGTCACAAGCCATATAATTAAAATCTGACAATAAAAAATGTTCCTTTCCTAAAACATAAACCCATCCAGAAGCATTTGGTTTGTCTGTTCCTGGCTACTGTAGAAACATGGCGGGCTTCATGGAAGAGCTCCCTATGTGACATAAAAGGTTCATTCTAAAGTAACAAAAACACAGCAATTGTTGTTTTGAGGCGATTATACACTAACGTAAACTTACTTATGAATATTATATTCCAATTCTGCCAATAGAGCCAACTAAATCTTACACAGTGGTTCTTTAAATCGTCATATAACAAGAAATTAATCAAAAACTTCTTCTTCTCCCACCTCACATAATTTTGTCAATTTTGTCAACTAACCTGTCAAGTCAACATGGACAAGAAGCTGTCGAAGTACTCAGAAAAAAACATCTACAATTCCATTAAAACTGGCAGTACAATTGAAAGCTCCAGAACAGCTTCTACATAAATGGACCATGTGGTGATATAGTTCATCGTGCACAGATGCTGGCTCTTGGTTCCACTGAGTTATCTCGTGACAAACAACACCTACAGCAGCTGATGAGAAAGAGATGTGGAAGTGGAAATGTATGATAAGCTTTCTGTCAATACTTCTTTTTTTCTTTTCTGTTGTTTTGTTTGTTTGTGTTAAATAAAATGGGATTGAAACTGAATATCGTACAGCAAAAGATAATGTAACAACCATTTTCAATGTCAAAGAAAAAAAAGAGGCAAAAAAAAAGAAAGAGCCATTACCTCTCAGCTGTACTGCAGCTGTAGAATTTTAAATGTGCGGCAGTCTTAAATTGCCTCTGATCACGTTTCCATTGATAAAGTGTTGGAGCAGCATTTTTCAGAGATTTCATATCACTTTCAGGAGATAATATATTTATATTAAAAGCCTCTCAGTGCAATCAATCTTTCCTCAGGGACATGAAAAAGAAGCTTAATAAGTTTTATCAGAAGAAGCTTTTTAGGGCCTATAGAGTCCTGTTCATTATGAATATAGTGCCGTATTACAGGGCTCTAGGGGCCGCTTTGAAATTGTGAGAGCAAATTTCACAACTGGGAAATTTGTGTGGGCTTCAGACGGCCAGATAGGCTAAACCTCTGAATTCTGGGGACAGTATGCTGTGAACATCATTGTGCAACATGAGACGGTAACAATACTAATCCGCTTCAAAGGCAACGTGCTTGTCACAAGTTCTTTAAAAGCTCGCTTTCCCAGTCAGAAAGTGCCAGAGGGAAAACCACTAGGCTGCACTTTGATCTTGCCAGGTCTATCACTTTTGATAAGAGCCTCTGAAGCAAATGAGGAAAACATTGTCATTCTAGAGGCGCGCTCGGCTATATGGCATGTTAATTGATGTACACCGCTGGAAGCTCAAGCTGCACTGCAAGGGGTTGAAATTCACTTTATTTTGTTTGTTTTTACATTCTTTTTGTCAGATATTTAATACATTGAAAACATGTTTTAGCAGTTTGTGACAGCGCAGATCTGAACTGTCTGAACTTTTTATGACACTGCATTTCTCAAAGAAACTGTCAAGGGAAATGCAGTTAACAAAATGCTCTGAAAAGGAGGGGAGCTGAATATTGGTATGGGCAATATGTTAAAGTGTTAGACAGATATACAGTAGATGCAATGCAGAATTTATATCCTGTGCTTCAGAGGCGAGAAATAGTGAGAGTACTATTACAGCATTCACATTCCTCACCTCTGCTTTAATGTGCAATGCTAAATAAATTAAGCAGTTTTGCCTGCAGTCCAAAAAAAGCCTAAAACATTACATGATTCCAATTCATGAATTTGCATATTATCTGAAAAATGTACTATTCTCTATAGCTTTTGTTCAATCTATCAATGCAACTGCTGACCAATTACCTTTTTAAAACACTGAAAGACAAAAGTTTGCAACCGAGCTGCTCATATCTTCATCACTGTAGTCACATAATGTCACATAAATATGTGAAACCGGATAAGCAGATAATCCCTGTGTTACTAAGCGGAGGCAGAGGTTGTGTTCTTGATATACCACCTGTGCTCGACTCAACCTGTTAGTTAAGAGACCTGTGCTTGTATTGATTCCTGTTTCAAGGCCGACATGGGAAAACATTTCGCTGAGCTCTTTGATGCATGAGACACTTCACTGCTTTTCTCTACCTTCAAACCATTTAAGCGTCTGAGCTTTTTACAGCTTCCTCATGGCAGAGAGGTACGTATGGTAGCTTACACTTATGGCGAGTTGAGCCGAGTAGTGCTGGAACTGTGGAGTGGAAAAGCGCCATTAGATCGTAGCCTGAAGACAAACAATTATACCACTGTGTACTCTTTCTCCTGTGAAATGTCACATGGATAAAGAAATATAAAGCTCTCTATACTGTGGAGAGTGTGGACATGTCAACAAAGAGGTTTTGAGATTATTCTAATGGGAATACTAAATAAAGCATGTCATACTATCAATAATGTGGTAACTGCTCCTCCACCCAAGTGACATTCTCCAACCACAATGTAACCTGAAAATAAACAGACGAGGGAGTGAGAACATTTACAGCTAATTCTCCTTATGATAATGAGAGCCCGCTGAGTCAATCAGCAGAGAGCTAACATGCTGGGGGGAGAATCTCCCGTGGAGGCGCCCCGTGTCTACTGAGCCCGAAATCTAAATACTGCGGAGTTGTTGACTTATTTAAATGAGATGAATGTTCCTTTCATGTTACAAAGCAGTTCTCAGACATTTGCAGGATGATTTGAGACACTTGTAGGGGGGCATTTTGTTCACATACTCACATTTCTGGGTAAAATGTGGGGTAATTTCCTGCTGCTGCTTGTACAGTGCAGTGCTTCAGGCTGCGTTTAGAAGATTTGGTTGGAAAGCTTACAGTAAATCCATCCTATTGAGAGAGGGAAATGGGTACCATTACTGCCACAAAATTCCCTTTAAATATTAAACTCTGTAATCACTGAGCATAAATTCTGGTTGTCTGAATTTCTGGAGTTAAATAAAATAATTTAACTGTGGCTTCTCACAAAAATTACATAAATATAGATGTGAGTGTAGTCAATATGATAATACTAATGTTATTGTGACTGGAAATCATACTTCAAGATTCTGTTTTATTGTACAGTTCGGATGACGTACATATCACTGTGCAAAGCACAAATAAGAGTGATGAGGATACAGTAGGAGACAACTAACTGTGAACATGAGACGCATCAGTCTCTGATCAATAATGAGCTTATGACACTGATGGGCTATAGGAATTGCGGAGAAACTGGAGAGACAAATTGTCCAGAGCTCAGAATACACAGCTCCACCTTGTTTCAAGGTCATGGCTTTGTAGCTTAATGTTCAATGATTGCTTACATGACACCCCCCCCCAAAAAAAAAAAATTCCTCCTACTCCAATAATTGTCCATCATTTTATTTTTCTTTGTTTCTAAATAATGGTGTGATTTTTATTCAAATGGAACCATGTTGGTATGTGTCAACACCATGTCAAGGCTGCAAAGCAGATGGAAACCATTAATGGCATATGTAGCACTAGACAACAACAAATATGTTATTAATAAGAACATTTTTGCAGATAGTGATGTATATCACCATATGGTGAGGACATTTTGACAAGTCAGTGAGAATCACACATACAGGTGTAAATAATAATATTAATGATGGCTGGATTCAATTTAGCTATTCAGTGTCAAGGTCTTGGTGCCATGTATGTTGGCTCTCTGTCACATTATCATGGCTTGATGGGTATGGAGCTTACGGGCTTACTGTATCTTGGTCCTATGGACTTTCACTTAAAGAGCATGATTTATGTAATTCATGTTCAGATTTTTGAATGATTTCCTTCAAAACCCTTCTGTTGCACTCAAATAATTCCTACTTCAGATTTGCTCTGCTTGTGTTCAGACTTTATACTTGTACTCAGATGTATTGTCATTTGCACATATTTCCTGCTCCAGCTTCAGTCCTTCACCTCACACTCAGGCTGCTTCTGTACCCCTGTGAAACATCTGCTCCCAGACTTCACCAACTAATAGAAATCCAGGTGTAGTGCTGACCAATGAAATGTTCTCTGCCTCCTTGTGGGCACGTTCATTTTCTTCTTACAGCATCTAGTATGGGCCGTTGCTTTTTAACTGCCCCCCAGTGCTTTATTATATGTACTTCCCTAGCTTTCTTTATGGCTTTTTGAATGAAAGACAATTACTACCAGTGCCCATACTTTTTACTATAGAAATTACATATAATAGCAGCTATATAGTAAAAGTAGCTAAGTTAAGTCTGAGGGCCCCAATTAATTATCATTTTATTGGGCCTACATCTTAACATTCAGATATTTTATTCAATGCAGAACCATTAGAAGATAAAGGGTTCTAGTAAGAACCATCGATAGATTACTAACTGAAATCTTTTAATCTCCTAGCAGCAACAAGGTCCCTACCAGGGCTTTTAGACTCAGCCTTGTTGTGTTATTCATAGTTTTAAGCAGACTTATCAATGCCAAGAAATGTTTCAAGCTGATCCAATGTTTTATATTGCCAGATATTATAAAGTCTCCATAGTAAAGTGTAGGAGCTTTTGAACCAGTGGCCAGACACAAGTGAAGTGTCACCTCTCCGCTCTATTGCAGCTCTGCAAATGTAAACACATTTCTCTCTCTAACTTGCACAGTGCACATTTTAAAGGGCCATGAAACCACCAAGTCTTAAACAAAGAACTCAGCCCAACGATTGAAAAAGAAAACACCCACAGCACTGCAAAGCGATGACCATCAATACACATCACTGTGGTTTACACGTTCTCAGCTAAACACTTTTTTCAAAACACCTTTCAGACCCAGACACTAATACTAACTACTACTGCTGCTAATACTAAGTCTAATATTACTACTAATATTGCTTACACTAATATTACTACTAATAACAAGTAGTAAACTTTATTTGTATAATAGTTTTCAAAATGAACATTAAAAGTGCTTCACAAGACAAATAGAAGAATGAAGAATGTTTCAACTATGGGTAATGGGACTATTTGGCAGGTTTTAATTATTCATCATATGATTTTCTCATAGCAGACGAGCCGACAGGAAGCCAGATGTGAATTCCAGAACATGCAGCTGCCATTTTCCTCATGGAAAAGAGAAAGGGACATGTATGTTTTTTTTGTTTTTTTGAGTGGACTAAGACAAACGTAAACAGCTTGGCCTCAGTAAATCAGTCCACTGACCACAGCTACGCCAAAGTGCATGAGCATAACCAATCTGAAGATGAACCTGGACCCTTTGGCGTGCAATCTGGACCCAATCGTTCTGGAGACCAGACAGGGGATGACAGCCTGCAGTCTGGGCCTGTTGCTCGCAAAAGAGGTACAGGCAAATACTCTTCAGCATGGATAACAGATGAGGTCATATAGATGGAAACAGGGCCTCCAGATATGGAGGGTTGGTAGAGTGCTTTGAGGGCTCCATCTTGCATATCAGTGGAAAAAAAGTGGAGGGCATTCTGCTGCAAGACCCTCATGGATTTGATGAAGATCTGCCAAGACTACCCACACAACTTTTGCACAACTGTTTCAGTGCAGTACTGCAACAGTCTGTAATGTGGTGAACACATTGATCCATGTGTTCGCAAGGTGTTGTTCCAGAGACTACTGAACACTGTGCCTATTTGCCAAAATAATCAGAAAAAGTAATTGTGGACTGCACCAACATCCATATAGCCGCCCCCAGTCAGAGGGACCAAATAAAGCTGACCTACTCAAAATACAGAGGGATGCACTTATTTAAAGTACTCATCTCTGTTGCCCCAAATGTACGACCAATTTTTGCAGCCCACTCTTCAAGGCTCTGTGTCTGATAAGTACATAATGCAGCAGTCTGGCATTCTGGCACACCCAGAATTGCTGGCAACCTCATTTTAGCTGATAAGGGGTTGTTAATCTCAGACATTGTGTCTGAGGGTGTCATTGTGAAAAGTCCGCCCTTCCTCAATAAGGGAAAGTTCACAGAGTGTGACGTGAATGCAACCAAGGATATTTCCAAGAATTGCATTCATGTTGAGAGAGTGAATGTCAGGCTGAAGGAGTTCAGGATTCTGGACCTGATTCCTTCCCACCTCAGGAACTCTGCCAAAGTACTGGTGCAGCTCTGTTGTGCCTTGGTAAACCTGCAATATCTGCTGATCAAAGAATTTCCAGCACCCTGAATTACTGGGTCCTGTTAATGCCTCAATTTAGCAGTGTTCCACAAGTGTGTGTGTGTGTGTGTGTGTGTGTGTACGCACACACATGTGTGCCTGCGTGCGTACATGTGTGTGTGTGTGCGTGTGGTTGCCAAATCATCCTGCTCTAGTCATGAATGTAAAATTTTGCAGGATATTTACTTTTACAATACATTTTTAGGAAGAAATTAAAACTGAACATTCCTCCGGATGACTCCTGAATCCTGAATCTTTACACTCTTTAAAGGTTGAATATGTAGAATATTTATTAAAAGCTATATTTTAAAAAAAATAATACAGCCACGGGGCGTTTTGAGGGGTACAGAATGAAAGTATTGCTTTTCCATAAAAAAAAATATTTAGTCTGAATTAATATTTTTAAAATTTTTTGACGGGTTCGACAATGACGTTCTGACACGTTCTGTGTACATTGTACCAGCCAATTAGCGGCCGAAATTGCGGGTTGCCAGGGTTGCCTGTTGTTCCAGTGCAGCTACTGTAGGCTGGCACTGGGTGAAATGGAGTTGTAAACAAGCACAGCCGTGTTGGACTTACTAAAACCAGCGTTTTTTGCTCTCAAGTACAACTTTTCATCACAAAACTTCGAAGGTAAGACAGAATATCTGTTAGTCGCTGTAAATAAGTGGTTGTTTACCTTTGTATGCTGCTGGTTCACTGAGTTTTTAGCGCAATAATAGTGGTACTGTTGAACTCACCACGGTCTTAGCTTTCATATGAGATGCTATTTGTTTGTGTACCATGAAGGATCAAAACGGTAGCAATGGAAATGTGGAGAGTAGGTTGACTTTCTGACTATTCGGATTTTGATATTTGATCATTAACCTCTTAACGCATGCTGTTCCGTTCACGGGACGGGACGGATGTTAGGAGGTAGCCACACGTTCTTCTGAATGTTTTAAACACCAACCCTTAAACATATATACTCATGCCGTACATTGTTGGAAAGCTTAGATTGTTCTGATTCATTCAAGACCACTCACGAGTTATATGGTTGCTCACAGCCGTAATAGTATTAGCGATTAGCTCGGCTAGCCACTCAGCTAAGTGAGAAAAGCTATAATGCCTACATACCTTCAAAGTCTTCCCTTTATCCACAACGATCATCTTATGACACAGGACTTGCTGTACAGCTCGCCAAGTATCCATTCTTGTGAAATATGAAATCCGTTTTCATAAAACCGGAATACTTTCCTCAATATGTCCATGTATTTAGTCCAACACGTAATGTAATAACACAAATAACAAACCATATACGGTCCGTTTACGTCATTTCCTGACCTGCGCGTCCATCTCAGAGTACACGTGACTAGATGTTTACGACTGTGAGCCTCTCCTGCTTCTGACGACACCACACACAAGCCAATCGGTGTTTAGGATTAGGCAGTACATGCAGAGACATTGCTGCTACTCCCACTGGCGTTACGATGTAATGTGCCTCGGTGGTTTCAAGTCAGTTACAGCGAGGGTATGTTCGCTTCCTGTTTTCAAAATAAAAGCACCAACTCTATCGTTATGGTTTTCTTAATAATGAAAGGCAACGGGTGTTTTATTTTGTGAAAATGACCGGAAGTGCGTTACTCGCTACGGCTAACTTGAGTGGCTCCGAATTCGCAGGAACAAAACTTCAAGCAGATGTTATTTGGACAAATTAGCGTCACATTGTGGATCTAAAGAGCTACTTTCTCACCTAAAAAGGTTAGACATGTGGATAAAGTGGTATATTTACAGAATTAGAGCTAAAATAAAATCCGGCACCGGACCTGGCAACCCGACTGCTGGAATTACTTTTTGGTTGTTGCGACTACGATCTCGAGACATTAGATGGCGTTGTTCTGCTCATTCTACATATTCTACCTTTAAGATTCACGGATCATAGACATTGTCAGCACCTTGTTGTTGATTAACTGGCCCTGGTACTTCAAGGGAGAAAAGAAGGCACATACTGTACGCCTCAACTTAGGAGTGTTTGTCATTTACAGGTTCTTTGGCAAAACCTCATGCCAAGAAATGTGGCATCGATGGATCTACACATACAATAGACTATGTGCTGTCCTTTCCATATTCCAGTCCTGTTTTAGGGCATAGGACCTTATAGCCTAAAAATGGTGCCCTTACACACAATTAACAGTGTAGATAAATTGTAGTGGGACATGATTAAGGTAAGGATATTGAATTGGTAATTAGATCATTATCTTTCCTGTTGTGTTAACAAGAGAAACGGCAAGAACGCTGATCCAATGAACTGATTCTATTTAAAACAAACAAACAAACAATAGATCAGACTAATATGTACATATTTACATGGCCTCCTCTCTACTGGCCAACACAGAGAGCATGTGCTGGGTGTAAAAGCTCTCTAAGAGGAGATTTCCACATCATGTAGTGTCTTTTAGGATTGTAGTGATGCAAGAATACAGTTTGAACAGGAGCAGAGCAAATCCAAATGCAGGTAAGGGCTATTTAAATGTGAGGTCAGGGTTTGAGGGAAATAATTATAAGAATGTATGTGAAATCAATAAATCAATCTCTCAAATTGAACAACTATGTTCTTGAATAAAGATAGAAAAAAAGCTTTATACCTGGGGTACTTGAATAGAACAGAGCCATTGTAAACATTATTAGTAACACTTGTGTTTTTTCTATGATGAACAGTCAAAATGCTTACTTTGACAAAAGCCCTATATAATCATATAATCATATCAGTGTCATACCATTTCAATAAGAAGAGATCAATTGGAAGTGTATAATAATATTGATTGCAACAGAAAGACTGATTACTGAAGACTGATTAGACTCCATCAATGTGAAGCATCATCATACAGTGTCAGCCCAAATGAAGGTAGGAGATAGGACAGAATCCCTCTAGAGTCTAGACTGCCTAGATGCTGGTGATGGTGGAGTGGAGCCAGCAGGTGGTTGATGAAAACCTTTAGACAAGCCTCCCTAAATTTCATGGAGGTCACAGTTGTTATGGGGAGGAAATGGGTTGCTGAGTAAATGTTCTGAAAGACAGAATGGCAGAATTGTAGCGATGTTTAAAGATCGGCATCTAGAGACTGAATAGCATAATTGGTATGGTGATGTCAGGATTGTGAATTGAGGGTTTTTTGACAGCATAGTGAGTCAAATATGACAGAGAAACAGAACAGGGGGAAACAACAGACATTCACCCTTGGTGAAATGAAGGCAAAGCGTGAAGGAATAGATGTTACTTCCTGAAATTTTACCAATGATCAATTTCAATGAAAGTCGATAAACAATCATATTAATTGCACACTACATTTTTTTTTTCAATATGTGTGAGTTGGATACAAAATTAACCAAAACAGTAAAACTCAAGAAGATTCAGTGTTTTTGGTCGAAGGCTAGTAGTTTACATCTGTCTTGAAGACCCCCAAGTAAGATAAGTAAATCTACTGTGGTTTGTCTGTGTCTTAATTGCCTCATTCTTTTCAAGCCGTGAAACTTTAAACCCTCTCAAGAATACAGATGGTTTGACTGATGACACTAGTGTTTGTACATACAGCCTGTAGCCTAAAGTATTTGGTCTTTTAAACCGCACAATATAATTACCAAATTAGTACTCTTTGATTGGGTATTCCTCTGGATCATATATTTTCCAGGGAAGGCTCACTAAAGAAATTACAGTAAACAAATTTGACCTTAGTTAAGATCATTTAGCTTTCATGTGATATTGTTGGCACTAGTGTTCATGATTATTAACACCTCATAAATCCTAAGTCATTCTTCAACAGAAAAAAAACATGATTATTTCTGCCATTTTGAGCAAATGCTGAATGCTCCATTAGATCTGGAAGAACAGCACCCTCCTTCTGTTTCATGGTTTAAAATGTCAAACAGATTTCCTGCTAAATTTAAGCAGGTGGCACATGAAGTGAAATACCAAGCAAAGGCTGCTAGCCTTGTCTGTGTTTGTTTT
Source organism: Scomber japonicus (assembly GCF_027409825.1). Classification (NCBI taxonomy): domain Eukaryota; kingdom Metazoa; phylum Chordata; class Actinopteri; order Scombriformes; family Scombridae; genus Scomber; species Scomber japonicus. Next base: position 18,047,020 of record NC_070582.1, read on the forward strand.
ATTGATGCTTAAATGCTGCCAGTGAAATATTTAAGTAGCATTTCAACTTATTTTTTCTTTTTTAGTCAGTCCGTCATCAGAATAAAAAACTGAAAAAGTAAAACTGATGGTCTTCCTTTACTATTTGACTCCTATTACCCCACAAACCAGATAAAGTTAAATTGCAAATTTCTGTGGCTGTGTTTGTTTTAAACTTGCTGCCCCAGACTCATTACACTTTCCAATCACTCTAAGGATATATTATTAAAGCTTACATTGTTGTCCCTAGCAAAGACACAGATAAACAATGATTTTTCTTCAGACTAAGCAGGTCTGAAAATACCACAGCCAACAACACAAAGCAGAAAATCAATACTTAAGCATTGGGTGGTCATACTGCCCATTGCTATCTAGTACTCATACAGAGTTGTTCCTTAAGTGGTCTAAACCTGGAATTACTCAAATAAAAGCATGATTGATTCCTGGCTTACCACCGAGGGACCCAGGAATAATGCTTGCTGCTTTAAAATGAGATGTATGCTACTTGACCAAAGTGGTTTTCTGAAAGGAACCCATATTTGTGTTTGAAGAAAAGTGTGGCTGTAATCTCACTGCAAGCCTGAGACCAATATAATATATTAATCACATGCTGGAATCAAAGCACACCTTCAGTTTAGCACACAAACAACTCTATTCCCCCAGTACAGACTTCACATAAAATACATTATTTTTGGCTTGCCAGCCCCATAAAAATGAAAGTCTGTGACTGACTGACTGAGTAACGTCATCAGTTGCAATGGCCCAGTGCCGCCATTTCTGCATCGATTGTTTCAAATGAAAAGCCCTCTAGCATTTCATACACTGTCCAGCCATATTCTAGGTTTTGACCCTGGGTTTTTCTTCTGGAAGCATGGGCGTGGATTGGGGGTTTGGACAGTCGGGACATGTCCCTGCTAATATTTTTTTTACTAGTCTCAAACAATCTATCCGCTTTAACTCCATGTAATGTTAACGGTTAGACCTCTGCAAACAATCTTTATTTGTATAGCATTGGCAAGCTGTAGCCCGTTAGCAGCAGCAGTAGTGAAGTGGAGAATCTGAAGTGGTTTGTATTTATATTTTAAATCTTCCAAACGTCACAGAATTGACTTCACTGTCGGACAAAACTAATTTATTTAATTAATTTATTTCAGGTGTTAGGTGTTGTTAGTTAATTAACGATTGTTGCACAGACATGCTACTTCATTTTGTGAAAATTCCTCTGAAAAATAAATTGCTAAAATAAAGACCCAGTAACAGTTGACCTTAGTTAATAACAATGTTCTGTAATCAATCCACACATTAATCTTTGGCATTAGTGAGAGAAATATTTACACTTAAATTAATCTCTCCCCTTTTTCATTATTATATATGAGTCATTAAGACATGAATATTATTCATAAGTTAAATTAGTCACAGATTGTCCAACTGATCTGTTTGTGACTGTCAGGCATTTCATTATGAAATTCCTCTCAGCAGCAGCCTGAGCACAACAGAGAGTAGTAGTAATTTGGGTCTTAGGTAAGTTTATCAAAAATATAAAATTTAAAATCAGAAAAGAAATCATGACACGTCCAAGTCCGGTTTCAGGTAAGCCAGAAAATGCATATTCAGTAAAATAAACATTTTACAGAGTCAGGCTCTTTATTTATATGAGCTCATGTGCCTATGAACGAGAAAAAGTGATAGAGTTTATGTACACACACACACACACACACACACACACACACACACACACACACACACATTATTTTGGCCGTCTGACAAAAAAGTGTCGCTACAAAAGCTAAGCTACCCAAACCTATGCCCTTGCCTGTGCAGTACAGTTTGTGACAAAGAAAGATGGAAAGCTATTTTCATCCGGATGAGAGGGATAGTGATGATGAGTGTTTTTGTACTGAGAGTCTTGTTTAAGTTTTGAACTCGGGTTAATCATGAGGGATGGGAATATTTTCAGTCCAATCAGGGGGAACACGAGTTGTAACTGAAGTACATTCAGATTGCATCAGTCTCACAAAAACAGATTTAGGTGACAAGATCATTTCATCTGGTTGTTCATCTACTATCTCTGCATGGCTTGGTGGGTGATCCAATGCAGCTGGGATCTCATCTAGAACTGCACCGTAGTTTGTGGGTAATACTAAAGGGCGTCAGCAACACTCCAGTGAGCCATTAATTCACATCACACAAATTAATCCAAGTGTAGGCCTCTGCCACACACAGAGAGCTCCTCTGCTTTCCCACCATACGTGATATATTCCAGCACCACTGCACACAGCCACAGTTTGGCACCCAAATGAGCACAAGTGGGAAAGCTAGAGGGGAAAAAGAGAGTGAGAGAAAAAAGTTGGACAAACTTGAAAAAAGCGTCTGTCAGAGCTTTAAATAATGCATAGTGCAAGTCAACGTAGACCGTCTAGCCTTAAAGGAGTCATAAATACCACACACATGTCAAACCTTCATAGTGTATGCCACTCTGCACAAGAGTCAGCAACATGGGATCTGTTAACAGAGATACAACCCACACATACTGCACAGATTTTTGCAACATTATGTTCATGTTTATGATTAATCTTTATAGGTTAAAAGGGTTGACGATATATTTAAAGAACATTGCTTAAGTTAGTAGTTTGACTATTTGGGAAATGTACATATTTGCTTTCTCGTCAAGATTCAGATGAGAAGATAGATACCACCTAAATCACTGTACACTATATGTGAAGCTGCAGTCAGCATCTGGTTAGCATAACGATTGGAAAGCTAGCCTAAAGGTAACACAATCCATCCATTAGCACCTCTAAAGCTCATTTAGTAAAATGTTCATCTCATCTGTTTAATCTGTACAAAGTATGGAAAGTGGTTTTTACAAGAAGTTACATGCTAAGCTTAGCTAACCAGCTGCTGGCAGTAGCTTCATATTCAGTGGTTTAACTGTTTTTTTTTTTTTGTTTGTTTGTTTTTTTAAGAGAAATGTTTGCTTGTTATTTCATTTGGCAATTTTACACCATTTGAAATCCTAAGCTTTCTCATTTCAGGTTTGCTTCCCTTATTGTGTATTTAGTTTAAAGACATCCTAAGTACAATAACTTTATCACAGACATTTCTGTTATCTTGTCCATTGTTTTATCCAAGTATGACAGAGTACTTATTCTATGTTTGTTGTCCTGTCTGGTCAGTTCCTGGATCTGGTTGAATCATTCACTTCTTTCAGTCGATTTAAATGAGCTAACCCATTATAAATGTCATGCCAGCAACTGGGTACTTTCTTCTGGTCTCTGCCCAGACAACCAGAGTTAGTGGACTCTTTCTATCTGACTACACAGCTGTTATAATAAAAGCACCTCTACCCTCTCCTGTTTGAAAACCACACCCTGTCACATGGTCTCACATTTTTACTGCTGACTCTGTAGCTAAATTGAGTAATGCTTTTTCCAATTGGTATTTTCCAATTACAGCTGTACACATAATCCAGATGAACTATTAACCTCTTTTAACAGTCACTGTCTTTCCATTCTTGACTATATTGCTCCACCGAAAATCGGAAAGCTGGAGTTAAACACACATCCCTGGCTAAGTGATCACACACGATCATTGAAACGACAGTGCGTACATGGAAGCTAATTAAGTCTGCAGTTATCAACAGTATTCTTCACCAATGTATGACAAACTACCAGTAAGCTACAAAAGCAGCAAGGCCAGCATATTGTTCTGTCCAAAAATAATCACAACCCCAAAATCTTATCACTGTTATGTACAGATCTTGTACCTGAAAAGGGCTGGTCAGAGAGCATTTGGTCTCCAAATTCACCCGATCCATGAAATCTACCCACCTTAACAATAATCTTGCTTCACTATCCCAGTTCAAAATGTTGTCAGCACCCCAGCCAGCATGTCCATGTGGGCCCCATAAGGGTTACATTTGCTGCAATATGGGTCCCATGTAGCCTGGCTAACACCAGACCGCAACTCAATCTCGTGTGAGATTGAGGTAGGGTCTGGCGAGGAGCCGTTCATTTCTCAAATTTGGTATATCTGTGTATCATCTAAAGATGCACAAAAAAGTCTCTTGGCTCAAATGGCTCAATAGCACCCCCTAGAAAATTAAAAAATTGAGCCCCTCCCTCCAGATTGACGTAGATGAACGAAATTTGGTAAACATATGTATCATCTAAAGACGCACAAAAAAGTCTCTTGGACCCATACCATAACTCCAACAGGAAGTCTGCCATTTTTAATTGGATTTGCGATTTTGGCGCTGTTTGTTTCCATTTGACTTAGAATATGCGTTGCGGCAAGTGTCGCTCATTCGTGGCGGGGGAGCGTGGGTCATTGCTGCTTGCAGCTTTCATTTTTAATTGTAACTGTAATTGTTATTGTCATTTCTATTGTTTTGCTGCTGACTGCACCACAAATTGCCTCTCGGGGACAATAAAGATATCTTGAACTTGAACTTGTTTTGCAGTACACACACCTTAGATGTACATGACTTGTGTCTTTGTTTTGTTTTGCTGTCTTTTCGTAGTTGAATAATCAAGTGGACATCTGTTGGAATAAGACTCCTCTGAATATTGACATTGCCACCATCAAAAAGTCCTTGTCCTCAGCACAGCTTGTTTCCTTGGAAACCTGCCCGGCTCACTCTGTGTTGGGCTCAGCTTTAATATCCTGATGTCCTTCTCCTATATAGAACTGCTGGTACTGTGGTATACAATAGTCTGAAGTGATAAATTGATGCATTTTCTTTTTTTCCATTTTTTTTCCATCTTTTCATTTATCTCAGTTCACTGGGTTGCACAAAAATGAATATATCCCCACATTACACAACACTTTCTGCTCTAACAGTTTAATATCCTCCTCATTTATTAGATGGAATGGCTGTATGGGAGAGTTGTCCCAGAAATGGGCATTAAATGTCATACATAACCTCCAGGGAGGAGTAAAATTTCGGTCAGGCCATCTTATTAAAGGAAAATAGATTGCATTTATTTCATGGTGAAATGAAGACTTTATCAATGAGAATATGTTGTAAGAGGAAAGCAATCACCTGTAGAAAACACATCATGTTGCACTTCCCCTCCTTTCTGATATACTGAGTAATAGAGATTGCATATTGCACTGTAGAATATTGTAAATGACTGGAAATCTTCAAGATACATCTAACCATAAAGTAAAGTCAAACTTAACAAGTATTTCACATGGCATGGTGTATTTGATCCTGATGCCTCAGCCCATAAAAACAGTGTTATCAGATTCTTTCCTGAAACTGTGGAGCTAATTAGATTTATATTGTCCACTGCCCTACAATGATAGAAATTTCTTACAGCAGTAAGTAATCTTAGACGCACACAAAGTGCCTGAAAACCAAACAAATATGGATGAAAGTTGTTCAATGTGATTAAACTGTTTACTAAAAGTTTACTGACCCTAGTTTAATTGTGTCAGTGCACACTTTTTGAATCCTCACTCTACCAATTCTGTAATCATACAACTGTCTTAAGTTGTCTAATAACATGAATTCTCACAGGTTGTAAACATGGGAATCCTTCCTATTGATCCCATACTGTATGACGTGAATGTAGCATCAACCAGCGCAGTGAGTTCAGGAAAATTGGCGCAAAGTTTCTGTTCATTTTGTTTTGTTACAAATAAATCCAAACAACAAAATCTGCTACAAATGTTTAAACTACAGTGTTATTGCTTGGAATCCTACATCAGGACTTAAACCAGTCTAGAAAATGTTTCAAGTGTGGTCAGGTTGGTCAGGTTTATTTAGTTTATTTCTTGTCGATTGTAAATGTGTTTTTGTGGTTTAGAGTCTTCAAACTTGGTTAAGTGCAGTTTCATGCTTTGTGATGACTGTTGTAAATCCCTGCTGACCTTCCTTGAGTAGTTTTGTTAATCTCCGGGGATAAGCAAAGTTAAGACATTCAATTATAAAGTATACTTTCCAAAAACTCCTTTTTCCTAATAAGGCATATAATCTGGCAACCATGAATGACACATTTTTCTCCAATAAAATAGTTGGCGCCTCAAATCAAAAAGAGAAAATTCTCTTTGGTAACAAGGTCATGTACATTTTTTGAGCGAGACAGAAAATCTCTGACAGCTCACGATTAGTGTTCTCACCAAACAGGCTGCCAAAAATAAGCAGGCTAAGTCTGTCCTGACCTTAGCTTGCACACTGATACACACAAGCTAACATAACAGGACATGCAATGACAGGCAGGCACACAGAAACACACTAAATACACAAAATGAAAATACACTTACACACACGCATTATCTGTCATGCAACCAAATAAAGAGTGAGAGAGTGAGCAACACAAAGAGAAGACAGAAATGTAAGCAGCTGCAAATATGTATTCCCCAACAAAAGATAAAATAATGATGATAGAAAATATTGGCATTGTGTAACATCAGAATTTCATTTTTAATATATATTTGCCTGTGAGCCTGAACAACAAGATCTCAGGGAGGAAGACTTGTCATTCTGTATTTCTTAGATTTCAAACAGTAATTTATCTATTTTATAAAATCAACCCCTTTGAACGAAGCACACAAGGGCATCAACACTTTCATAAATTAGTAAAGCAAGCACTCACAAATGTTCAAAGAAAATGTTCAGTATGTTTCCAAGAGGAAAGGAAGTTTTGTTTGTCAAGGTTTGTTACTTATTTCTGGATTTTATAAATATTGTACATTGCTGGTAGTACCCTGAATGATTTTATTGATATAAAGGAAAAAGTGCTTCCTGTTCCTTCTCGATTTCCCATTGCAAAAGGATACTACTCAAATTGAATGAACTGTTTAGTGTGAGATATGAAAGTATGAGACACTAAGTGAAAACATGAACACATAACCATGATGCCTTAACACCCCTTGAAAGTCTGCATGTTACCCATCAACACCAGCTGCCTATTTGTTATGATGATGTCAACCATAAAAATACTTTGTAAATGTTTATATACTAAAAACCAGTTATATCAAATAGTAAATCAAGAACCATGTCATTTAGAAATATATCAGAGTACTGTTTGCACATATATATCCATTATATGACACAATACACAGAGAGAGAATGGGTGAGAGGGAGAGAGGGTTAAAGAGAGTGCCATTGATTTGACAGCCAGTTAATTCAAGTCTTTTGTTACCTAATACAGCCTGATCAATCGCCAATCACATCCTACAGCAGAGTGCTGAATGAGATTGGCCTCAAGCATGTTGATCCTCTTTCAATAAGGCACCTGGGAAAAGAAAAAGGCAATAATAAAGAGAGGATTTCTGAAAAGAGGGACTCATATTGATATGCTTCACAAAACAAGTGATGAACTCAGGTTTGATAATAATTTATATACAAGCTTCCATGTGAAACAGTAATCCATCTTAATGTGCGCTTTTTATCAAAGTACAGAAAAACACACAATTAACTGAGCAAATGTTAAGCATAAGAAACCAGTTATGTCAGATGAAAACATCATGGATTTCTAATATTGACTGTTACAGTAATTTCATCTGGTTGTAGTAGTTCTGCCAGGATCACAGCAGGGCAGCAACAGTGTAGTCAGCTGAGTAGATACTATGGCATAATTACAAATATGTTACTCAACCTAATTAAAGATCTCATTAAATACTGTATGTATCATATACTCAGCTATACACAAGCCAACTCCATTACTAAATACCCACAGAGAAATCCTATAATACCCCCAGGATCTGTAAGTGTTTTCAGGTTTTCTTAAATTAACTATTGCTGGTATTGCTTGGTTACATTTGACCATATAATAATTATGTAATAATGAAATAAACATTTGCTTCTGTAAGATCATGGTCACATCAGACCAAGCATGTCTGTAGAACAGAAATCTCTGGGTGTATTTCATCTTTTCATTAGTTGGAGAAAGGATGTGTATTTCTAAGAAAAAGAAAAAAAGTAAAATAACATTGCTTTAATATTTCTGAGTGTTTTCTGTGTGGTTTTGTAGCTTTGCCCCTCCGTGATCACCATATTAAACACAAGGTTGTTTCCTTTTTGTCTTCCAAAGGAAAGTTGCCACATCATGCTCAGAATTAAATGGAAATTTTGAGGAGAATAAATTAAGGGCTTTTTTCCCTGTTGTGAAAATGTTGAAGAGTATAAAAACAAACAAAACGTCTTTGTGAAACTCTCCAGTATGCCTGTGGTGTGTCCCTTTTATGCTGAAAACAAGTGGCTGATAACATAGGGATACAATAATTATGTTTATTTTTGAGTCATTTTCAAAGCATCAATTGGATTTCTTGAGGTATACCACACTTTCTTTAATCCCAGTAAGTGCTTATTTGATGCAGTCAAAGATAGAGATCCAGTCAAAAGCAAATCAGCCAATAAGCCATAAAGCTGCAGCGTTGCATATCTGATGTTATCCCTGCGCAACCAGTTGAGCGTAAACTTGGCTGTGTGATTTGAATTGGTATTTTCTGCTGCTTTATTCTAAACAGATGGCAGATAAGGGCAGGAACCTGTTGCTGTGAAATCTTTCCATAGAGTCATACTAACAACATGGGGAGACAATTCCATCATTTTTCAATTTTTTTGTGAAATTATTTTTGGTCAAAATGTAATTTTGATAGTAAATATTTATATTAATAGTAAATTATTATATTAGTAAATATTATATTTTTCTGTGTGTATTTTGCCCTGGAGCTGTCCATCTATTGAATACTTCAGAACATGTCAACAACTGGATGTATGTACTGTACAGTATGTGCTGTATATACATGGTCCTCAGAGGATGAAGACCCATGACCTTTCCTTCATTCACCAGGCCAATGTTTCCATTTACACACAATGGATTTTAATATAGACAGTTCCATGGAACTTTCAGAGCACATTCATGTTCCCCAGAGGAGAGACCTTTTTATGCACTCTTCTTTAATGAAACATTCAGACCAGCATGTCAGCATTGTACACAATCTCACTGTCTGATTACTATTCAACTTGCTGAATTCGGGGCATCAAGTTAGCCTTCTGGTTAAGAAACAAAGTCCATGTTACTATTCTGGCTGCAGAGCTTTGTAGCATGTCATAGCCATCTCTCTGCCCCTGTTTCCTACCTCTCTGCACTGCACTGTTAAATAAAAGGCATTTTTTTTTTTTGAAACACTGATTTTAATGACCCAATGAGAATTTCTCTAGTCACCCCCTGGAAATTTTTCTGACCATAGTCCTTAAAGAATATGCATTAACATGACTGTGTTTGGCAAACAATGAACATAAGTGATATTATTAACAAATGAAGGACAACAAATTAATGATGGCATCTGTGCTAAAAACTGTGAAAAAGAAAATTCTCCAGTGGTAGCAATTAAAGGTCACAAGAAGTTAAGAAAGATGCATGTTGGGTTAGAAATAGGTACCTTCTGAATATGTGAAATACAGTGTGGTTCAATATTATTCTGTCTTCACGCTTAATGAGAAACATGCATACTTCTAATTCTTGAAAGCTGCTAACTGGTTCAGTTGTATACAAGCTGCGTCTTAGAGCAATGTTGTCATAACAAAAGCCAGATGTCTTTTTGGGCTGCATTTTTGACAGAAAAACACCTCTTTGGCATTCAGCTTTGAGCCCAGCTTAATGCAGCATGTTGATGCAGTATCTTAAAATAACAGCATAACCATTCTTTAAAACTGAACAGAAAAACAATAGAGAATACAGAATAAAGAAATCACACGGTTTGAATGATACAAGTGGCTTTGCTCTGTCTGTAACCTATGCAGTGTGTGTCTGGATTGAAAGAGAATTACTTACACCCTGTTGTGGTCCTTCCTCTGGCTGTTTGGGTTTGGACGTGTCCCAGACAAAAGTCGACCAAATAAGATCAATGTGTTGGTGCTCTTCTCCTGTGAGTGGGCACTCTCCCACAGCTCCAGAGCCACACTGCCTGAAATAAGAAATAAATGAGAGTTTGCATATATGAAGCCTATGTTGGAGGGGAGAAAATCTTGTTTCTGTAAAATCACATATTCACAGTATCAAGGGACATAATTTAGACGCATAATTTCTTCACATATTTTCATAAATTTAGATTAAACAGATGCACATATTTAGTGGTGGTATGTAAAACTCTACATTCTAGCTATATGCAGGTTTTCAACAAAATCTTCATATTCAGGTCATCTGGATAGCACAAAGTATTGTCCTGATACCTTTACAGCTCAGTTTAGATAGTGTGCCTAATTGTATCACAGCTAATTACAGCGTGGCGAAAGCTGTGTAATAAGAAACCGGGATAATGATCCATTACAACAGAGGAAGATCATCAGGACTTCTAGCACATAGTGGGCTTGCTGTGGTTGTAAACATATAATAGCTTAATGGCGGGACAATTTGGAAGCAGCTGGAGGCAAAGCAGTCAAGGCAGCTGTTTCACTTCAGAGCAGCAGAGGAGGAGGGGGGAACACTGCAAACCATAACACTGCATTAGCATACAGTACAGCTCATCACAGTGCAAGTAAACACACACATGCATGCCCTCGCGCACACATATTTATGCAAGCAAACATCACACTCAATAAGGTAGCAAAAGAGTAAGAGTGCAGCTTCGAACAGACCTAAGCAGACAGTCCAATATGTTAACCTTTATTCAATTCAGGGGGCTAATTCATGACTATGATCTTCAACAGCAGTATTGACTCACAAGGACACTATTTTTTAAATTTGTTACTCAGTCAAAACAAGAAAAGAGCAGAAAGTTTTGCAGCAAGAAGATCACATTGTTTGGAGTTTGTGCCTTTGTCTATTGAAACCATTGTCACGCATCACTGATATTAAAACCCATTACAAAGGAGGCATTGCTACAGATATTGAATCCAAATGCTAAAAAAACACAACACTCTGCATGTAACTGAGCACACTGCAGTTACTGCAGTTTCTATCTTCAACTTAGTGACAGCACAATATTTGTAGGCATAAGACATTTTCCAAGCAGACTTTAGGGACCGCAGCGCCCTCTACTGGAAGCAGATGTCTTTTGGTTCTGTGGTTGCAGAAGACATACCCAAGGTCCACAAGAAAAACTGTCACTCACGTACTCTCGCCCGCAAGCTTGAAAACTATAATTTCGTGGCTTGGGCAAAGTGATTTATTTGGGCAAGATGACTGAGGTTTTCTGCTCCAGCTGATGTCAGTTCCTTAGAATGAATCTGTCGTGTTTGCTGTCTGGCCTTTGAAATGATGGGCATTAAAAATATAGTATTTAGTGCTCCCTTTGTTGAACAAAGCAAATACATGTTTGTGTATTTGATCCATTTTGGCCTGAACAGTTTTGAAAAAAAGCAGCCTTGTGCTGTAAATTGTCCTGTCTGTACGATCTATCCATCCAAACAATAAAGCCGACTGTGGTGCCGCTCTATTTTCAAGTGGAGAGCCACTCGCATTTACTCTCAGCACAGCACAAATTGTACACAGTGTTTAATTTTTTTGGCACCTATGCATACACATGCACACCAAGACACACACACACACACACACACACACACAAAATCAACACCTATTTTTAATGTAATGGCTATGGAGTAGCTCAAAAAGAGGGGACAAAAAAAAACAATCCCTCTGTGACAAAAATTAACACTACTAAATGAAATCCTACTGACCCTACTAAACAAAATGATTAAAAAACAAAGACATTTTATTGAGAGTAGTGTGAAACCTTGCAAAGAGTCAAATCAGCAATACCCTTTTAAGAATTTTAGTTCAACAAATTGACAGACTGAAGGGAGAAGGAGAGACACCTTTCACACAATGACAACCTGCTGTGACATGGCAGAGAAATCACACAGACACTCTTGACAAGGTCTTATTTGCAATCATCTGCGTGAATAGATAAATGGTGGGTACAGCCTCACAATAACACAGCGCAGCAGATGAACAAGTAGTGGAGGTAGAGAGAGGATAACAGCTGCACTGCTTCACCTACTGCAGTAAGTGTACATAAACACCCTTCCTTGCAAGAGCTTTACTTCTATTTTGCAAGAGATTATGAAAAATATGGGAATGCTTGACCCGTGAATGTGACAAATAGGAAGCAGACTCTGCTTACAGCTGTGAACAATTACAAACAGTGGAGGAATGTCTCTCTGCTGCTGCTCTCAGGAATGTGCATCACTGCCCTTTGTCCTCTGAACAAATTGGGGAGAAAGACTACTCAAACCAGTATAATCCATGCATTAGTGGTGTTTCAGAGTGGTCATACTTTGAATTCTTTCATCTTATACCAATGTTGACACCTGCAAAAATGCTTAACAGCAATTTCTATTTCTACATTGTTAAATATAGACATAAAACCAAAGTTTTGAAAAACCTTAAAGGTCTGATCCAGACATGTTAAAGATGTATATATAGTACTCTACTTTGAAAAATAATTTATATCTAATTTGTTTTTTGTTTTTTTGCAAATCTCATCTGGTCTCTTCTACCTCATTAAAAAAATCCAGAATTGATGAATATGCTATTATATACATGTATTTTCAGAAGTCTAAAAAGATGTCTCCTACTTCAATACTTCACTGTAAAGTCAATTGTCAGTGTATGTGGCTTTGACTTTCCACAACACATTTGTTTAAGTTGAATACTGGCCAGGATTGGCTTCCAAACTAGTTGTGATGCCACAAATCCTACTTGTAGGCCCACCCCTCAAAAACAGATTTTCAATGAGCACAGAGAAACTTTCCACTTTCAGCAGATGAACATAAAAACAGCTTTCAAGTGTGAAACTTGTCACATACATCATTCTGTATAATGAAACTCAAACTTCTAACTGAGGTAACGAGAACAAAAACATATTTGTGAGTGGAGGAGAACTTTAAGGCAAGATAAAACTTTAAAGTAAGATAAAATGTACTGATCCCATAACATGTATAGTATAGATAAGTAACCATAAAAATGCTACAGTGCCAAATACATTATGAGCATTTATTATTCTCAATATGAAGCATGAAAAAAGTATATTGAGGAAGTATAATGACACATAGAGAGCTATTCTGTGAATGCACCAAAATTTGAAATGGACTATTTTACATGCTGAAAACATCACTTCAAATATCATCAAACATTAATGTGATTCACTCCAGCATCCAAGTTGCATATCCCTTCACATTCCACTTTTAACAGCTCCGTTCAATCAATGTAGCACAGGGGAAAGGAAAAACAGAAGTAAACATCACTACTTGGAAAACCAAAAAGCCTACGAAAAGAAAAAAGATGTCAAAGTTTTAATTATTCATAGATCTAAAAAAGAAAGCTTATTAACTCATCAAATTTAATATTATGCAGATTCTATAAATATTTCTTTCTTCTAAAAAACGCAACAGCTTGAGGTATAAATCTCTGCAGGTTTGCGTAGCGCCTTAGCCGTGCCGAAGAGGACAGATCTGTCTAAAAAAATCTCCATTCCAACCTGACAAGTTTAAACAAAGCAATTTCAGGCCCAGCTGCACCTGCAGTATTGACATGCCTCGTCAGGGGTGTCTAGCAGGAAGACAATAATTTGTCTAGTCACACTGAAATGAGCTCAGAGTCTGGACGCTGTTAACTGGGGGCAGAGGGACAGCTAGTAACAGGCCCACTTTATAAAGGACATCTCTCATTAGAAGGAGTCATTTAAAGTCAGCGTACAAACTGCACGTCTTAATAATACATGAACTGGCATATTTGCTACATATTATCCATATGTGGTAATAATGCTGCAATGATTTTGAGACAGACAGACAATTATTGTCATGTATAAAATTGATCATAAATTATATGAATTAAATATAAATTGGATTGTAAAACACTAGGATCATAAATAAGTAGCTGGAATCATTCTGTTATTATCTTACTGTCAACAAATCACATTAAAAGTCCAAAACCAGCAACGTCTTTCAGTACTTTCCATCCTCTCTGCGGCTCTCAGCCCCAATCCAATGTTTCCCTATCAAAGATATAAATCTTTTAAAGTGTGTCATGAATATATACTTTGATAAAAAGCAATGTATTTTCCTAAAAAGGCTGTGCTCTGTAGTCTTTAACAAACGTCACTCAAACAGGAGTAAATAATACATATTTTGGACGATTTTTAGCTGTGGATATGGTTTTATAGCAAATGTAGTGATGGGTCGACTCAAACCTACCTATACTGTCAATTTTAATGGTAATGAAGGAATTTGTTACCCAGTGCAATTATGTGCATTTTGGACAATCTTACAGGTCACAGAGGAATAAGATATTTAAGATACTTCAAGTTTAAGTTACACATATCATTCTTGTGTGCAGGACTGATTTATTGGTTTGAGTTTTTTAGATTTGTTGACAAGAACAACAATATAAAATATTATCAGCCTCATCCTTTAAAGACATCAAACAAAGACAAGATGTTTGTCACATTCCAGGTTTTCTTGTGCTTGAAAAGATCCATTATTAGCACATTTCTTAAAGAGGATCAGTTTTCACTTAGCGCTTCCTTCAGTGTGCCTGAGGGCTGAGGTTGCTAGGCGATGGTGGCTATCTCCGTGGTGACGTGATCCCCCTCGGGCCTGATTCTCACTCATCACCTCCACAGAAAGATACAGGGACAGGCGCATGCACACATGCACATGCACAATACAATGCCCCCCCACCCCCACTACACACACACACACACACACACACACACACACACACACACACACACACACACACACACACACACACACACACACACACACACACACACACACACACCCACACACACACACACACACACGCTGAGGCTATCCTGGATCTTTCTGTAGCTCCTCTCTTATCTCTGGGAGGCTGTTGTCACTCACTCATTGCTGTGATGAGAGGGGCTTCAATAGTCTGACCTGATGAAGCTTAGAAAACACCTCGGAAACCTCTCGGGTGTCAAGGAGAACCAGATGGTGACAATGAAGAGGCCCTGAGAGCCAGAGCAGCTCAGCACCTCCTCTGTTCACTGCTTAAACACGTTGTGAAGAGAAAGCTCTGTTTATTCATCAAGCTGGGATGAGGGCAGAGACAGTACAAATCCTTAGGATATTTAAAGAGCATATTCACCCTAAAACTCCTTTGATATGTCATCCATTCCTGTTGAGTATGTTGTTTGTTTATTTTTTTAAATTTTCTTATCATTTTAGAGCTTTCTTGTGTCGCTACAGTTCAGTTCAACTGTTTTGCTCTTACAGAGAATGTCAGGATCAGACTCTTTTAATTGAAATATTCTCTTAAGTGTGGGCCATAGCAAGTAATCCCAATACTAAAAGTATGTCTAAAAATATTCCAAATCCAAAATTAATCCAAAAATAGTGGTATCAAACATATATCTTGCAATACAACAAATATTAAAAAAGTGTAATTCTGTTCATTGAATGATTTTTATAGCCTATAGCCATTCTATCAGGTCTTTGATGATGCACTTACACATATGGGATAGATGATGGCACTAGTTCAGTGGTCTTCACTGTTTTTTGTTTTTAAATGGGAGCCACACTGTCCATAGGGGAGTTACTTCTACCACATAACACCAAAATCCACCCTAACCATGAAGTAAATCTGCCTACTAATTTGTCATCCCATGACATGCAATCTGTAATGCAGCCAATAGAGTATGAATTAAAAACAGGTTTACCTTAATATTGGGATGAGCAGAAGCAGGCATAAATTTCTTTGGCTTTCCTCATTCTATATTTGTAGTTTGTTGTTGCAATCCTTGTGAATTATGTGTATTGGCTGCAATATCATAATTATTAGCTGCAATGTGAGCCGCCGATTACAGCTTGGTGAGTCGAGCAATGGGTAACACCGCACTAGATGAAAAGTTAAGGGATTACAATTCTTCCTCAGGGAGACATAAATGTCTGTGCCACATTTCATGGCACTCCATCAAGTATTTCACTTAACACCACAAATATCAACCTCATAGTGGCACTTCAGGGAAAATCAACAAAGTCTGTAGAAGTCCTACTCTGGGGACTATTTAGGTTTGTTCAAAGGATCATTTCAATCCCTCCAATATTGGTGAGATCTTTCAGTCTGGACTGAGTGTTGCCATCTCTGCTAACATGAAGAAGTCAAGCCACATTTCACCACAATTCATTTATATTGATAGAAAACAGATGTTGTATGGAACTCAATCTGATCATTGAGATTACTGGATTCAGAGTCAACAACCAGTCTGTTTTTTTCTTGGCAGCCTTACAACTATTCACCTTGCTTAAAACTATTGTTCAAACTTTCAATAAAGGAATACTGCACAATTTTCATATTTTGTCCAAGAAAGGACCGCAGACCGCCTCAGTTATAGTTGCCAGTCAGAGTTCTGACAGACTCAGTGACTGACTTCATGACTCAGATATAAAAGTACCACAGAGTGGCATTCACGGTAGATGGAGCTAAAAGATAACTGTTCTAAGTGGCTTATGGTATTTTCAAGTGTAGAACAAAGTCTGACCTTTTGCATCAGGTTTCAGAGTGTTGGGAGGCTTCATTGTCATCACTTTGACACACACATACAGTCTGTGTACACCGTACCTACCAAGCATAGAAAGGAATCATGTTTTCCATTCCCCCACTCTTCATCCACTGCAGCTGTATCCATGGGAGCACAAATCAGGTCAGAAAAACAAAACAACACAAGGGAAATCATATCTTTTGCACAGTGAGGAGAAAATGACTAAGAATGATTTTTTACAGTGTGTTCATCGATCAAAACATCATATTACAATCAAGTTAAAGATTTGTGACACAAGTTAGGCAAGTCAAGCATTGCTCCATGTATCCTATCTGAAGTCATCAAAAATGATGGACTATAAATAGACTACTGTGCAAGCATGTACTGTAACTGCTTCCAGAGGTAATGCAACCAGTTACGGATTTCAGATATTGTTCATTTTAGTTGAAACTGCACCTTGGCCTTCAGCTGTTCCCATCACACTTGATTTATTTCCTTCTATTTACTTGCAAATACACCTTGGCACGCTTGACATCCTGCACATGTGCAAGCTTGTTGTCAAGCTTGTTGAGTTATCCTGATTTAATTTCTTATTGGGTATCATTCTTATTCCAAAACTCTAAGTCTTAAATATTGGGTATAAAAACACTTTATTTGATCATGTAAAATAGTTTTTTAACTTTGTTAATCCTCCTTTTCTTTTATCAAGCTTTACTGCTCTAAAAGCCTTTGCATGCTTGATTCTGCTTGAAAATGCAGCAGCAGATTCAGTACTAAGACAGACCACAGCATGTCTGAAGCCCAGTAGCCTATGATCTTCCTCTGTACACAAGGGAGTGTATGTTTATCACAGAGCTGAGAGGCAGAAGAGGAAGAGTGTGCTTGCATTTCTCAAGGGGCATGTTCCACTAATCTTGATTGCTATCTTGGTACTATTAAAGTGGTGAGCACCTATCATTGAAAAGTGTTGATTAGCTTGGCTTCAAAATGAGTCTACTGATGCACAAGTATGTGAAAGCATTCATCAAAGGCTGGTACATTTCTCAAATGCTTTGGGAAGGTGACTTACTGCAGATTGAAAAAAACAAGGATATTGTCTTCCTACACACTAAAGCCACAAATTGGTGACCTACTTATTTCTGCAGCTCAGTCAGATAATTCTCCCAGACTCTCCTGGCACATTGATTGTCTTTTTACAGGTCCTTGTCTTTTGACTCGCTCACCTTTTATTGGCCACCTGATGTGTTTTAGTCAATGCTAGCAGCATGGTGCTAGGGATGGCAATGTCAGGCATTTAGTTGGTCAGTCCAGACTGAAATATCTCAACTGTTGGACGGACTGCCATGAAATTTCACACAGATAGTCTTTGGTGATCCTTTGAGTTTTCCTCTTGAGCTACCATATGGCCCACTCTTTTGGTTTTGAGCAAGATGGTTTAACAACTATTTGATGGATTGCCATGAAATTTGGTTCAAATATTCCGATTCAATCATGTTAGCTATCATGATTCCTCAGATTTTTCTTCTAGTGCCACCAGCAGGACAAAATTTAAGCTTTTGATTCATGACCGATACCTGCAGAACCAAAGACATTGCCATCAGCCTCAGCTGTTATTCATCTCACAGAGCCACCAGCATGGCAACTTTGTTTGATTAAGGTCACAGAACACTTAGGTTGAAAAAAGGACATCAATTCTTAAACCATATCAAGCTCTAAGAAAAGAGTTATTGAACCTCATAACCAGCTGTCAATCAGACCAACAAAGCCAATATCCCCACCACACTTCTCTCCAATTGAAGTGCCAGAACAACCAATATAGAGACCAATATAAGCTCTGACTTGCACTAACAGAGCACTGACCAAAAGACAAGCTGAGTTAGATATGAGCAGCTATAGTTAGGTGGCAAATCCTTTGCTGCACCCTTGATGACCCTTGATTTCCCTGTTGTTGTCCTACGCCACTAGTTTTCCATTTCACAGAAAGAAGAACACAGAAAATTGCACTCACTGCCCTCAGTTTATACACTGGCTTCGATTGTTGTAATCTGCTGAAAGATCTGCTTGTGTCTGGAGACTGCAAGCACAATTAATGACCAATCAACCTGACTGTGTCCATACAAACACACGCATCAGTTTACATCTCTTACGTCTGGATTTTCTGGCATCCATGAAGCATCTAAGAATAAAAACAACAACTGGGGTAAGTTGTCATGTCACAAGCTTAATTTTGAGTTGAAAGCAATTGTCCGCCTCTCCAATGTCAAACAGTCTACAAGGCTACAATTCAGTCAGTCTTGAGGTATAGTATAAAGGGTCTGTCACTGTGCCTTTATCTGGGCTTGGATCAAGAGTTACTCACTAAAGGGAACAGGCTGACAAGTTCTCCCCAATGTATGCTGGCTTTGTGAACCCTGTGATGACAGATAGATGCTTGTTCCCTATGTTCGTCCTCATTGTTGACCAAGTCCTCAATTGTGATTTGATCAATTTTGGCTGACTTCACCATTCAACAACGCCTCAGAAAGCACTATCTGACAATTTGTTGTGTCAGTCAGTAAAGTGTAAAATGCAGCTGCAGAATAAGATGGAAATAAGCAGCTTTAGTAAAAACTTTAGTCTGTTAAACCTGTTTTCAGTAACATACCTATAGTTTTCTTAAAAAATGTATTATAGTATTAATTATGTCTTTCCAATTGCTGTCGGTGATGGAATAAGTGGGAAGGGTTTTGGATTTTGGGATGGGTAGATTCAGGAGTTGAATGGGATAGTTGGGGTCAAAAAGAAATGACCTCTATTTGTATTTACAGTATGATGTGACACCATTTCCCAATGTAATATCCATAAAGAATATCCAAATTAACAGTATATATGCTTATTAATTAGTTGTCTTCAATATTTCAAGTTTACTTGCATGTTTTTTCATGCAAAATACAAAAATCCTGCCTGATGTTTTTGTTTAGTTTGCCATGATTCCTCCATTGTTTTACATTTATTTAGTGTACTTAAATGTACTCAATTATCTAATACTGAGGAATATCCACAGATCACATTAAAATACTTTTCTTTACCACATAAACCTTTTTGAATTATACAAAATGGAAATAGACAAGTCTGTAATTATGCACAGTTTTTTGCTATTATGTTTATTTCACATGACATTTACTGTAGGTCTTGTGTAATCGGTGGTTTGTTCCAGACACGTCTTTATGTTGAATGATTTGCAAATGCCAACTTTTGCACAGACGTGTGAGCAATGGCAAACATTAGAGCAGCTTTTTGCGCGCAAATAACTTTTCCTTTGAAAGACTCCTCTGAGAACATCTGGACGGGAACATCTGGGAATGGCAGGAAATTCGGCATCTCTCAGCGTGACGTGCGATGAATGTTTTTCAAGAACTTCAGAGGGATGAGCAGAGTATTGAGCCTTGCAACCTCCAAACACTGACAAAATTTATGGAGTCCAGCAGCAAGTGGTTCTCATTACCCATGTCATGATCCAAACAAATTGCCGTATTGGGCTACCAGCTGAGATGCTGGGGTGATTTTTTTCTCCTGGCATAATTACTGTTATATTGTGTTTTCACAATATGTCCACAACAGTGTTCCAGTTACTGTTGATGGTACATGGTGATGTGACTTGAATGGAGCTGACAACAGAGGCTTTCCATATCATCAACACTTACATTATTTATTACACAAAAATCCCAGATAGAACAATAAATGTGTGTTAATAACAGGAATGCACCCACCAGTTAGAGAGGGGCATTCCAGTTCCAGTTTAAAAGCCAACCAGATTTAATAGTGTTCATCTGGCAGTGGGAAGCTACGAATAATGCGCCAGGAATTATAGTATAAATTGTGCCTGAGACTGGAGACATGAACAGACTGCACCTGGTGCTGTTTTGCACACACTTTTGCAACTCAGATCAAAAGGCCTGATTTTGTGTTACAGCTTTGAAAATGTCTCAAAGGCAGAGAATAGAAAAGGAAAACATTCTATTTAGTCAGTTATTTAAAACCTAATGAGTATAAAGTTTTTAATTTGGATTCTACAAGCTTATTGGAGAGAAGAATAGAGACAAAATCATTTATTCACCTTAGAAAATGCACCTCTGAAAATGCTTCATTCTTTCAATGTCTGAATTAATATAGTTTACACCTGATTACCTCATGTAATATCCCTGTGATTAATTTGAATGTTCATCATCTGTGTTTCTGAAAGGGGATGTATTGATGAGCTAAATTTTTAGCTCATTACAAGTTTAAAGGTAATTTTTTCCACATAAGCGTCCTTGGGTTTGTGAATGCCGCTATGTAAATCACACCTATTATTAACTGTAAAGTCTTTGTTTTTCCTCTATTGAAAATACAGGACATTTTACAAAAAGCTCCTGCAAGTGAGGGTCTGGTCACTTCTGAGGCATACATTCAGAGGTTGTAGATAAGGGCTTAATGTTATCAGCACTGCAGGTGTAATGTATAAACCGAGTACTGAGAGCCCATATTGAGCCTCCCGTTTATGTCTTCTTGTGCTCCTTCCAGCTAAGCAGGTGCTCAGTTGAGTCACATCCAGTGATTTAGAGTAGCATGTCCAACCCATTATACTCTCTTCATCCATGCCTGTCTCAGTGGATTCTTTCTTCCTGCCAGCATTTTACATTGTCCTTTGCAGCTAACAAGGACACAGTGGAGTGCAAGTTTATGTGGGAATATATGATCTCAGAAATACAGTTTAAGATTAAACTCTGAGCTTTTTAAATTGCTGACACAAAATGACGTTTTTGTGAATCTAAAAACTAGTTCTGCAAAAATAGTGTCAGCATCTACGACACAGTCCACAATTGTCAACAAAATCTCCACATTGACATTGAACAAATCTTCATGTCTTATTATGTCTCGTGTGAAAATTACTGACGTGCAAAACAACAAATGAAAATTACCAAATGGTCACATTGACTTTCCTCATTTAGAAACATTTGCTATTAAGTTATTCAATTTCAAAAAGGTACGGAGGGCCGAAGGTGAGCTCTTCAGTTAAATGAATAAATGGTATCACTGTACAGGGAGCGACGGGGTGAGAGGAGGATGAGCAAGTGATGGAACAAAACTGGATTCGTCATGCCAGACAGTACTCCCCCACGGCTCAGACAGAACATTGCTGTTCATGCTAGAGGACTGAGATCCAGTGGTCATGCGAACGAATTAGCCAAAAATATTATCTATTTTTCCATTATGCAAGTCCTGTAGAAAAATTATGTAGCCTACTGAATACTGTATAAAGCCGAATCAGTCCAATTGCATCATGTCATTTTACATTTTTTTGAAAGAGGGCTTAAACGTAAATGTGTGTGTACCTCACATTTGAGTAGTATTATGTCTCTAACAGCATGCTCATGTACAGATTTAAGTTATAATATATATATATATAATGAAGGTGAAGGATAACAGTACATCACTGACAAGGGAA
Organism: Scomber japonicus; assembly: GCF_027409825.1. NCBI lineage: Eukaryota > Metazoa > Chordata > Actinopteri > Scombriformes > Scombridae > Scomber > Scomber japonicus. The sequence goes on from NC_070582.1 coordinate 18,068,969, forward strand.
CCAGTTATGTCTCATATTAAGTCTAAATAATATTTTCTGAGCATATCATAAGTATACATATGGTTATTTACACCTGAAAAATAAACAGAAACACAGGGGGAAAAAAACATTTAAAAAATAGCGTAATATAGAACAATTAAAGCCAACACTATACAACACTAAATATTATCTCATTCAAAATGTTGTCCATGTATACAGTGCATTAAACCTGGGTTCACTGTTCCCACTACGAATAATGTGTGACACCTCTAAAACTATGTTAAACACATCTATAAATGTAATGTTATCAATTAATTCAGTAAAATAATGTACAATGTTATCTTTCTAATAATACATAATGGATACTGTACAATATATTAATATAGTAGTATATAGTAGTAAAAATAAACTCCATATCCAAAACAGCCACTGCTAATGATTAGGAATAACACGTTATCTAATACTGAGGAATACATTTCAAGATATTATGCATACTATACTATTATTGTATGGTTACTGGTTTGTAGTAGCAAACACTTAAGACTGGTCAAAACAATAATTCACTAACCTATTCACCACAGAGACTAATTACTACTGTCTGAGACGTGCCAGAAGGATTCAAGAATTATTCAAGAAAATAAAGGACAGATCAACTCTTCAGATACTCTGTCTGTGTCATTTGACTAGAATCGTTCCTCAAGTGGAGACCCCCGGAAACTGTTGGTGGAATGTAAAACAGGTGCTGCACAATTGGTTCCTCCACAGCGGGGGTGAAAGAAAAACAGCCGCCCCTGCAGTAACACTGACTGACAGAACATCACATTCTTCAGCCAGCTGTATCACCAGATGATCCTTTACTCAAAGAGAGGGTTTCAAGGGCCAACACTAAATTATATGAATGCATAAAAATCCTTAAATAAATAAATAATTATATAATTGAATGCTTAACTGTCACCATAACTAAATACATAAATAAATAAATCACAAATTAAATGAGTCATTAAATATATGACTGTCAAATGTATTTCTTTGTTTATTTATTTCTTTATTTATATAATTACACATTTGTAGATGTATTTATTAATTAATTAATCTAATATTTCACTTATTCACATATTTATTTACAGATTTATAATTATTTATTCATATATATACTTTTCATTTATTCATAGGCTAAATTTCTGCAGCAAAATAAATCAATCTGTCCACTTCATCCATCAAAAGTCAGGAGGTGGACTTTGCCCTGCAGTGGTTGAACTTGAATCTTCTATTTTTGCTTAATTCAATGAAATCTACCACTGCAAATCTTACGTTCTGCAGTGGTGGATATGCTAGCTGTAGCTGAATGGAGGCAAATGCCAATCCCTGTGCTGTTTTTAGATCACGTCTAGGGCTTCACTGAATATGACACGTGAATGTGAGAATGATATATGAATGATATCGGCCCTGACAGACATAATAATTACTGAAGCTGTATTCATGATCCTTGCAGAGAGTAACTGATGGAGTTGACCCATTTATTTATTTCACAATGAATATGTAAAAGTATGTATATGAATATATAACTAAATAAATAAATAAAATTATGAATAAATAAATATATATATATACACGACTACATAAATGAATATTTAACATTTCTATATTTGACAATATGAGTCCAATATATTGACAATTAACATTAAATTACATCATTATTTATTTATTATTTTATTTAAGCATTTCATTATATAATTAGTTATGTATTTATATATGTATATTTAGTTTCCGCCTTTAAAATCCCTACATACATAACATAGGGCATGCACACAATATGGATTCACACTCATGGATTCAAACAGCATTAAAATAATCACACTCTGCTGATGAAATATTTTCTTGATCACACATTATCTGTTATCTCAGGTGGATTAGTTTGGATAGCACAAATATATATATATATGTTTTTCATGATGAAAACAAATGGATTAATCTCTGCTCTTTTCTTGACACCTTGTGTGTTCTTCAAGTGGCGCTGTAACATCTGCTATGGATTTATACATTGCAATTCTGGCTGGGGATTCAAAGAAACAAGTTTTTAATTGAATCCACTCCAAAGCCAGCGAGACTGAAATGTCTTCTGGCAAGAAGCTTCAAATAAATACTCATGTTGCTTTGTCATGTGACCTTTTTCACAGATTCAAACTGTATTTTTCCCCCTTTTTTGACGATGTTTTTTTCCCTTCTTGATATGTAAAGGGTATTGTATTTTGCTGAAATCATTTTCAATGTATACAGTAGTAGTGGTTGTCCTGCTGCCTTCCTTCCACTAGTCTAGCCCTGACTGTAGCACATACTGGCAAAACACTAAACCTACTGCTGTGCAACAATACACATATTCACAGCCTACAGACAGCAAATTGCTTCTCTTATTCCGCACCACGCCCTGCCTTCAGTCTCAGCCACCTGCACAACAAACTGTGCTGGAAATTTCACTACAAATTACCCTGTGTCTGCTAAATCCCCCCGAGAGCGGAGGGAATCAAAACCCTGGATCTCCCTGCCCCCACAGCTATAGACCTTAACCTCACTATCACAGACTATATTTGTGTTTATAATACTTGGCCCAAATGTTTATTATAATTAAAGAAATGTATATAAAATATTTAGCCATTTTGTGGCAGTATTGACAGAGTTCATTTGGCATTAAAGGTGGAGACAAGCTTAAGAAAAAATACTATTAAGCTTTCACCAAAATTTGATTTGAATTTGAATAAAAGTGTCTGGAGGTGAATAATAGAAACATATGAAAGGTTCAAGTTTATGTTTGTCAACACCAATTTCATGAAAAACCTACACTTCTGTGGGCTTCAGGCCAACTTGACACCGTGAAACTAAGCCTCCATTCCCACCTAAAAAGAGTGAAAACTGAGACCTGTTTCGCTTCAGGGGAAAATCAAAGGAAGGCACATACTTTAGCAGTGAATAATGATCAACAGCATGAATGCTGGCATTTACATTGTAAGGGTCATAGTGCCTCCTGGTGACGGCTCTGCAGAACTCCAAACAGACAGGAATGTCAGAGAGAGAGAGTGAGTCAGTGGCCGATGTGCCAGAGAGATGAGTGTTGAAAGCTCCTTGGAAAAAGGATTAGGGCTGTTTATGTTGGCCAAGTGGCCCACTGCCAGCTGCTCAAGTGTGCAAACTTCTTAAAGCTGCAGAGCTTCGGGTTGGTCATGAATCTTCTCATCTATTTACCCTCCACCCAGACTGTATGGATGGTTGTACTTTGTTCAGGGGGGAAAGCCCCCTTCACTTCAGCCCCCACCTCCAAAACAGCACACTCCACTCAAAAAAGAAGTTCTGGGTTCTACACCAGTCCTTCTGGGACACCAACCTCCTAAACACACCCATACACAATGTATGTGGGTATATAGACTACTGTATATGTATGTTTGGATTGCTAAAGGTAAGAGTCAGGTTCTTTGACAGGAGCAGACTTGATATGGATTTAATCAAATAAGGAAATGCTTTGGACTGGGAGTAGAACTGTCCAGGTTGGAGGTAAAAGAAAAAGGGGGGAGGCCCGTGTATCAACAGTAGGATAAAACTGCCTGGGAGCTGGCAGGATGCCAGAGCTCTGCGGCCTGGAGCTAGATCAGAGCAGGGTTCGTGAGCTGTAGTTATGAGACGAGGGTCTCAGGTCATGGAATAATAAAAGGCATAGAGCCTCTGCAGCAATAGAGCTAAACGACAACTTTTGTTCTCTTCTATGGCGATTAGGCTCATCAAATGTTAGCTTGATTTTCCTTTCACTTGGAAACTAAATGTATAGGACTTCTGTTTGAAACAGAGGTCTGATTTCTAACAGTTCTGTGGTTACATATTCACAAAACTGAAAACCTATTCAACTTTCATTGTCTGCTTAAGTTCCTAAAGCAGTTCAGTGTCTCTTTAGGGTGTATTAATCTTTTTTTTTTGCTTAAGGCACATTTATTTGGACAGCAGTTTTGGGGCGTAATATCTGTCATCCAGAAAATCTGAATTCAGACTCCATTACAGCAAGTATGGGACAGAAATTCAATTTCCTATAGTCATAGCAGCACTACTCTGGTGCTGACCTTGTGCTTTGACTTCTGCATAGAAGGGGGAAGCAAAACAATTAATTTTGCAATTGGGGTGTTTAAATCCTGCCAGCTACATTGCTGACTGAAATTACTGTATATTTTAGTATTTTTCTTTATGCATGTATTTTTTCCTATGCAAAAGTATTCATATAAAGAATTGAGTGTGGTGTAAAAATGTTTTATGGTGGATTTTCCCTTTAAATTCAGTCACTACATGATTTGTTTTCACTTGGTTTAGAAAAAATAGAGATGGCTTCAAGTTATAAAGACTGGTTTCCTGTCAATGTTGCATCAAGCACCAGTAAGACAGGCATCAAACCACAGCATTTGCACGGTGATGAGGATATTAACTGCAGGAAATATTTCCAAATTCAAATAAAATGCTGATTTACAATTGATATTTGCATAGTGTAGTTTAATATTTTGCATAACAAGGCTTCTTTAGAAAGGGACTATGATAACTGTTGAGCCATGATGTCAGGGTGCCAAAATGCTATTATGCAAAACCATGTTTATAGTTGTAGGATCATTTCAAATGTTGGATTATGTATTTTTTAAAATGTGTATATTGTATGAGTCACCTTAAATAAACAGTTTATTTTTAATTTGTCAGTCGTTTCATTTCTAAAATTGATGTATAAAACCACTTAATCATCCTGAATACAGTCTTACTCCAGAGCTTTCAAGACATTTTGACAGACTGCCCCTAAACAAAGATAACACAGCAAGATCAGCAGCCATCTTTTGTTAATCCTGGGTACTGGAACTGAAAGAACATTGTTATTAAATAAACTGATAAAATCCATACTACAGCCCTATAAAATTGTATAACTACATATTAAATAACAATAATGACTGATTGACTGAATTGTCCTAGTATATTGTTTATGTCTTTGTAAATTCTACACACAACACTGTTACAATAAAGAAAACACATGTCAGAGAAAATTTAAATTCACACTTTAAAGTTTGTATTCAAATAGCAACATGCTGAATTAAAAGATTCAGTCTAACACATCCATCAAGTCAATTTTTCCATCGAAAAAACGCTTTACAAATTGACTCAAAAGGTTGAAAAATGTGTCAACAGCAGAATCTATAAAAGTGCATTGGACAAGCCACACAAATCAACTCTGACTTAACTGCCCATCCAACAATGTAAGATGGAGTGTGCAGTATTATTTAAGGCACTTTCCTATTGTATTTCTCACATTTAATTCAGAGAACTTGGAGATGAGTTGATGTAATTTACAAAGTCCGACCTTGTATTTTAAAGGCGCACTGTCAAATAAATACACTCTTGAACAAAATACAGTATATTGCACCACACTGTTACTGTAAACACAATTCACACTTTTGGCATTGAATTCAGGCCCAGAAAGAAGGCACGAGGCACATAAAAAAATGCAACAAAAAAAATAAAAATAAAAATAAGTTACATCCAAAAAGGCACACAAATAATGCTCAAATCCATGTCAAACACTTTGTAATCCAACATGATTTTGCAAAATGGGACCACTGCTTATGTACCATCAAAATGATGCTGATAAATGATACATGCTATGACGAGACATTATGTGTAGATAGTTGAGAAGAAATGTTGTGATTCAGAAATATGTAGGGGGTGGAATTTCAGAAAAAAAAAAAGATATTTTCAATTTGTACCTAATGTTCAGTTCAAAGAATATGAACAAACTTAATTATTAATTATCTGAGGAACCATTATCCCAACACACATCAAGATTTTGCCATAGCATCAGTGATCAACAGCACCAAGAGTGACATTTTCAGGATGGTGTTCTTTTTGTAGTTTTTTATAAAGCTTATAAAGTTTGATGAAATATTACAAATGAAACCAGTTTGCAGCTATTTCAGTTCCCTTCAGTGCATTAAAGTATCTCCATCAAGCATTACAGTTACAGGATAGAAATAAAACCTCACTGGTGGAATTCGTAAGGCTTTATCTTGATTGTCACTTACTTTTGAGTATGCACTATCCTGGCTTTCCTGTCTCTGATCTGTTTGAAGAGGTGATAGATGATAGTGGTGCACCACTACCATCTGCTGGTGAAGCTACTCCATTAGATTTTGTTTTGAAGTAAATCACATAAAATAATGGCAGGACAATGCCTATAAGGAGCATGGCAATCACAGCGTTCCACCACTGGATGCCCCAGTCTGCACCGTGACTGATGAGGCGCTTTCCTCTGAAACCAAGCCTGTGTGCTTTCTCAGAGTCATCCATGAAATCCGTATCATGATCATTTGTGGTCTGAATCAGTTTCTCAATATCATTGTCCACCTCCATCAGAAAGTCAGTGACCTCATTGAGATGTGGTTGTGCTCTGGCTCCGTTCCGAGTCTCCACCGGTGTGGTAGATGAATGTGGCATTTCTTCTTGAGGGTCACACAGGTCTGAGTAAGTCTCTGTTAAAAAGCTGTGTTTCTGAACTGGTATTTTTATGGATTTCAATGCAAATAAATCTTGTTCCTGTATAAGGTTGTTAACACGCTTTATATCTGCCACCTGTTAACAGAAATAAGTATGAAGGTAAATTAGTGATGGCACTTAAAGGTCATTAAAGAGACATTTCATTAACACCACACATGGCAGAAAAACTCCTGACTTGAAAATACTTATATTTACCTTACAGCCATACTGCAGTGCGAGCTTGTTGAGATTGTCACCATCCAACACCTCCCGCTCGAGCAGCTGGACATTCCTAAGTCTGTCCTGTTTCTGCTCTTGGACAGCCTGTGGCCTCATCTCCATGACACTGAGCTCGTCATCTTCTGACGATGCACCAGATTCATTTGGCCTCCTCTTGAACATGTACACCTGGCCATCTGCACTGGCGTGAACATCCACAGGGGCCTGGAAAGCCTGTGGAACATGCTCCCCTCGCCGCATGATCAAACATCAACCTGTCAAAAATATCCCAATTCCAATATTAAAGCACGGGTACTTTTAGAAGTCACAATACAGGTTTTAGTCTAAGATACATGTAACAGTAACACTTATATAGGTTTCTTTCATCTGTCTTTCTGAAACATTAAACATTTTGGTTTTTGTCTAAATTTAAAGCTGTACTTAAAACAATGAAATTTAAACACCTCAAAAATTAACATTAATACAGATTAAATGAAAATTATGTCAGCATTCAACAATATTTACTAAGATTCTCAGCCATTGACAACCTTGGAGGCCCTTTGGAGGTGTAGCTGTTAAATGTTAAAAAACATATTGCATTTCTCCTGAAGCAAGTGAGAGTCCAAGCACTGAAAAATCTTCATTTTGTTTTGTAAAACAGGTCCTGTGTTATACAGGCTGAATTTTCCATGTCAGTGCTCACTCATATTGTAATCAAAGTACATTTCTGTCATATTTAGTGGGTGGACAGGAGCAACGCATTCATTGGAGACGTAGATGACTCATCAGAGCTTCACTAAAGAAAACAATATGTTTATTCCACTAACTGACAGAAACTTCAAATAAGCCATTTTGGGTTTTTGGGCACTTCATATTATTTGTTCTGTGTAGTTTTTTTGAGTAACTTTTGGTTTGTACACTAAATAAACTAAACACGTACACGCCTTAGATTTGTTCATCATCTCCATTGGTCACAAAGATCTCATGGAGATATAGGTTAACAGCTGATAAAGTCTAGAGTACAAGAACATCATGTCATAATATTATTTGGATGATGGGTGCCTGTCAATAAAGTCTCTGGAGTACCATGTACCATCAGGAAAACATGTTACGATGGTTATCAGAGCTTCAATAACAGTAGTTATACAGTATAGGTGATCACTTTCATGGCAGTTCCCACAACCATTGATACCATTAAATTAGCTGCAGTCAGCATCCTGTTGCTCATGCTTGAACTCCATCAGCGCGAGCAAGCACTAGCGCTAATATGAGCCAGCTAAAACTGCAATATCACAATTTATTTCACATGCTTTGCAATAATGTTAGTTTATCTGTCCAATAGGAAGCAAGCCAGCTCAGGTGAGATGTTAGTGGACTCCAACATTAGCTAGTGTTGCACAGCTCTGTGTGTGTGTGTGTGTGTGTGGAGACTATGCTTTCTCTTTTTTCAAACATATATATAATGTCACATGTTCATGTTAAAAGTGCATGGCCGATTTGTCAAATAAGTTATGTAGAAATATTCCCTGTGAGCACAAAGCACTGGCTTCAATGGCTCAGTTTCCAATACATTTTTCTCTATCAGCCTGGACTGGTGTTGGCTTGTGACAAATTGTATCTGTGCACATACAGTGTGCAAATTCATTGCACTGCTCCGCTAACATGGTATTTTTCCATTGTTTTCAGGGTAGTCATGCAGAGCCATGACTCCATTACACAGCAAAGTAAATAAATATTTTATCTGTCAGAGGTGTGCTTTCTTTACAATTCTTCAGAATAAAGTCTCCCATTATATGGTCATTTAAAAGCATTTAATTTGAAGCAGTAAAGTAGATGTTGGGTTTGCATCAGTGGTAACACACGACTCTCCTATGAATAGCTAGCTAAACAGAACAGGAAGGGCTCATAAGGAAAGGGGGCAAACAAACTCTAAAGAATAAAGACTGAGCTGAGGGGCTGCATAAAGGGACAGTCTAATAGAAATAAAGAGTTTTTTAAAATTGTGAATCATGCAGAGCTACTAAATACAAATTTAGTACTGTACTTTCAGCAGTGAATTGGTCTATTTCCCCCCCAAAAAGCTTACATACAGCTTCTTATTATTGTGTATACAATTTGAGTCTACTATCTCAAACTATCTGCTATCTTACCATATTGAATAAATTATTGATTGCTATAGACAGACAGCTCTGAAAAGTTTGTCTTTTTGCTTAAAAATTTGGTCAGAATACTTATCCAATTAATCAAAGAACTGCGAGCAGACAATCATGCCATATTTGGACAATTAAAAAACAGTGTAGACATGATCTTTTTTGAAGAAATGTATAAACTTTTTTGTTATACATGTTCAAATTTTGTTGACATAGTTAAAAAGGTAATAATTTTACTTCAAGTTTATTATTATATCATAGTGGGTGGTGGTATACAGAGGTGCATTATATTGACTGGTGTTCCTATTAGTTTGTCCCTCTCATGTATGTTATTGGAGTGGACAAAATATTAGGAACACCAATCAATATAATGTGCCCTAGCATACCATCACCCACTATGGCCTCAAAAATTGACATAGGCAGAATTATCACCTTTCTGAAAACAAATGTTTAAGATATCACTAGCCTGTTTTTGTCAATAAAAACTGAAAATGCAGATGCTTCATAAATGTAGAATTTATAACAAAGTTGTTGTATTAGATTGAATAAGATTGCACAGGTGTACCTAACAGAGAGGTCAGTGAGTGTACATGTACCAGCATTTCTATTGGTTTCCTACAAGAGGTGCAACTTACATTAGTGTTTTTCTTGAGTTTCTGCAAATAATGACTGAATGTTTTAATACCTTGAGAGACACCAGTGAACATTTTTAAAGGATATTTTGTGGACCTTGTTAGTTAGAAAAAGTATGCAACAATTGCCAATTAGGTATCATGCAGGTTAGTCAGAAACCAGGGTTTACCGGGAGTCCATGAAGGCAGCATTAGCATTAGCTTTCATTAGCTGAAAGACTAAAGCTAGGGGGTTAGCTTTAGCTTTGACGTTGAGCATGTGTTCACCAAACTATCATCAAACAAGCGTTAGCTACAATGACAGTTAGTTCAAGTGCTTCCAACCAGGTGGAAAAACACAGTTTCACAGACTTTTTAAGACTAGCCTGTTCCCATCTAGTTACCTTCTCCAAATGCTTTGCCAACAGTAACATATGCCGCTGCCTTCCCAATGCAGTCCTCCCCAGTTTAACGCAACATTACAACGGCTAGAAGTGAACAGTCGCTGACGGTAGGTGATTTTTTTCCTAGGATGGTGTCTTCATGAACCGCCTTACTCTGCCTCTTATTGGCTTATCCTGATATTCTTTCCCTAATACTAACCAATTCCACACCTCATACCTAAATTTAGCCAACCCAACGAACGAAGGCAACGATACTAGCCAATTAGAAACAGCAGAAGGCGGGTCATAAATTCGCCATCCTAGGAAAACAAATTTGGCTGACCGGGAGGCAGCCTACTTCTTTTCACCCTCTATAAAAGTGTCAGGTAGAAAGAAAATAATCTCTACTGCCTCCCACTGATCTGGAATATAACACACACATTTTTATTTCCTACCAAAAAAATACATGTTGAAAATGATGATGATTATGATTGGTAGGCTATTGCTTCAGTTTAGATGTTTTTTGTTTGTTTTGTTTTTACCTCATTTCTGCTACACATACGCTTAAGTTTGTCCCACATATGTGACTAATTTCACATTCACACAGTGAGTCAATGAAAAAAAAAGTCGGCTTTTGACCACTGCACTAAAATAATTTTACAAATATTAAAACTAAAACAGCTGGAAAATGTGTCACAATGTACAATGTATCCGATTTTTAAATACTACTTCTGACATCTGTTGGTAGAAATCATTATTACATCTCGTGTAAGCCAAGCACATGTGCAGTTTTTTTCCTCTACTTTATGTATCTTCAAGTTGTTCAGAGTCAAGTGGTGGTGAGGACTTCAGCAGCGCACAGTCCTTGGGTGAGAGGATGCTGAAAGTGAATACTAGTTTCTGGGTCCTTAGGGAAAGAACCAAAGGACAGGTTAGTGGTGATGCCCTCTTGTTGTATGAACATACCACTAGATGGGGCTATTGGTCTGTCATAACTTATACCTTCTGTGTAACGCAGCTCTAATGCTAAACTGATGAAATATGATGAGGACTATCAGGAAGAAAGATATGAGCCCCTCACATGTACCCACTCAATAAAGGTAAGGTATTCTGCTCAGTTACAGCACTACAAGAAGAGAACATTTTTTCTCTGTCCATGTTTAAGATATCACTAACCTGTGCACTATTACCTGTTGTTACCCCAGCCTTTGCCCAATTAGACATTTTTCCTCACAATAACTCAAAGTTTATCTTAAGTGAAAGTCATGATTTTTCTTCAGGAGGAAAGGTCCAAAGTTCAGTTGATGTCAGGTTCTACACTGGATTTTTTAAGACAAGTTCTAGCTATATTGAACTGGCTGAGAAGCCACATCCTTAGCAAGAAAATTGTGGATATTGTTCCTTGATTTAGGCTATTAATTGAATTAGTTTAATGTAGGCTATTCCAAGAACTATAACAAACCAACTATTCAGCAGTGACTTAATGCAGCTGCTCTGAAATTATTGTCAGGATTTGAGATGATACTGCAGCTCAGTTATCCTAGTCAATCCATGGGTTATCATGTTTTGCTGAATCAGCCACATTTTGGGGCATTACTATGTCACTTTTACCTTCAATAGAGACGAAGAAAAGGCTGTTCAAGAACCTTCAGGGTTACACATAAAATCAAACAGTGCCAGTGGAGGTTTCCTGTGCCTGAAACAATGATCTCAAAACTGTTATTAAAAAAGAAGTCAGACTGAAAAGTAAATCTATAAAAAAATAAAAGCTGCCTCGCAGTTTTAATGTGTGACTTCTCCGATGGTTCAATGTAGCCTAACAAACATTGACTGTATAACATAAAGATAAACGTTTCGGTCGCCCTCTGGTGGCTGACTGCAGTATAAGTCATAAATCCAGCTCCCTCCATGTCAAATTAATTTTAAGATTTTTTTCTATTTTTTCTGCTAAGTTTGTTTTAAATAATTATTTGACGATATATTGAAAAAAGGCCGACTTCATGATTGTGACTGCTGTGACAGCCACTGTTGGGACAGCTGAGGGGGCGTGTCCCTTGCTGCAAATGACGTCACACAAGCAACACGGCATCTCATGGAAAGAAGATATTTTGGCCCACCTCGGGATGGCGGAAGGAGTCATCTACAACTTTTCCACCGCCAGTGCTCAGTTGGTGCTAATCCAAGCACTTCTTACGAACCTGTTGCAATTCCATGATTCACCAGTGAGAGGCAGCAACATGGCGCAAGGCATCTAGCCTGGCGGAAACTAAGAAGAAGAAGAAGAAGAAGAAGAAGAAGAAGAAGAAGAAGATGATGATGATGATAATAATGACAGCTTTGGCACAACAATGATAAAAATAGTACTTTTTATCAACAAATCTTAATGTCTCTGCTTTAACCCTCTGTAAATGCCACGCTAGTCAGCTAATGAACGTTAACCCCGCTAGTCTGCTAATAAACGTTAGCCCCGCTAGCCGGCTAATAAACGTTAACCCTGCTAATAAACGTTAGCTTGGAGCTTTGGCCTTAGTCAGGCTCTGGCTTCGAACTAGCTCGGTGGAAAAGGGGTAAGAGACATCCATAATTTTTCCTTAACTTGACCAACGTCCTGCCCACAAGGAACCTGATTACTCAATGCGGGACCTCAGCTTCATTTGAATGTTTGTCGGTCATAAGATGATCGTTGTGGATAAAGAGAAGACTTTGAAGGTATGTAGCATTATAGCTGTTCTCACTTAGCTGAGTGGCTAGCCAAGCTCATCGCTAATACTATTACGGCTGTGAGCAACCATATAATTGGTGAGTGGTCTTGAATGAATCAGGGCAATCTAAGCTTTCCAACAATGTACGGAATATATATGTTTAAGGGTTGGTGTTTAAAACATTCAGAAGAACGTGTGGCTACCTCCTAACATCCGTCCCGTCCCATAGACGGAACAGCGTGCGTTAAGAGGTTAAATGAGAGCAGCAGGTAAAATGTCTGATACAGTTTGAGGCAAACCAGGCCTAACCCAGAAAAGTTTCTGCTGGTCTTGTCAACCAGAAGTCCCAAAATGGTAGTTGGTTTGAGGGTAGTTGATATGAGCTAATTTAATGTGGTTTGACTCTGTAGCCAACCCACAGTCATAAAATGTTACCTAGTTCGATAGCAGAAATATGTGTAACTGACTTAACATTATCAAGAAAGTAAACAAGTTGTAGCTTAAAAACACAACTCAGAAACTTTATCTAGCTTAAAAATGTTGAAGATAATGTTTGCTAGCATTAAAAGCGTTGTTACAGGTCTTAACTGATGAAAAACACAACTTGATTAGGTTGATCAGGTACAGGGGACATTCCTAAAATAATGTAGGCCTGAAGGTGTCACTTCAGCAATGAAAGCATAACTAAATTAATGGTGTGCCCTAGTTGACTTCTACACACTTTTTTGGGCCTCTGGGACAGTATAAAGGAGTATTAGTGGATCATTTTCGATAGTTGCAACCCCATCAAAACCTCCTGCCAAGATTTTGGAAGTAGGAATGCCCTTAAAGCATTTAGTTTGCCTGAAGTTCTGACCCAAGTCCTTCAATAAAAAAAAAAAATATTATAGCAACACTACATCTAAGTAACTGCTACATGTTTGCTATACTATCTTGTATAGTGTCCTAAAATAGAAATATATAAATAATCCTTTTATTGGTTTATACTCAGGTCTTCACAAACAATGTAATCATTCATGGGACTTATCCGTCCAAGCCTTCTGTAAGGCACAGTTGCAACAAAAGTTAGTAGAACTGTGTTAAAATAGATAATACAGAAGCAAATACAGACCAATAACATAAATAAAAATTCAGTAGTTAAATATTTTCAATGAACCATCCATCCAAATTTCCTCTTATCAAAACATATCTCCCTTCTGTATCTTTCTCTTCTAATATGAGTAAAAAACTAATTTTGTTAGAGATTAGTATCGCCACTCTGGCTGGCTGAATAAGATGATGGAAACTGGTACTGAAAACCTATTCTTTTTAGTTTAGCAGGCTGGAGGTGTGTTTCTTACAAAAAAATCAACTTCGGCTTAATTTCTTTTTCAGTTTGGATAATATCATGTTTCTTAATATCAACACACATATAAATATATTAGAAAATAATCAATATAAACTAATTGTATGAAAGACAATGCCCCAGAGGCTGCAGGGAACAGCATCAAAAACATGCCCTTGGATGGGCAAGAACATGACTGCAGCTTATATTGCTTTGGTGGGTGGGGTGGGGGCGGTAGAGACTCAGTAGCCAGGCATTTTTCCGTACTGTTACATAGCATATCCTGTAATGTGACTATTGTACATTGTGATGTGGTTGAACTTCTTGTTCCAAAGAGGCAGGGAGCTCCAAATCTTCCCATAACAGGTGCTCTACATAAGAAATCGTCAATGGGGAGTCCTCTTTGGCGCCTTTCTTTCCCTCCTAGCTTGCTAACCTGGATGTCTGCCCTGAAGTATTGTATAATGTAGTATGGTATTTTGGTCGGAAAGTTTTGACAGAATTTGAACCCCCAATGCTGATGACTTATTGTGTCTTCAGAGTACACATTTGGGCAAGATCTTTGTTCTTGTGTGTCCCCTGTTAAATAAAACTACACCCCTTTTCATACATGCACTGCTACCCTGAAGTTATCCAGACATAACTCAGAGGAGCTGCCTATTTTTGTACATTCAATGAATAAATAGTTTCTTGTTTCTGCTTTGTTTTACAACATTGAATCAGAGGAGATTTAATCTGGCTTTTTGACACTGTTCTATAAAGAGAATTACATGTATGACATTTTATGTGCAGATTAAAGGGGACTGTTTTCAGTCATGTATATAATGCTACAATGTTGGATATTCATATTCAATATGGCCAAAGTGTCAAAATAAAGTGGTAAACATATATATAAGTAATGCCTAGTAGCATTAAATGGAAATACTCAAGTAAGATACAATTACCTGAAAATTGCACTTAAGTGCAGTGCTTGAATAAATATACTTGGTTACTATCCATGACTGTCTAATAGGAAATACATTATACAGTGTGTACTAATGGAATTTTATTTAACTGTGGAACAAAATAGTGATGAAAACTTCACAAAATCAATTGAACTTATTGAATGTATTATTTGTGACATTATGTATTTGTTTCTGAGCTGTTGTGCACAAAGCATGACATTGATATTGATACTTATCTTTGGTCAATACAGGTGCAGCATCAGCAGGAAAGCCAATCGGGGAGAGAAGCATGAACAGGTGAGGAATTAGACATTATAGTAATGTTAGCTAATATGGCAAATACCCATGTCACATGATTAGTCACTGCAATGTATGTCTTTTTGGGAATTTCATATCAAGTGCATTAACAAAATGTATAAAATTGTCAAAACAGATGTCAGTGTATGACATTATGTGTTATCCAAACAGGCATCAGAGCTTCAAGTGGAGAAAGAACATCTAGAACAGAGAGCGAGAAGTGAAGAGGTACGTTTTGTTTGTCACTCACAGCATGACATTGGTCTCGTAACTGATGTTTTTGTGGAACATTTTGCACAAGGCTTATTGAACTGAGCCATAACTAGTCCACGAACATTTGAAGGAAGCTCTTTTTGTGCTTGTTGTTGTTGCAGTCACTGTTAAACTAAATGCTCTTTCGAAAGAGAGTTGCTGTGTGGGTATTGGTGTTGTCGCTAGGCTTGCGAATCTTGTGCTCCCGCTGTGCCTGTACATAATTTTAATCTAGTGGTGAACATTAGATTTTGTCAGGTTTGAATATCAGGTGAGGCATAGTTATCTATGGCCACATGCGTTGTGTTTCCTGCCATGAATGTTGTTTATTGTTGTTTAATTTTTTAAAACAGAAACATGTTACAGAACCATTTTTAATAAGGATACCCTACATTTATTTAGTGAGCATGAACCTATGCATTTGAGAAATAACCTAACTGTTTACTGTCAAAAATATAGCAACAGCTGCAACAGTAAACTTCACTGAAATTATCACTATTACTGTTAATTATAATTGGCTAGTACAGACAAGTAAGGGTTCTTCTTTTTAAACAAAACAAATCATATAAGAGGTATTGGGCATTGACATTGATGACAGGCAATTAAATCTATATGGTGCAAACTACACAAAAGCATTTTCCAACCATTATTCATGTCATCAGATTAAAAACACAGCATCTTTAACGATGCAGTCAATGGATACAGTGAGTTGAGCTTAAATGTTGCTGCAGAAACAAAATAAATGACAGGGATGGGATGGGGAGTGTCTGAATCTGCTTTCACCGTCATTTTCTTCTCTCAGTGTGCACACATTTATTTCTAGTATTTCTTTCCACTGGCCTGATAATCCCTCTGTTATTACCAGTTCTACCCAGTTGTTTTGTTATGTGATGATTAGACATCAGCTGAGGGGATAAGTTACTCTGAAAAGGCATTGAGTCTCAGATTTAAAATTTTGAGACAAACTACTGGTATCGTTTCCTTAGTGTTTCCAATGCGACTGTAACTACTGAAATAAGAGTTGTACATATATTTAACATTACATCGATTTGGTAGAATGAGTTTAACGCTAAGAACTCATTTACTATCTTCACTCTACTGCCATGACATAAGCTATCTTCACGGCTAACTAGGGAACTAATTTTGCAACAGATAAACTGCAAACATGTTTCATAGTGTCTGTCAGCATTATACTGACGAGAGAAAATGACGGGGCCTAGCAAAACCAAGCTTACATTGCTGCTGTTGTGTTAGAATATTATTATGACCAAACCAATATTACCCCCATAATATCAGCATGAGCCTGAGCAGGACGTCAGAATTACTGTGCTGTGGTCTTTTACAAACTAATTAGGCTGTATTTTATTTAGAGCATTTATAGCGGTTGTTATTGCTCTCTGATGTCCATTTAGTTTTTTCAATAATAAACACATTTTGATTGTCTATTAGTTTTATTTTTATCAGGGCTGACGCTGCAGTCGTTCAATAATCAAGATAGCAACAGCAGTTATGAGTCGCTTGGTGTTTTCATTTTAAACTCCTACTGTTACTTAATGTTTTCAACACCTTAGACAGTTGAGATGCTGTGCATCATGTGAGTAATTGCCGTCTCCTCAAAATGATGCTGGACCGAGCGAGGATGTGTGGTGAATTAAATTCCTCCATCCTTGCATCCCTTCCTCGTCGTGTCCCTCTCTCACATTCCTCCTGGAAGGAGCTTAGACATGGGGAAGAAATGTCAGAAGGAGACATGCTAGCCAACAAGCTACTTCTAAAATGGTGACAAGTGTTATGAGATTGTCACAGGATCGTCTCGAGAGGGGTAGCCGAATTAGCATTACCACTAGTGAGGTAATCTGCTAGCATGTTTACTGACCACTACTGAATGTGTAAGCTGTTGAAATGTCTAACAGACCACTCTGGCTACTTGACAATGTTGTTTTCCAAGTTTTGAAGAAATAGTACAATTTATATCTCTCAGTGGGAATTGATTATTGAAAATGACTTTTTCTGATACAATGCCATTGTGCTGTGTCCTCTTTATTATCTGATATTATATGAGCAGAGCTGCATGGACGTCTTCAGCTGAGCAACAGACCAAAGAATTTGATGCAATATCCAGTGTTAATACAGCTGTAGACATTAGAAGATTTTGTTGTGAATTAATTAAGACAAGAACAACTGTAGCGTTCTTGGTTTTCACAAGTACATCTGTGCATTTTCATGCATGAGAATAATGTATGCACAAATCTTTGTGGCTGACCTGTCAATTGATTTATTCTGCAGTAGGCAAAGGCTTTGACTGAATGAACTTGTGTAACTAAGCTTTCAGTTGGGTTGGCTTGAGCAATTAATTTGTCAAGGATTGAGCATATGTCATATTTTCAATGGCGATAGTTTTGCCTTTGTATTAAACACAGTATATCTGTATATTATTCAAAGTCAAATTTGATACAGGGCTGAGCTACAAGCAAGACTGGTTAAACATGAAGTTAATAGCACTCATGCATATTCTAGTGTTTCTTTCCACATACGATTAACCATTCAGCTGGAAACCACAAGTGACCTCCAGTTGACTTCTTTACCTAGACAGCATAGTCAAAAGCAAATCAGATTTTGTGCGTAAGGGATAAACCAATATTTTTAATTAAAAAAACAACTATTAGCCATTTGCTCCATGTGCTTACACTGTTACCCCCCTTTTTAACCTTGATTGCTCTGAAATTGTTTTCATAATTGTACGTTTATCTGCCAGCACAACCACCACATTTAAAGCGAGCCTTACTGTTTACTTCATTGTCTCATGAAGTCAACCTTTGCACTTGAAAAAGCTGAACGATAGTAAAGTTAATGTTGCCTTAGAGGGAATCATCATATCATTTACATTGCATTCAGATTCAGGGTGTAACGCTGAGCGATGATCAACAGAGCGGCATAATGTGCCATATTTCAGGGCCACTGAGCAGCTTGTCCAACTGACAGAGAGAGATAGAGAGAACGAGACTATGTGCAAGAGGGAGGGAAGAGAGAGAGAGAGGAGGGGGTAGGGAGGGGGGTAGGGAGGGAGGTGGGGATAAAACCATGTACACTGCATGCACATGTTGCCCGAAGAACAACAGAAAGGGCTTTGCTTTAAATGATTCAGACCAAAGATTAAATATTTATTGAGGTGAAAGATTCATGTATGCCACATCTATGAACTCATTGCTGTATAGCCATATTAAGCAGTGTTTCAGTATCTTGTGCTTAAAAACCAAACCAAAGTTTTGTTGTCATTTCAACGGTTTATATGAGCTTTACAAATGGTTCTAAAGCAAAAGCACTGAACCATCACAATGCTACAGTAAATGTTCAACACACACATTCACATACTCTATTAATGAAAGGAAGCTGGTTCTACATATAGTATACATAAGTATGGCCTCACTATTCAGTTAATAATACTGCTTTGATACCACTTTTTAAATGCAACATTTTAATGCTTTAATTATGATTTCGATTAATTAGTGGTGACTGGATAAATGTCATTCAGTGCTTTCTCCAGTTTCTCAAGCATGGGCTGTTTTCATTAATATGACTTAACCAGAATCTCTGCAGGGAATATTATGTTGTTTAAACTTGTTACAGGTTGTGCTGCAAGCAGGTCACTTCCAAATCTGTAAACATGCACATCAAGGGCAGGTTATTCATGTCAACATATTACAGTCATTCCAGCATATAATCGGTAGTTATTTTATGTATTATTGAAGTGTTGACACAGGTCTTGTTACACCCTGTTGTTGTACACCGTGAGAAATATTTGATTATTCGTCTTGCAAAAAATAGAGCATAAGATTTTTGTTTTCCTCTGCTGGGTAGATGTTGAGATAAACCACAGGTGATTGGAGGTTCGTCCTGGAAGTCCACGGGGTGCCTGCAGCAGTTGGTGTTGGGAAACCAAATGAAATCCTTATGGCTCAGGGTCATGGCAACAGTTCAGATGTTTATTGATTAAATGTCAACTCCCCAGGTGAATGTGATTCACATCTCAGAGGGGCCTATTTCAACAATCCATCACCAGTGGAGGAACATTGCAACCAACATATCATAAATAAGCATGTTTAGATCACATGCTTATAATATAACTTAACAACATTTTAAGAGTGGGGACATGTTTTGAGCTGGAATAGCTGAGTCTTTATAACTGATATTTATAATAATATAATTATGAGGTAGCTGAAATGCTGTCTGCAGTCAAGTAAGTCGAATAGGAACTCACCAAAAAACATTTCATCCTTCAAATTCCTTTCATATCAAGCAATACTACTGTTTAAAAGGTAGTCGTTATTGAAGACTTTCATAATGTCATTTTTTTGGGAATTAAGAGAAACCGTTTTGATTTTTGATCAACAAATGTGTATTTTCTCAGTGGTTTTAGAAGTCTTTAATAACTTAATAGTCATTAAATAGAGCTGCAATGATTAATACATCAACCAAAATTAATAGGTTACTGTTTTCATAATTGAGTAATTTTTCAAGCACAAGTGCCAAGCAGCTCCTCACATAGGAAGTTTTGGTAGGATAGGAGAAGTGATTTGAAGGTATCTCCTTGGGCTCTAAAAACTTGCGATGGACATTTTCCAATATTTTGTGATGTTTTATAGGCTGAAAAATACTGGCTAATAATATGATACTGAAAATCATTGTTTTTTTGTCACTCTATTCTTAATTGATGAGACTGAGTTTTCATAATAATATTAAGTATATAATTGAATGTTAGATGAAGAAATACAAGGTAAACTTTGCTTCTGTGAACACTTGAGTGCAAACATGCAGGCTAAAAAAATAAACTTACTTACATATTGTACTGGCGTGTCAATGATGGTGTAATTGAGGCTGCTATTGGTACAATTTCAGGCGAGGAAGGCCCTCAGCCGGAGGACCTTGGGAGCAATTTGCTCATAGGTGCAGTGCAACTCTAGTGGGGTATATTAATTTGGATCCCAAACCCTAAGGGTGACCCCTCACATGAGACAGAACTCTGGCAGCCCTGGTCCTCATGCAGGCCATGAGCATACAGTGACACATAACCTTGCCCTGTCACCACCCTCACCAGTGTGTCAGCCAATATTACTGTGATTGACGTTGAGCCGGCACTCCAGCCCTATGAGATCTGAGGCTCTGTATAACCTCGCCCTAGCTATGTACCAGGGCTAGGGCATTTGGGGAATGGTACTGGATCATGATGCCATCTGTGTTTGTGGCCTGTACTTCTGTTGTCACAAGCATTTGCAACTTTCAGTGTCTTTCAGTTTTCAATGAGATTATTTTTACATGAAAGTAACATCTGAGATTTTAATGTAGTGCTATAACTGATAAGGGTGTAATCTCTCTCCTTGAGTGATATCATCACAACTTTAGTGCATCAAACTCACAAGAGTTTGCATCTAAAAAAAGCAAAAACAGCGCTGGGCTAATCAAGCTTTGGATTTAAAACTAACAAAGTTTTTCCAGATGTCAGTAGTTCACTCTCTGCTGCTCTGTGATGCTACTTTGAGGTAAACCCAAAAGGCTGCTCCAGTGTGAAAGACAAACCACTCACAAAATGACCACTAGGGGTAATCCAAGACGTGTATGTCACTCATGAGCCCAGAAATACTAGTGACAGCCTACGTTAATTACCTTACTGCTGGCTTGCTAAGCTATCCATCTAATGCATATACTCTCAGGAAACATTGAATTGAAAGGCTTCATGTAATGCCTTATGCTGGAAGAAATACTCTCCCTCTGAGAGACGCTCTAGCTTGTAATGCTTGGTATCCTCTGGGTGAGTTCAAACTGCAGTCACAAGCTGCACTACCATTGCTGTGTAGTTTAATAGGATGTCAGCTTCCTTGTGACTGTGGGATGTTAATAATGTATGCCAGTTGTGTTCAGGCACTGCACTGTGGTGATATGCCTTAGCTGAACCACTATGACCTCAACTTCCCTGCCATTAACTCATCACTGATGGTGGGGAGAATGAGATGTATTGAAATATTGATCATAGTAACATGCATCATGGATCTGATGGATACTCTTGAGTATATGGAAAGATTCTTAAAAACAGTCTTCTAATCATGACCCAGGCCAGTAGGGTCAAAATATTGCCTGTATAATTTTAAGATATTGTGTGAAGAAAATTAATTCTTTCACATCACATGCACTTGACCAGCATCCAAATGAGTTATTGTGATATGCAGGAGATCTTGGATTTACTTATTAAGAGCAACAACGATTGATGACTAGAGTTGGGACCAATCTGATCCAATATCAATATCACACTTGCGTTACTGATCCACATATCGATCCAGATTCCACAGTCTGATGTTGAGTAAATGTACTTAGTTACTTTCCACCACTGTTGTGTAGTAAGACAGTATAAAACAACTGCTGAACAGGAGTAATTCCTGGCATTTTTTCCACATACCATCATCAAAATGTCTGTTATGTAGAGGTGCTCATTCAGCCTTCAGCTGTGACAGTTTCATGCTTACTAGCCATCTAGCACACTACAACAATACATTTTCAACATGAATTATTTCAAACTAGCCGCCTGTAGCAGCCTATAGTTTCTGTGTTTGCTTTTGTTCAGATTCAGAAACAAATGTATGAAAAGGTTCATGTAAACATCATGTTTTTTTGGAAAGATGTTGGAGGCTCAGCAGCTTACCTTGATATTCATTATTTTCTACAATATACTTCATTTTGTGTATTTCCCTGGCACTTTATTTCAGAAATACTCAATACTTAGTACAAGTCTGTCAATTCTCTCATCACAAATCCAATCAACACATACCCGAGAAGTGTGTGGACATCAGACTTCTCACCTGTCGAAGGATGTCAGCCACAGCTGGGAGTTAACACTGTCAGTGTCTGCTTATTGACAAGCATGTGATAGCACCCTAAAGGATAAAATTCCCTATATTGGCACCCAGTTCTTTCAGTGTTTGAGCTGGCAGCTGGTCTTCGATGCAAGTAGTTGTCCATCATGAGAAACTTTGAGCATCTTTTTTTATCTTATTTGAGAATAGAAAGAGACACAATTCATGACTGACTGGGGACATTGAGAAAGGAGGAAGTGTAGAAGATGAAGTGATATGTGAATTGTTTTTGATGTAATTGGTTGTTACATGAGGAAGTCTTGCATAACATAAGCAGTCAATAACTTCTGAATAAGCCACAGTAAAAAAAAAAGGGTGTTAAAGCACAAAATACATTATTGTAATCATTTTAAATGACCCATAATACCACAGTTATTTCAGCTCGAGATAAAATAGGATTCCCAGTGATCTGTAGAGATAACTCTGGACTCAAATATTTAAAGGATAAAAAAACAATATTGATTTTCAACAAGGAGACACAATTATCACTCATCATATTGTTACGATAGTGTTTTTAGTATCTGCCAGTAGTATCAGAAACAAAACATAATTGCCCTCATCTTTCATTTCAAAAGGAATTTTATACAATACAATAAAGAGCAGTACTGTATTAACCTTCTGTGGAGAATGCCACGACCTACTGATGAAGTACATCTTCTCTTCATTTAGTGGTCATC
Organism: Scomber japonicus; assembly: GCF_027409825.1. NCBI lineage: Eukaryota > Metazoa > Chordata > Actinopteri > Scombriformes > Scombridae > Scomber > Scomber japonicus. Next base: position 18,091,946 of record NC_070582.1, read on the forward strand.
CACTGGGAAAGAGAACAATTAGGCCAAAAAAGGAATTGGTCAACATCAGGAAACAATGCTACTGTTTCCAACCGTGCCATCCCTTTGCCACTTTTTCAAGAAGACAATAAAAGACGACAGGCAAAACTGAGAGTCAAATCGAAGGTTAATTGGAGCCAGGAAAATGTCAAGCAATTTTACCGATCACCCGCGAGGGATACGCAGCCCTTGGTGGAAAAAGATGCCGGAATATCTGCCCAGTATATTAGCTTCCTATCCATAATGGCCTCCTGAAGAGAGTGATGATGACATCTTTTCAGCACCCTGTTCCCCCTCAAAGCATTTGTGCGTGCACAAAAGACAAAGCGAGAGTGTGTGTGTGTGTGTGTTTGAGTTTGTGTCCATGTATGCATGTGGTTTATGCTTTATGTCAAAGTCAGTATTGTTATTGGACATGCAAGCTCACTGGGAACCGACAGGTGTTGGCACCAGATCTGTGACACCTCTGTGGTCATGACATATCCATCCCTTCCAGTTAGGTCTATCATAACACATGGTAATTTGACAACATCCTCTCTGCTGAAGAATATAAATGGCATTCTAGGCTGGATATTTCTTTTATTGTAAATATGACAAATGTAACAGTATAGTAATAGTTCAACTGAAGTCTGCTTCTTAAGACTTAAAATGCATATGAAAAGCTTTCTTCATGGTAGCTTTTGAGAAATCACAGGGGTGAATTCAGTTGCTTGTGAGATTTTGAAAGGTGATTAAATCTTTCTTTACTGAAATTGAAATCTCTAGAGAAAGATTGATAAGAGACATTAGGAGCTACAAGGAAAAGGAAATTAATAATGCTCTATTTTAAGGTTAACTTGAGCCAAAATGTTTCACCAGTCCAGCAGTTTATGAAGGAAATTGGCTTGGCCTTCAGTTGGAAAAATGAAAAGAGTTATCACATAGTGTTTTTATAGACACGCATTTGTTATATTTGGATTGGTTTTACATTTTCTGTGGGTAGGACCGTGGGATTTAAGACATTTTAGGAAATTTATACTTCCTGCCTCATGTTGTTGAATGTAATATCTCTTAAATCTGCCTTTAATCATGCCCCCATCTGTTAAAATTATTAAGTTTGTCGGAAAAATCAATCTCATGGGGAAAAAATTAACAACCCACTGCTTTGACATTTACAGTATAACAGATTCAAACCATTTCCATTACTGTGTTGTTAATTAAATTGATAAGCTCATGCATGTGCATGTTTATTGCAACCTTAGTGGGCAGCCTTCTACAGTAGTTGGAGTAACCCATATACTATCACTAACATTTAAATCTTGCTGTCATGGCCTGTAGTCATTTTTATGCCTTTGACAAAGGGCAACTAAGCCTTGATCTTCCTCACAGGACTATAGAGACTAATGATAATAAAAATGATTAGTCTTGGTATAAGAAAAGGTGCTGTAGTCCAGTCTTAATTGGTGAGTTCCCTTGCTAAGTTGATCTAGTCTTGAGGCTGCCAGTTAGTGAACTGGTCAATTAATCTTCCTTCTCTCATAATGAGGTGGGGGATTTCAGATGACTGGTCCTTCACACAAAGACAGACAGTGTGCCCAAAGGATCCTCTGTCCCTGCACCAAGTGACCTGACAATTAAAATATGTACCTCCCTACTTCCCCCACCTCACCAGGTGGCAAATTGGTCTGACCCAACCTCATATCAAAAGGACTAACAATGACTTCAAATCAACTTCACAGGCACAAAAAGGGGGAAAGGGCAGTATCCTCCATGAAATAAGATTGTTGTATTAAGACTTTTGGCCCCGTATCATTCCGCCTTCCTCATTTTGAGGTAAATGAAAAGAGACTTGTTGGATGCTCCCTGCTGTGTGTCACAACGGTTTACCATCTCAAGGGAGAAAAAAGAGTGTAGTAGCTTGACATTAATTTGAAGATGCAGATGTGACAGTGGAATAAGCTAAATGTTCAGGGTTAACTGTGCTTGACCTTGCATTGTAGCAGGCATTAAATCTGTTTAGCAGGAAAGAGGATAATAGAGGAGCCAGTCACAATCGTAGGCAAAATACAAACCAGTGATCAAAACCTTGACATTTGAACTTTACACAATTTTCTTATGTGTATATTTTTGTCCACTGAAAACATTTTTTAGACAATGAATGTTCAGATATCCTTTTGTACATTGTAGCCTCCTGCAACTAATAAGTCTTTTATAAGTGGGTCTTAAATACTATATTGGAAGTTTTGCATGTTTCAACATATCACTGGAATAAATGGTGAAGAGATACTTTTTGAACCTTGGTGAGTAACAGTCTTTTGGTTATAGCTCCATTGCTAACCATTGAGGGTACCGATGACATTGTTTAATTTCATTGATGAGTGGCAGTTGCTACAATCCTCAGTGATCCATGACCTTACTAGGTGCTGCCATGCAGAACAGTGGTACAAACTAGGAATTAGTCAACCTGGTTGTTTGACCTCTGATATTTTGTCATTGTCTGCTAGAATTCAAACATCACAATTGGACATAACTGCTGAGATATGTCTGTTCTAGGCAATGTAAAGCTGGACAGGACAAGCTTAACTTACAGTTTGTTTTAACTTTACTTACAGTTTACAGTTGAAACACGGGCCATATATAATATTAAAAACAAATTAAGAATAAATGAATGCAGTAGTGGCAGCTTTGACTGTGGCAGGCATTAAAAAAACCAAAGTTAGGAAATGAGTGTTGTACAAATGAATCAGTTTATCTTAACCCTTACACACTGTTCATATTCTGACTCATAATTGAAGTCATTAATACATGTTTGATGAATGTGTATTCTCTTTATTCATATGAAGAATATAACAATATGTTTGAATGGTGTTTTTTAAATTTTGTACATTTGAATATACAAAAATCTCTAAAGTAATAATAAAAATATGCATTTTATTTCCATTTTGTATATTCGGGGTAACATTAGGAAAAGTCAAACATAAAGGAAAGATGTATAGGGTGTTTTTACAACTCTCACATGTAAACAAAAAGTTTGACCCTGAACAGTATGTAATGGTTAAAATAAGTTAGCTTTATACGTATTATCAAAGGGTGCTAGCTTTAAGTTACATTCAGGTTTTGTGGGTTGATGTAAACACACATTCAAAGTTTGCCCCTCCCCCCTTGTTCTGTGAGTGAACGAGTGAGAGAATGGGAGAGAGAGCAGTGATGGTTGAGGGAGCTAGTGAATGAAGAGAGCCACCCACACCTCCGCACAACCATGCAGGAAAGTGCCAGATTTTGTGTGAATGCAGATCTTCATTCTGTCCGCTACGGCCTCTCTGCTCTGTGTGTGTGTAGCTCAGCCCTGCCCTCGGTCAAGCAGACACAGAGACCTGCAGCTCTTTACACATCCATGACACAGAGACAGAGAGCAGAGTGGAGCAGAGGAGAGAGACAGACACAGTGATGTGACCTGGTCGCTACTTATGAGTCCAGACTTGGGGGCTACACAACCACTGTCCAAAGGTTGATTCTGAGAAATGTCTTGAACACAGCAAAATAATATGAAAATACAGGCTGATACCAAGGCCAATACCTTGCATGGCAACTCTGCTGCATCATAGTGTGCTTTCTGTGTAGCCCCCTTCTCCTCCCCAAACCACCAACCCCGCCCCCCCAAACACACACACACACACACACACACACACACACACACACACACACACACACACCCCACCACCACCACCACCACCACCAAGTACTTTCATAATTGACCAAAGAAATGGCTTCTAAGAAATTAGCCGAAGAAAAGGAAGAGATTAAAAAGTCTCTGAACTTCATATCGGAGGAGAAGCAAGGTAAAAAAAACAACAGATGGGACTACTGGATTTGACTGAAGGCTGTGATTAAAGAAAAAGATAAGAAAATAGAAGAGCTTGAAAGAAGAGTGGAAGATTTGAAGTAGTACACAAGGATGATATCTGAACTTGAAACAACCCACCACACCTATGCATGAATAACAGCAGGTGAATAGGAGGATGAAGCACCAAGAGGTGAACTGCAAGTCGTTAAGTTCTGCATTAAAGCACAAAGACATACCTATAGAAATAAAACGGACCAAATATCATAATTCAATTTGTGAGTAGAAAACATTGAGGTGCTGAAGCTTGCAAAAAGACTGAAGGGCACGGGGGTATACATAGATATATAAACATCATCATCATCTCACAAAGAGAAGCGCTGAAATTGTAAGACGAGCTAGAATCCTGAGAAAGGGAAAGCAAATTCAGGACACTTAAACAAGAAACTGTAAAGTAGTCCATATAAATCAATGTAAATGAAAATGATTCATTATTTTGGTATAGAGGTGGAATAATGGGGGGAAATGTCATACTTTTAGTTGTGTTGTGAAATATGAAGTGAAATGTTTGTGAGAGACAGACTGGGTACTACACAGATTATAAGGCTTTTGACCTTTGACATTGATTTAGAGATCCACTTCTACCAGAACATTAACATTACTGTAAATATTATTTTGGGTTTGGGTTAGTCTTTGCAGTCAGGCAGCAACATTATATGTATGTGTATTCAAATAAAAGAAAACCATTCTAATTTTAGAGTATTATTAGTATGATTAGTACAGAGTAAATGTTCTTAAATAAACTTTTTTTTTGCAAAGGTGGGTTTCCATACTGCGTCTTGAACCGACGTGTTTATAAACCGGGCCATGTCAAAAAGGCAGTGCGCAACAGGGTGTTCAACACACCACTGATTTCATTTAAATGAGCGTTTTGCTACGTTGCGTCAAGGCTGGATGTGCCCCAGGTGAGAGAGAGGTTTGTGGGGAGCCGGTCGTCCTCTGTAGCTCTGTGTCTCTCTGTATTTCCGTATCACGCTTAACTCTGTAAGCCCCCTGCACTTCTTTAGCTGTCCAAAGGATTTTGTGATTTTTGATTTTAAATCCCTCACTGCTCAATTTCACTGGAAAATACGTCAGAGTAAAGAAGCTAAAGATGCTCTAACGTCTGTATCACTGGGAGGGACTTTAAATAAGTTACTGACCGTTAGCATGTTACTGTTTGCTGTGTTTTGCTTTGTGGTTCTTGGATTTTCTGGGAATAGAAATATGTTTGTGCAACCAGGCGTGATAAAACTCTTCTTTGGCTTGCAAACATTTATAATGATAAGAATAGTACAACTGCTTTTCTGGGAGCTTTGTTTTAGGCAGTTCGGAATATTTGAGGCCTCATTTCTTGCTAACTTAAAGAAAATTCTTAGGTGAACTGAAGGTCAAGCAGTGGCATGTGGCACATACATCATTTTCCTATTCACTTTTAATGTGACTCATGCAATCATACCTTTCCATTTACCAAGTTATGTTTTACCTCTGAAAGCAGTATAGCCAACAACTTATTTTAAACATGGACTTGACTTTTCTCATTTTCAATTTATGGTGACTGAATTGTTCAAATAGTCAAACCCCCCAGTGAGAGGATGATTTTATAGGGAGAGTACCCTAAGTATGGGTCAAGATAAGAGTCAAGTTTTTTTGGCTGTGTCTTGTGGAGTACAAACTCCACCGAGAGTAATTATTTGTGGAGGGTTTAGGGCCCTGGGGGTGACGGAGTGGGCGGGAGGGGCAGAGGGTGCGCTGAAACGGAAAGCACGCCAGTCCCACTCACGGTTGATGCTCAGTGAATCTGAAAGGTCATGTCATGTTTTCTGGCAATTGACTCGATTGGTTTGGATTCTGCAACATAAGGCCGGCACAGTGGTGTGTATGTGTGTTTGTGCACATTTGCTGGGAAATGTGCCCCTGGGTTATTTTTTGCATTGACCTTATTACCCTGCACAGTGACGAGCTTGCCACACAACTTGCTCCCTCTGACTCTTTAACACAAAAACACATCTAGTTGCAGATATTAATTTTTAACATCCATAAAAAAAACATTTAAATATAATGACTTTATCTCAATTCATTCATGCATTAAAAATATAGAATTATGTAAACCTTTTGAAGTAAATTAACCATAAGAAGAAACATTTTGTATGAAATGCTTAAACAACACAATGTCACTGAATGTGTGGATCCTGGAGTATGTCGGTAAGAAGAGACAAAGAGAAGCTTCTAGTTTTGTACATATGTGTCAGAATTGCTTGTTGTAAGTCTCCATCTCCCTAAATGAACTGAGACAAAGAAAGTATTAGCACATTTAATTAAGGTCGATCACAAACACAGACAGCTTACAAGCAGAAGTTAGCTCAGACATATTGTGCATTCTCTGCTGCGGTCTTCAAGGATGTAACCACTGATATGGCTTCTGCCTTGCAGCCATTCTGTGCAAGTAATTTACCAGAACAGTGTAATCTTAACCTCTCCCCTTTATTCATCGTCCGGGAGGCTCAATCCAGCTATAAATAAAGAAACACTGTCAGCATCAAAAATCTGTCTGTGTTTTGTTTGACAATAAGATGTAACACTATTTGATATAAATGTCTCTTTCAGTATTTTGTGTTTCCTAATACTTGTATTAATGTGTATATTTATAGTATTATTTATTAACACTAAATGAATAGTTTGAGTCCTATTAGGTGTTATAGTCTTGTAAGGAAGAGCATAATGCAACCACATAAAAGGGATGAGTCTTATCCTCTAGCGATAGTGCACTACAGTACATGCAGTTACCAGCAAATCCTTTGCCAGCCTTCACTCTGCCATGCCTACGCGGTTGACTCCTGCACTCCAGCGGATCGGTGGCAGAGGTCCAGAATCACTTAGATCATTTTACCCGGGGCATAAAGGGGGCAGAGAGGAGCCACTGACCCTGTGCTCGTCAGGCAGGGCTTTACGCCTCGCTGACTTCCCTGGTGTGACATTTCTCCTGTATTTTCCCCCTTCCAACGCCTCCCTATGTAACCACCACTGCAGTGCAGAAAAAGATCATTGTCTGTAGAGATATCAATCAAATGAACAGCATCTGGGGTCAATCTGCTGTCAGTGCTCCCCTTTTGCTGTCCCAGCTCTCATGTAAAGTGACAATAATGACAGAATGTCAGAAATGTTACCAAATGTAGCCAGTTAACACAAGACGACACTTTGAATCCCATTTTTCTTAAACAGCGATATCGTACCTGTCTCTCTCCCATCAACCATCACCAGACCTTAACACACTCTGTTCATCCAGCAACTCGCCCCCGAACAAACACAACCCCTGCTATGGGTCATACAACGGTCATGACATTATTAAAGGATCAATTGTGCCTTAAAACACTGCCTTACCTCCATGGGGATATGTAGTGGAACAGATGGGGCTTATGCAGAGCGGCTTTAATATCTATTTAAAGTACTTTACAGACAATGATCTAATGAGACATTTACATTTTGTTCAGCTGGGTTGAGAAAGCTCAGATCCAAGCAACTGTCAACTGATGTTGCCAAAATAAATGTCCTTATATTTAGCACATACACATGCACTGTATAAATTTAAGTCTATCAGGCTTAGGTTCAGGTTTCAGTGAAAAATACTCATTGCCCTTGTTTTTTAAAAGGAGCTGACTGGCTAAACTGATTTTCATCTGGATTTTTTACTCATCTGAATGTTTTTTTTGTACTGCCACAAGAAGGTGTTTATCATTATAGTATCCAGTATAAAAAGGGTTGAGGATGTCACATATGAAAAAAGTACTCTAATAACCATTTTTAGAATATCTCTGTAACAGATGTATGCAGTGACTTACTTTAAAAACGTGTCCTGCAGCACACCGTTTAGCCACTACAATGACTGTTACAATGTGCAGTTACAATGAACTGCCACTTGTTCCTAAAATCCATCCAAGAGCTTGATAATTCATTGAGGAGTCACTTTTTTTTAATATGGCACGTTAAATCTCTTGTACAATCACAAATTGTGGTGTAGGATGGTAAATTGTGCGAAAAGAGCTAAACCAATGACGACTGCAAAATGGTGTGTCGTAAACGTGAATGAAGAGATCTATGCTGTGTCCTGAGTGAGCAACCTTCAGAGAGTAAATAATGTGTTAAGATAGTTATCTGAAATTTACTGAGCTGCGTAAACATGCGTTCCTTAGGGCTGGACCAAAAAAATCGATTTTTATATTAATCACGATTTTTTTCTGGTGATTTATTTATTTAATTTAAAATCTCACAAACTGATGTGATGTGTGTATTGTTTTTTGTAAATATGACTTATGGTGTATTATCAAGTGTTTGGTTCAACCTGTTCTTGTTTAAGGAAAGAAAATCACAATAATTGAAATATAAAATCACAATACATGTTTAATCAGAATCGCAATTTAAATTGAATCGGGACCCAAAAATCGTTAGAGAATCGAATCGGCACAAAAGCATATCGGCCCTAGTGTTCCTACCTCTGTGTACTCTTTGACCATTGGAGCATGGGCACATTACACATATAGTGAGATGTGTTTTATTCTGTTAGCTGTTTTATTCTATTTGCAAAAGTTTTATTAATGAACAGAAACGGAGGAATGAGAAGATCAGCTTGGTGGAATTGATGTGGCAGGCAGAAATCCTGGTTTCCATAAAAAAAAAAAACACACAACCCCCCTCCCCCAGTTTTGACAAAAATGTGACTAGTTCTGTTTTTCTGTGTAATAGACTTTATAGAGTTTTTATTTATTTTTGTATGTTTGTATGTTTTTCATCTGAGGCCTGGGTCTACAAATGTGAAGACTGTAAACATTTGCACATAGTAGCTTGTTGTAAAAATCACCCGGAAACATTTGTGATAAAAATGCAAAATTTCTATGCCGTTGAGACTTGAAATCTCTTTTGACTTTTTCTTTTGACTTCTTGGTCTTATTAGTTTTTATTATGCTGTGATATGACTGCAGCATGGTCCATGTTGTGCTGAAAAAATGATATCAGTCACTAGATTGTAATCAAGATCAATTCCTTACCGTTTTACAACTCAAAGATGTATAACGAAATGCAGCTTGTTGTTCCTTTATGCTACTCACAAAAACAGAAATGATATAAATGGATTAATAAACAATAGTAGTAAAAATACAACAGTTCTTCATATTGAAGTGCAGAGGTTGAATTGAAGTGTCACAGCCGGAAGAAAGAAGCTGCTCTGTAGTCTAGTGGTACGACAGCGGATACTTGTGTTTCTCTTGCCAGATGGCAGCACAACGAACAGGCTGTGGCTGCGGTGGTTATTGTCTTTCAGTATCCTCTGGGCTCTGTGCCGGCACCTCAACTCACCGATATCACTGATGCTCTGTTGATGGGTACCAGTGATGTTATGGGTGGTTTTAATCACCTGATGTCTCCAGTCAGGATACTTTCTGTTGCTCCTCTGTAAAAGTTCAGGATGGGAATTTAGCCTTCTTACATTTCCTTATGAAATACAGTACTGAACTTTCTTTACTGGTGTGGAGATGTGTGAATTTATAAAAATATGTATATATTAGGAGAGTTGAGGCACCAGTAATGGGGAAAAATTGATCTCAAAGCCCAGAGGGTTAATGGAGATTAAAAAAAAATGTGGCAAGATTATGGTAATGCACCAGGTTCCCTCTAAAATAGACATAGACATAAATAATGATCCATGCTACAACTGATATTTTTGAAATTTTTACCAAAAATTCAGTTCCCAGATTTCTGTATTTCTGCAAAAAAAAAAAAAAAAAAAAAAATAGACAGAAAATTACGATCCCTAAACAAAGTTAATCCATACCATACAAAAATCCCCTAGTTTGCACAGGGATGGAGATGTGCAGTGCATGTGATGATAAAAGGCTGCAGTGAAGTTAAAAGGCCTGGTCAAAGTCCCTGACTCCATAAGCTACTGTCAGGGGAGTTGCAAAGAAGGGTTTGGGAAGGTAAAAGCGAGGACATGCTGGGCTGGGATCAACACGTGTCTGCAAAAGCCTGGAGGTTCCACAACAATCTGTTCCAGTTGGTTCACTCTTGTGCTGTGACCTCAATTTTTGACTGCTGTTGGAGCTTCCTTGCACTCTGGTTTGACACAAGAACAGCGCAAGCAGCTCTACACCCGCCCGACCGAGCACAGGGGGGCAGAGTGGAATAGCTGCTCGAATATCAAACAATGAAAGTGAGGAGGAACATTGAATTAACATCCGCTCTTCCTGGGCTGAAACAGCATCTCCAACTTGGCAATCCTGTGAAATGACACTTTCAATTGGGGTCAATTGGACTACTGCCTCTGGATTTCAGGCAGCTTCTCTGCCTAGGGGTAATGAAGGGCTGTAGATATAATTAGAGTAACAGGCTTTCATACTGTAGTTCAAGCAGTGTAACTGAGCTTTTGAGCAACACTAGGGGTCAGTGGCAATCCATGCAATCATGTAGTGAAGAGACCCTCACCACCATGGATATCATCACTTTTAGGTGTGATCAGAGGACAGATGTTGACCAAAGATGACACAATTTTGTGTTCAGTAACTGCAATTTAGAAGCAATTGGGTTTTTTTTTTTCCAATTTTATTTGTGGTCCTGTAATTGCCTATAACTGCTGCTAAAGGCACATTTATAGACCATTCAAAGCAGAGGCAACATTTCAACATTTTTACGGCTTTTTCATTTTTAAAATCCACACCCCCTCTCCTCTCATTTGATGCTGAAAACATGATTGTGGGCTCTCAGCGCTAGTCGTTACTTTCTTCATCTCAATGGCACCAGCAAAAACATCTCAGCAGCGGTGACATGGTAGTCTAGTAATTATCTAATTGTTCGAGCTATGTCTTTCTTTGATTTATGGTCTTGTATCAGTGGCTGACCTGATTTATAATGAGGTTCCCCCACTTGTGAAAATATGAACCTGAATTATGTGGCACCAGTCCAATTATTTCTTTGTTCGGCTGAGGTTCCCGTCGACATTGATGGTGTGCATCACAAATAGCTGCCATTGAAGCTTTCACCTAATAACAATAATATGATCCATCATTTTAGATTGGCCCAATCACACCTCCCACCACGTTGCCTACTTCATCTATCACTGTGTAGATGCACCCTTATCCCTATGGATTGTAATCAGACACTTTCCCCTAATGGATTATTGGTAGTTCATCAGATTGGAGTTTTCATCACAATGTTTATCAATTTCACATGTGCCAACTTGCCAAGTGTGGTATGCGGATACCTTGGCGATAACTGCAATACTGTGTCTGGGAAAACCACAAGAGCAGCAGCCAAGAAACAACATGACTGTGCTGTCCATTAATCCAGTCGGGCTGCCATTATCAAGTTCAGGCCACAAAGTCAAAAAACTGGGCAAGTTGCTTGGCACAAGGACAAAGTTGACAGAAAACATAAGGCCCCCACACACTGTCTGGACAGCAGGAGGCTGTGAGCGCATGGGTTGAAGAATAGACCCAGCTGCAAACACATCCACTATACAGATGAGCTGCCCCCTTCAAATTAGCACCAAGCATGGCGACTACTGCTTGTGTCTGATGAAAAGATGCACGGCTGCCACTATTTGTGCCACTAAGGCATTCATCAAATTAATTACTTGTGGATCCAAGTACCTCTCTGATACCTCTTTATTTTGAGTCCGGTAAATGGGGACTCAGACTAGTGCTGACAGAGAGGCCTAATACACCCAGTCTTTCGATGCTCATAATTAATTGAAATCTTTGCTAGCTTGACAAATTGGAATGATAAATCTATCTTCTATGAATAGCTTAAGAAAAAAAATGCATAATCAGTCAAAACCATAACGTAGAAGCAACATCTTGCGCTCTCTGTCTCACTCACTCGGTCTCTGTCTGTGTCTCTGTCTCTCTCTCTCTCTCTCTTGCTCTCTGCAGCATAGTGTGATCCATTAGGCTGAGAAAGCACGGCTTGTTGAGAAGACTTCTCTTCCTTTCACCACCTCGATTGATAACTTTGGCTTCTTTTTTTAATAGAGCGGTCAAGGTGGAGAGTTCCTTTGTATAGTTCAATAGAATAGGGGAAGACATAAATCAAACTCTGCAGTTCTTTTTGCCACAGTAAACAAACATGCTGTGTTTTCTAATCTCTATCATGATAAACACTCTGAGATGAACTGTGCTTATGCTTGTCAATATGAGCAAACAAAGGATTTTCATGACATTCGAACACCAAATTTTAAGTTGTGGTACACACAAGCCCTCATGATAACTGGGCACTTGACAAGACTTAGAATTTGTTACGAGAAACTACAGATTTTACGATTTTTCATATCACATACCTCGAGAAATGCGACTAAATATAACGTAGAAAGTTGTTCAGTTGGCTGCTGGAGTTTGCTGTTCCACCGAGCTAACATTTGATCATATACGTCGTGTACATCTCGCAAAAATAATGATTTAGTCATTCATCACAAAATGTGTGCAGATGAACACATGCTCACTATAGACCAGGTGCTATGCTATCAAACTTAACACTGGTTAACGTCAATATCACATTGTTAACCAACATTTTAAAAAATCGATTTATGACTTTTGTGAACTGATACAGAATCGTCCACGTCCGCATTAAGATGCATCTAAGATTCAGTATTTTCCTCACTGCTAGTTAGTCCTCATGAGATAATGCCCTTCTTGAATACAACGCTTCCTTTTTGTTACAATTATTCCGAATTGATGTCTTCATCATGTTTTAATATTTTGGCAGAAAATGATTGTCATCTAGCTTGGTATAATACATTTGTTTTCCACAAACCAATTTTTTTTATTTTTTGAGGGAACATCCATGTTGGAGTCAATATATTATGTTTATTGTACCTCTGTCTACTTACACAATATTTTCCACTCAACAATAGGACAGTACAGTACAGTGTACAGTGCTTTCCTTTCTCAGAAAGATTAAGCTTCCCTCATTTTTCAGAGATAAATATGGATTATAACATGGATTTGGTTAGTAATCTACACATCATAATACTTGAGCCTTTATATTCACAATGTTATTTCTATCAGGTGCAACTTGTTTTTTGCACTTGCACCTGTTTGGGATCATTTTCTTGCTCCAAACAAACTCATGGAGTTGCCCAGCTGAGGTTGTGTTTATGCAGATTAAGCAGCCCATGAAATAGCAGTTACATGAACTGTAACAGCAGGAATTGAAGTTATAGGTTATTGCGGTTTTGAGATGTTTACAAATTGTGAATTTATTCTGACATATTAATATTGTTAGATTATGCTGGATTTTGCCTGTTAAACAATACTGGTAAAATGTAATTTGTGTGAGCATGAGCTAAATACTTAGATAGAGCAAATAGTGTTCTTTCCCCCTAGACTCATCAGGCTCTGCAATTTTCAGTGTGTATAAAATGAGTGCAAAGTGAAAGATAATACTGTACATGAGCCTATTTTTTAATTTAATTTAATTTTTACTTTATTTTATTGTTTGTTGTGACATATTATATATGACATATAGCATATGGGGACATACATGTATGTACACAAATGTATCTGGAGGTCATGTAATATGGCCAAAGCTCTCCCTGTCTGCCACTGGGATTAACACATCATAACTACAGAGCAGAATCTAATCCCCCCAAATTAAATATCACATGACATATACACATATACACACACCTACATACATTGACACAGAAATGTAATCCATAATAATACATATGAGTTGAGTGTATTTTGGTGTCAATGTGTGAATGTTGAAATTAAAATAACTGGTGTATAGGAGTACAGTTTATTCCTATACAGTATTTGAGTTGGACATTACAAAAAAAGTTAAGCCACCTTTAGCCTTTGGATGAGTGTATAATTCAATTATATACATTCTAATGAGTTTGCAAGAGTATTGTACTGTGCCACGTTCTTGTTGGATAAGATAATACAGATCCAGATATGTGATTTCAAGGGTATGATAAGGGTGTTTGTAGGGAGGACAAACACCATTACATGTGCCAGTGGATGAAATATAACACAAAAAAATATTCACAGCAGTCTTTGTCTGTGTGTGTGTGTGTGTGTATGTGTCTGTGTGGCTGTGCGTAGATTAGCCCTACACTTGAATGTGAAGGTTGCCGCTGTGAAGGACATATCTTGTCTATGGTAAGTAGTCATCCTTAATAGGTTTTGGTTTGGATGTGAAATATTGGTGTGCCAAGTCAGTATGTGACATTACTGTTTTCTCCAGGGAAAAGTGCAGAGTGATCTCAGTTCAGCAAGTAGTGAGACAGGATAGGGGGCTAAATAAAGGCTCAGATAGATGAAACTGTACCTAAACCTTACAACCCCAAGACAGTCATTTCCCTCTGCCTTCTATGACATGCATGTTCATCAAATATTGTTCCTTGAAGTCTCTTATTTTCTATGAGAATAAATGTTATTCTCTTCTTTACAAATCCAGATTATACAAAATGTAGAGTTGCTGTCTCTCATCTTCAATTCAAAATATATGCTGTGTGTTACTGTACTTGATATTTATGCTTTTTTATAATTCACAAGACTATCAATGTTTTTAACTACAGTTTATCATGAATGTGGGTAATATTATCTGTAGTATTACAATAACTGAACACACAGGGATGTAACAATAAATGTAAATATACTGGGATAATCTGCCCCTTAATCCACAAATACTACCATCAACCTACAGTTTAAGTAGGTGGACATCATCGCATCACAGTTCGTAACACTTAATCCTGCAGATCTCAAGGAAAACCCCATAGTGAAATATGTTTAGTGAGGAATACGTTGGCTTGTAGGGAACAGAACAGCTCGCGCCTTGTTTAGCAAAAAGGTGTAGACATTTCTGATACATTTCAAAGATGTGTCTTGAGTAGGGATGGGCATTTGAATACATTTTCTTCATCGATCATCTGGAAAATTAACGATCAATTATTGATTAATCATTATCTTTTATCTTAAAAATGCCATGATACGGGACGCTTGTAAAAGCGGCTGAGCCCGAAGCTCCGAGCCAAACCTCTTCACATATCATCATATAATCAACAGAGGACTCTTAAACACAATTGAGCCTATTTTAGAAACACTTCCAAAAAAACAATCAAATCTAATAACAACTTAATCAAAAAACTGAATATTACTCCGGACTGTCAGCTTTTGCCAAAATATAATGTTAAAGGGCTCCAAAATGCACCCAGCCGAGCTGAGAGAGAAAGAGACAGAGATAGTGTTACTTCACAATTATGCTTATTTAACTAGAGCCTCATAAAACAACAGGAGTGACTCACCTAAAGGCTACAGAGGTGACTGTCCACTGCTAACTAAGTAAAGTAACTCCAGCCTACTGATTCTTGTTGATTAGCATGTTAGCATGTTAGCATGCTCAGGGATCAGTGAGCGCAGCCTGGTGACAGTCAGTGGAGCAGCTGAAACGCTCTGATGGGACGGAGTAGCCAGGATGCAGAGGCATTGTGGTGCTATCCTGGGTAGCCTGGCCAAGCTGCAGGTTTACAATGAACTCGTTAGTTTGAAAAGGTCCCACGCCAAACTTAGCCTTGACCTCTTCATGTTTACGTTTGATATCTACGGCAGCTGGAAGGTAGCTGAGCCATCTTCTCTGTCAAATATCGCCCCCTGTTGGTAAGATGTCTCATTGTTGCCATATAGTGAAATTCACTGCATTGCTTAAAGACTCACACTACGCAACACAACTTCTATTTGAAACCAGCGTTTGATCGATAAAAATTTCATGTTATCGACAACAATTTTAATGATCAATTATCGATTAATCATGCCCATCCCTAGTCTTGAGATAACGTTGTGTTTCAAGTAGGCAGTCAGACAAAGCTGAAGAGTTGACGCTGCTTTAACGCCTTGGCTGGCTCACGTATGTGGTAAGATAGCTGGTGAATCCTCAGATTTGTTCTCATTGTAAAGTAAGGCAGCTGCTTTTTACTGAAATACTTGTGATTATCTGATCAGCACAGCTTTGCTTGCCTCTGTCCTTCATTTCATTTATTAGCTTAGTTAACTGACAGTTTATGGAGTATCTGATAGGTCAAGCTGATAATGAATTTAAAAAAGGCCCTCTGCAGGCAAACTACTTTAAACTTCAAAGTCTGTTTAACTTGTAGACTGTAAATTTTGAACTCAAACAGGTAATTACAGTTTGAATATTACATTTTCACCCATGTTTACACCACAGTTTGAATTTTAAATAAAAACTGAACCCTGCTCCAACTCATGAAGCCAATTAGAAAGAACTATTAATGGCGACACAGTCACTCTCTTCAGGAAGCTAAGGGTTTTACTTGTTTTATAAAGTCTGGGCTCTCTGAATGAAGTAGTTCTTTGATTGAAATGCTTGCCATGGAGCGTGACATGAGCATTTCCTTTCCGTTCTCCTATTATCAGCTGAGCCTGTGGTGCACAACCTAATCCCTCTTCATCAAAGCGGTGTGGGCAGCAGTCAGCGAGATGTGACCATCAATTAATCACCCACTACCCCCTGACCAAGCTCAGTCCCTGCACAGATGTGAGGCCTCATTGGTTTTAAACGCTCTCACTGGGAGATGTGCTGCAGATGTAAGACAGCCACAAACTGGCTTTGTCAAAAAGCTTCAGTGGACAGTGAGGCTGTCCCCACTTTGAATGTCAGGCTGCTCTGAGGGAAGGTCAGCGTGAGAGAGCACCATCAGATTAACCTTTGAGCCCAGCCTTAACTACTTCCCTCTTGTATTCTTTGTTGAGTATCTTAACTTCATTTTAATTGAAAGGAATTCTCCTCTTTTCCTGTTTCATTGTCAGTATGGCTTGTCTGTGAGTTAAGACCAGCTCGTGAGCTCATTTACTCAGATTCACGCTCAGGGTTTCACTGCTCTCTGGCTAAGCTGCTTTCTGAGAAGTCTATTGTCTTATTGGAAATCTTCTGAATATTAGATTATAACCAATTTCCCCAGAGCCCTTATCCCAAACTCAGCCTCCTCTGCTACAGCCGCCCGATTCCCAACACACAAAGCAGCTCACCTTATTTTTCATTAAAACGCAGGTAGATGTCATTTCAAAGTGCATTTTCATTCAGCTCTGTGCATTTTAAACTCCAAATGCACCATACTTTTTTTGCCACCTAGCCATATAATATTCCATGTAAATGTAAGCATCTCAAGACCGGTAGCTTAGAGCACTGCAGAACAGAAGGGTTGCGGAGTTCATAAATGAGTAAGAATCTCCAAATGAGTTTGGTGACCTCTTAAACTCCATGAAATTAATATAAGCAGACATCCTGCACGCTGCAGGCTACTGCAGAGCTGGGGAAGATCACTTAAGCTCTCTGAGTTTCATAAAACTTTTATAAGTTGACTTTCAAGACACATTGTAGCTGCTTATTGGCGACGACAGGGAGCAATATGGAAGCAAACAAACCTTTACTACCGTCACTTAACCCCTCATGAAAGTACAGGGGAAATACTGGCATCAAAACATGTAACATCACCCCTGGGTTTTGCACAAGAGGCTCTTCCCAAAAGATTTCTGATTGAATTCATACATCCATGACAGTGTAGCTGTGGAACACAGGTACCATGTATATGAGGTAGTTTACAAACTTCATTTATCTTTTAGGTAACTAAACTTAGAATGTTTTTGCTATCACTGTTTTATGTGATGCTCTTGCAAGATATTTTATATACTCTATGGGCCTGACTTACTAAAGGTTTGTGTGTGTAAAAACGTGTGCAAACTTGACATCACCAACAAAAAATGTGCAAGCTGATCTACTAACGCAGCGCACTGAGGTTTGCGTCTTTCAAATGTGTAAGATAATACGCGCTGTTTTTGCCTTAATGAATATACAATATAGGGCGTTTCAACCCTAGTGTGCAAAATACGGGGAGGAGAAAATGCAAATATGTTATTTAGCACACGCATTGTGATTTACCAAACCTGAAGGTATTTTACTGACGCTAACTGAGTCTATAAATAAAACCTTTAAAGAGCAGGTATTAACCAGCTGCGTACTACGCTCAGATGACTTCTGTCACTGTGGAGAGGAGGAGAAGGAGGCACAATGACAGAATACATACAGGAAGGAGTTTTTCCACCTGTGTTAATATTTTTGGAGTGAAATATTTTTGGTTTTACTAACAGCATTGACTTCGTCACAAATACTCTCCCATATGTCGGTTTCTCTGGTAATATTTATTTTTGTTATAACTCAATATATTAGTTAACCTCTTCCACTAGAACCTGATCACATTTCATTTTGCGCTTGCAGCTTCCTGCTCATCCAAACTCTCCATTAAGACACAAAACCTTCATTTAAATACTGCTGTCTCCACCCTGTTGCACCTGTTTTCATTTACGCACTTATTCTTAGTAGAACACCCGCAAAACGCACGCAAACGAAACACGCAATCTATTGCACCGCGCACGCAATTTAGTACACACTTTTTAGGATCTTAGTAAATCAGGCCCTATATATCCTCTCTGTATCATCTCCATAACTTTGTAGACACATCATGTTTGACTGTAGGGACTGTACTGCAGAATGTTACCTCGACGTACTGATCATGTTGTAATTAGTTGCTCTTGAGATCGTGGGCCTCCAGGGTCCACTCCTAAACAACTTGTATGATCTAAGTAATTAGTTGTACTATTTGCTGTATTTCTTTAGATATTAAATGTATTTACATAATTTATAGATTTTCATGTCTAACTAAATTAAGACAAGTCTGTGATTCTAGTCTGAGATTTATAAACAGAATAAATGCAACTCAGTTAAATGTTTTGTCAGGTTTTGAAGTAATGTTGACATGTACAGTATAGTTTTAACAACTTAACACAAATGTGACTCTGTATAGTGAAAGCAACATGCCAGCTGCAGTTTTAGACCTGTGTCAGCATCTACACTGGATGTGTTCAGCCACAGTACTGTTGTTCATAGCAGTGTTCATAGCCAAATCTAAAATGAACGTATAACAGAAAAAGGAGAGTAAGTCAGAAGAAAATAGAGTTTGAGTGTTAAAATATACCTGGGCTTGCAGTTATGCTTGTGAAGTAGAGAGGTGAGATACGCTACAAGAACATGGCCGGTGAAGCCCATTAGTCCCTCCATGCAGAAGAAACTCTTCAGATGGATGAAGAACCAAGCTGTTTTTCTCTGGGGCTGAGGGAGGCCAAAACAGAGCTAACATAGAAGTGAATATTCATCATAATATTCATCCAGTGTTCCAAAACAACTCCAAAACAACACTAATGTTGCTCTGTGCCTGGTAGATGTAAATATATCATGTTTATATTTTTTAATTTCTAGTCAAACAACAGTCATAGCAACTTGATTAGCAAATGTTGTATTGATTGTTCTGTCAACTTGTTCCAATGTCTGATTCCCCAGTGGCCCAAAAAAAATGAACAGTGTAGTTTTTACCATTATTCTGCTCTTACTGTAACCCTTTTCTCAAAGCAGCACCCCTGGATAGCTCACATTCCTTTTCTTACCTGAAGACGCACAGAAAGTTCTTCTAATTACTTCCCTAGCCTTGGAGGGTATATGTTAACTGTGTGTATGTTAAACTACTGTGGCCCGTTCCACCCTCATGAATCTTAATGCAGATCTTATGAAATGTTCTGTATTTAATCTCTAGTGTCCCAGAGTGTGACTCTCTAAGCAATTGGTGGGATAGTAATCTTAACACGCCTCTGGAAATTAAGAGAGGAGAATTGGCTGCTTTAATATGATCAAGCAGAGAAATGCTGTGGGTATTTGCTGGAGGTCTTCTGGTGTTCAGGAGCTGACCCAGGTTAAGCAGCATGTTTTTGAGGAAAATGGGCCAGCAAGATAAATGGGGACACTAAAATGTATTTAATGAGGATGAATCTGACTTCTCCCATAAGGCTGTACTCAAGCTTAATGAGTTTTAGCCCCGACAGGAATAATCTTGCCAAGGTGTGAATTTGTAAGAATGGGATTGTCAAATTTTCCTGTTTGTTTTGCAATGATTGTGGGCTGTGAGATAAACAAACAGCTCATAATGTTGTTGCTTTTAGGAAAAAAGGGTGTAAATACCTGTGATAGTTAAATTACATTAATATGAACAACAATATGAAATGCAGACAATCAAGGTGAAAGTTGAATATCTAGCCAGCAGTTTAAGGAAAAGGTGTCAGGGTCAACTTTAATAATTGGAGCATGTTTGGTTTATAAAGCGTTCACTTCACACCTGCTGAGTTCCAATTTTCTAATTGATTCCTATTGTGATTGTGATGCTTCGAACCTCCTTTGAGAACAAGTACAAAACCAACTCTACATGGTTGGTCTAAAAGGTCAATTTATGACTGTATTTTAAAGGCCTATTTACATTTTATCACATATTTTGTTACATTAGAATAAACTAAACTGTGTCTTATTAGTTAAGGTACACTGACTGCATTTCGAGCAAGGATATGTCTAGTTTTATGTCTCAGCACTTCATGTTATCTAGATGGCGACAGGCGATATGAATCTGTCATCTGTAGAGGTAACTACAAGGTGACTAAATCAGATGTTCACTGGCCCAAGACTGTCGCACTGACCTCCCTGTGACTTAAATGTGCTAATAATGTCTCCTTTTTTCAACACAAAACTGAAAAAAATAATAGTGATGACATTATGAAAGGAGGGATGTTCACATGTATCAATGAGGAATATAGCCAAACTCTGATTTATACAGCATGAGCTGTATTTTGAAAATAACATGATCTCTACTGCCACCAATAAAATAAAAGATAACTGAGCTAAAAGCACTGTATCACATAAATGGCCTCATAACTACAGCGCTAATGTACAGTAAGACTTTAACATTTTACAGGTTTTTCATCTAAAGCATTAATGAAGCAACATAAAACTGTTGAGTATGTGGGATCTAAATGGGTTTTCCTTGCAACTTTTGCAATAACTTTTTACCTGCAGGATATTCAGGATACTTGGGGATATGATAAGTGTCATTTGTGGCATTTTTTGTACTTATCACTAACAATTTTCTTGCAGTTTAATATTTTCCACCCTGAAAATAGCTATTCTGCATTATTACTCCATTTGTTACATTTTGGTACATGCTGAACTTTAAGTTGAGTGTCTTTTTTTGTTTTGTTTTAATTGCTTGCCCACTGGCTGACAGTTAAAAATTTTACTCATCCTTATATTCCACTTTACTAGTCCTTTAACCCACTTTAATGTGTCACTACGACTTTGCTAATAGCTTTGTAAGAAAATGTGCACCCAGCTGACACAGCAGACTATGTTGTTTATTATGTACACATCAGGCATTTAAATTTAGCACGTGACCTATGTATATGGTGTATTTTCTGTTTCAGAAGCTGTAGTTTCTTAGCTTAGCGTCACTGTTTGGTAGTGCATGGTATGATGAGATTATTAGGCATGAGTGAAAAGGCGAGGTCAGAACCAGGGCATTGTATGCAATAATCTCAGTTACATGCGCCATCAGTATAGAAAGTGTGTGGGTTAGAAGCTCACCTAGTTTGAGAGAGAGAGAGAGAGAGAGAGAGAGAGAGAGAGAGAGAGAGAGAGAGAGAGAGAGAGAGAGAGAGAGAGAGAGAGAGAGAGAGAGAGAGAGAGAGAGAGAGAGAGAGAGAGAGAGAGAGAGAGAGAGAGAGAGAGAGAGAGAGAGAGAGAGAGAGAGAGAGAGAGAGAGAGAGAGAGACTCTGGATGCTGCAATCTCCCCTGTGGGCTAATAGATTCGAGATGACATGCTCTCCGCTTCCGTGCTGAATGTTCACTGAACTTTCTGGCAAAAGAGGCTGCCACTAAAGAGGGTTCAACCACAGGTTAATATAAACAAACAGCAGAAAATGGAGAGCTAGGGATTATTAAATACTGGGATGACTGACAAATCCCTCATTGCTATTAGCCCCTGGCCTCCACCTATGCCCCTTGCCAAAAAGACTATGTGTTCCTATTGTTGTCTTGATGACCCTTTGTATTTAGTGTGAGCTTTGCAAGTCAAACATTCCTTATTCTTGATTGTGAAGTGACGCAAATCATACTGTTGCCAATATTCAATAAATATCACTGTAATAGCAGCTCATCTCCTCTTTTTGAAATAACAACAAGAAGAAAGATTCATGACTTGCTGAAATTCATTTCTTTAAAAATATCATAAAATGTCCTTTTTTCCTTCATTTTATGATATTGTGTCTTAAATATTCATGTTCATGGTGTTTAAATTGTATGCTGCCCTCTAGTGGTTGTTTTCATACATTGCTGTTATTGCTGGACTGATGAGAGATATGTGACCTGGGATCCATGTTGGTGTTACTGCAGGGAATTTACTAGTCATTTTGCAATTTTGTAGCACAGCAATAAAATCCTGTGATCTATATTTATGGTTGTTGGTATTTTCTAAAGCTCCTATGTATCATCCAGCATTATAGAGCTGCAAAACTGCACAATATTGTTGAGGAAAGAGTTAATTGAAGGATGTGAGTTGTCCATGCTGGGACATTGAAATTTATCACTGCCCGCATTAATGTGCAAATTTTGTGATGTCGGCCGTGCATTGTTAACTGTGATTGTCATCTAATTAAATCATGGTTTGTCACAAGAGATGCTTTTAGTGGTGAGATAAGCACCGGGAGTCTACTGAAGCATTCCCCAGATCAATAAAGATGTTACATTCTGGAGTAGGAATTGTCTTAGGGTTACATAGGCCGACTGAATTAATTAGTATTGCTTTCTAATATCCCCCACTGAATTTCTGACCAAGCAGCATTTGTTTGGGTGCTGGATGTATGTGGCCTTTGACTCCTATTTTATTTGTTGTGGGTTAGCTTCATTAAGGAGAGAAACAAGACTGTTGTCCACCACCGACAGTCGTGTTTTGGTTAGCACTACACGGATATTGCTTAAAATGAGACTTTCATCTTGTACAAATATTGTCAAGGCATGTCTCCTGCATTGTATAGCGGCTGTTGTTTATGTCGCCTGTCAATTTTGGCCCATCTTTTTCTTGCAACAGTTTTATAAATCATGTCAATCTACCAGTTCTGGAAAAAGCTTTTCTGCCCCTGCAGGGGGTCCCACCAACAGACCGATGTCTACCCTATTTGTATTACTGGGATTTCAATCAACAGGCTCTGGGCAGGTAAAACAGAATTGCTTTTTTTGACTTTTCTTGGCTAAAAGAACATTTTGAGGCCACAATGTGCTTCATAGGTGGGGGATTTCTGCTATGTTTAAAGTGGCTCACGAAGACCAGAAAAGCAATATTTCTCTCTTTATCAGTACAAGCAAAATTTAAAGATAAACACAGGAGTCACAGCGCATGCTTTGATTCAGGGAACTTTTACACACTATTTATGCATTTTACAACATACATCAGTTTTATGCCATATTAAGCTTGTTTTTGTTTACAAATGTCCTCCCTGCATATTATTGATACCATTACATAATTACTCTGTTTATCTTAAATATATAACAAGATAAAAATTGTTTAGATTTAGTTTCTTGATACATACTTTATCCCTAATTTACTGTATAAGCCTTTTAGAAAGAGGCAGAAATATGGCTAAATGTATGAGTTGCATCCACTGATAGTGAAAATGCTTATATATGATAACTATGGTGGTACAAGTTCATTATTAGCCCACTTATGAATACATTTCAAAATTTGAATTTAATATGAGAAAAAACAGGGGAAGTGGGATAAACTAAAGGATAGTGGTGTCAGTCCAAGCATACTATAGCAGTGAACTGCCTAAGACATGTGACTGTGACTGTGTGAACCCCGGGGTCCCTCACAGACTGTGCCTTGTGTCAGTAGAGGAAGCCAGGGGCTCAACTTAGGGGCTCAACTCAGGCCACCTAACAGGGAGTCAAATCAGAGGCGCTCGGTTGGCACCTCATGCCTGACTGGCCCATGACCCTGAGGGGCAAGACCCATGTCTGGGTCATGTACAGTCCTATGACCCACTTACCAACTGATGGGAATGTGACAGTCACGTTCTTATAAAGCAGCATCAACTTCACCTTCAAATCTCAGTTCAGCTGTTTGCAATGTTAACTTGTAATACTGTCAGATACATTTCAAGTTGTGTTTGGCACAACACAGATGTATAATAAAGATAAAAAAAGTTTTTAGCTTCTTTATCTGAGTTTAAATTTGGGATTATCAGCCTAAAGAATGTAGAGTGTTTGATATATGTTAGTTCAAGCCACTGAAAGACACTTGCTATTTTTAGGGATGTACCGTTCAGACTGATGTGCTCCAATCTCAAATGGAGCAGCTGGATATTTATTAACACAAAGTTTCAATGCAACTTTTGCAGCTTCCTGCTAAATACAACTACTTAGCGCCCACTTCAGGTACATCAAATACTGAAAAAAACACCCAGGATGTATGACTTGCTAAAATGGCATCTTCCCTTATTCTCATTAGCTCCAACAACTCAAACATGCATTGTGTAGAATTTAGTGGAACGGACTTGGCAGAAATTAAATAAGTGTGTTTGAATTAGTTTATAATCACCTGAAAATAGGAATCGTTGTGTTTTTGTTACCTTAGAAAAAGCCATTTATATCTACGTAAAGAGTGTCCAGGGAGCCTGCAATGTTGCACTGTCATGTTTCTACAGTAGCCCAGAACAGACAAACTACACTGGCTCTCGAGTGGGCCTTTCACGCCTTTTTTGCAAGTTTCTTTCCACTTCAGCTTCTCTTGTGTGCCTGGAAGGGGATGCCACTAAATCCTCCAGACTGCACCTTTTGGCTATTCTAAAGGATGTGATGTATAAAATTGAGTCACATCACTCTGTGCAGTTATATTTTTAAATATCTGCTTTGAAGTTGATGTGGACCTAAATTTAAACCAGAATTACATTTGCACTGTTATCTGAGCCATATTCATCAGAGTTGACATCTGATCTCTTACGGGTATGAAGAAGCACACTGCAGGCTGCAAAGTGGTGGAGGGCCACTTGGAGCACATCACCTGCTTCCCTTGTTGTCACCCTCTTCCTTGCAGCTGTGAGGCACCACAGGGTCTGGTCACTGTTCCATGAGCCAACGCTAATGCACACCATCCCCCTATTTGCCCTCTTAATGGCCTTTACACTTCAATGTCACTCTTCAGCTTACCTACAGCACTAGGATTCAAAGGCTTATCTCTTTAGGCCATTGAATTGTCCCTTGTGATATTCATACATCCCTCTCTTGTGAACATATTATGTTTTAGTATTAGCATCTTTATGAGATGAAAAGTAATCCTTCACTGTAAAATAGTATCTGTTTAGTTTTAATGTAGATACACAGGAGCTACTAATAGTTGCCAAGACATATTAGCTTTGAAGCTCAGGTCGTACAGGAGAATAATGTTGCTTATGGGTGAAAAAATAGCACACCTCTTTAGCTTAATTTAATAAGACAGAATGAAACTGTGGTCTCTCCTAGTGCGATGGGGTCTATTAGCTCACCGACATGCTACACAGTATGTCATTTGAGTCTGTTACAGTGGCAAACTGCCTCGTTACCCCTGTGCCTCGTTGCGCAGCCTGACCAATTACTTTTGATCCTAAGAGGACATGACATTTGTAGGTTTTGCACTCTGAAATGACTGCACATGTTAAAAGATGCATCATGCCTTTTCCCTTGCAAATAATTTATAGCACTAGCCCCCCAGGGTTTACTCTTTGAACTTAAAGGTACAAGCTTTAAATATAGTTGTTAGAGCTACGCTTTTAAAAATGTCACAATTGAAATTTGTTACAGCTAAAAGACAAATTTGTATGTTTTCTGCTTAGGAGAGAAATCTATCACATTTAAAAAAAACAAAAAAAACAAAAACAAAAAACAACCCAAAAAACAGTTTTTGGTGGTAAAAGTTACACAGGTCTCTGTATAGACAATTGTTCATTTACCGAATGCTTAAAGTCAGAGCAATAAAAAGGTTATTGCCCTAAGTATGCATCTTATTTGCACTGTTACAAATACTGCTAGTGGGACTGGAATGAACATGCTGTGGGGTAATGCAAATACTTCTTCTGATCTGCCAACAGCATGCATATTTTCATCTTGTTTTATATAGCTACTGGTAATGGGTGATATAATGTATTACATGTCATGTTGGTATTATTAGATGTACTGTCTCAGGTTTGGATATATTTTATGCTTATTCAGCCATTTGAATTTTTATCTTTCATATCCAAATTTGCTGTGATAGATTGTAGGAAATGCAAAGACTACAAGCTTCTCTACACATGCTGATCAGAGATGTTCTCTGTGTTGATAAAGATGATGATAAATACAGACCAGTACATTCAATATTAAATCTTTACACATGATCAGTTTAATACTGTATGTGCAGTCTATTAATGCACAATGCATACAATGCATTTCAGTGTTGTCTTATAGGCAAGGCAGTTTTATTTATGTAGCATATTTCATACACAATGGCAACTCAATGTGCTTTACATAAAACAGAAAAACATGCAATTTGGGAAACATTAAAACATACAATTAACCCCCCCCCCCCCCCCCACACACACACACACACAATAATAATACAATTACATTCTCTATTATAGTACATATGTGCAAAAATCATGACATGACTGGATAAAACTGTCATTACATGGCCAGTAAATGTATCACTATTATTTTGAATCCCAGGTAGATAAGCATTTTGCAGTGTTTTGCTATCAATGATGTAGCAGTAAAATTGTTTGTAAAATATTGTGGTTATACATTTCTGGAAAAGAGATTTATTTATTTTTGGACACAATACTTATGTGAGTTTTATGCTTTACTAGCTTCCTGACCACTTTTTATTACAGTATTTAGCCACAGAGGCACAGTGTGGACCAGGAGTAATACTGTTACACCTCTTCCTCTGCAGCTGCTGGCTGTCATGATATAGCAGATTATACACATAGAAAATTAGGGGGGGGGGGGGGGGGTTGGTGGGAGGCTGGTTGTAAACCCAGTCATATTCCCTAATTCCCTTGCTGAATGCATGTGTTACCTCTATGGCAATTTGTCAAACATAACACTGCATGCTTGAGGAATCAAGTGCCCCCTGGTGGTAATGTAATGGACCAGAAAAATAGATTTTGATTGTTCAAATTGGATGTACAACCAGCCAAGGGCACTCTATGTCCATTTGAGCATCAATTTGCATTGGAAGAAACAACATGTAAAGTCATTTATACAAGCCTGAAACTGTTTTATATTTCATATTGCTGTTTTTGTATAAATCTGTCAGATAGAGGAATATTTTAATGTAAAAAATGATATTGAACCTACACGGCAGAAATATTTGTGAGTGTGTTTTCCATTCTCAAAGCATAATCACAAAAATTCAGCCCCTCCACATGTCTTGGGTTCAAATAGTTGTGGAGTCTTAATATGGATGAGTAACCCGCTGCCTCTCGCACACACACATACAAACACACGAGAGACATAAACAAATAAACGAGGGACAAGAGGGAGTGTCCAGCCAGATGGTTTTTAGCCTTTGTGTTTCTGTGGAGAGGTCACCGAATGAAAGAGAGCCAGAGCAGGCATTTAATCCCATCAGCAGAACTGCATTCCTATAATGAGAAATTAATAACATGAGCATGCTTTCAGATTAAACAGAGCAGTTAGGACCATTAGATCGTTTTCATTGCTGGCATTAGGGCAGCGGATCAGTTTTTTCTCCCGTATAATCCAACAAAGTAGGTCAGTGTCTATTGAGTATTAGTGCTGTGGCTGTGATCCTGTTGTTTCAGCTCCAGGACATGGAATTAACCCCAGAGACAGCTAAACTGGATAGGGCAGAGGTTGCTGGTTGGGTATGTTGGGGGTTGGGACTTCAGGCACCCCTGGACATGTGTGTAAACTGTGGATCATAGTTCTAAACCTCTAACAGGTCCTGACACTCAGCTCCCACTTATTCTCAGAGCTTGAACAAGTAAGTCTGCTTCCCTCCAGCATCAGATAAGTACTGAAACTTGTTACTGTACTCTCCACACTGAAGGACCCTCACTCCCCCACTTAAACTAGAATTACAATAAGAACTACAATACCCCAACTTACTAGTTTCTAACTATCAGTTTGCTGTGATTGCTAGATACTTTTTTCTTTCACCTTAAAGTTGAGAGAGAGTTCAGATCTCACTCATGACTCTGGGCTGTAGTTGTGGTAGCTATAATATGTGCATAGATTAATTATGACTGTGGCTTGTGGTAGATGCTTATTAAACATGGCTCTTAATGTTTCTGTGCAGTTTTTTCCCAGGAAACATCGCCCATGCAATATTTAAACTGGCATCACTTCAATAAGTTCTAACAGCTCAGTGATCCCATCCACAGCTGCCCAGCAAGTAATAATCAGTGAGCAAGCAGAAGGCCCATTTAAGATCAGTGTCCTTAATAACCACACCCAAGACCTCACGCCCAATGAGATGATGAGGGGGAGTCACAGATCAAGGCAGATTAGTGCAGCTTGTTTTGCTTTGGCCGTTGAAGCCCCCACGCTTCCCCCACACACACGCACACGCATACACACAATGCCAGCTTGTCACAGCTGCCCTCTTAATGTGGAAGCAAGTATATTTTGACAGATAAAGAATGAGTGGCAGGACAATACAACACAAATCCTGTCATGTACTTGGGAGTAAGTCAGTCAGTCAGTCAGGCTATGAACATTTTAAAGAACTCCTTCTTTATTGAAGGCAGAGTTTAAGAGGAAATTACTTATTCTGAGTGGCTGATGAGGGCATACACATATATGCAGGCTTGGGCTTCAGACCCTACTGTGATCACTCATGCAAAAAATATACATATACAAATAAAAGTGTCCCCCACACATGCCTTGAATGTCTGTTGAGATTTTACATTTTTAGCAAAATTAAAAAAAAATGTGTTTACACTATACTGCAGCAAAGGTGTAGGCATATAAAAGTATGGCTCACTGAGATATATTTTCAAAGATTTATAAAATAACATCCTCCCTCTGACAATGGATGAAAACCATTTGGGCAGAGAATGCAATGAAGCAGTGAGGCTCAGGCTACTCTGTCCAGCTCTTAAAATCACAGAAGAACCTAAAGCCAGTGGTGGTGCTTCTGAACCAATCTGTGATGCCATTAAAAGTGACAGCAGCTGCTCCGTCTGTCCATGTGCACAGTATCAGTGTTTCCCACTGCCACTTCTTAAAGAGCCAGATCACTTTTACCTCTGTTGACTCCAGTGCCCTCATAATTTTTAGACACAATATGACACCCCTTTTTTTCCTTTTTATTCTTTTTGTTTCGGTTTTTTTCTTTATACAGCAGCATTGAATATCCATTAGATCATTCTGCTTTGCACATTCATGTTTGTCGGGCAGTTACCCCATTACATATGGTGACAAATTCACAGAGACGATGCTATGGCCTGAAATGCACTTTTGCTGTGTATGCAGTCAAAGTTGGATGGACTGAATCCCACGTGAGCTGTTGTTAGTTTGACCCAAATAAGGCAGTTTGACACATTTACCTCAGTTGCCCCACACAGAGACAGAAGAAGGGGAGAGAGTGAGGAGAAGAAACAGATGAGGACAAGAGGCTGAGAAAGTGGTAGTAATAGTGAGAGTGTTACCCCTTGATTAACATCTCATATTTGGCCCCCGACACACACTGATATTCCAGGTGCTACAAACTCAGGAACCGAACCCCCAAAAGTATTCCTCCAGTCAGCTGGTCCTGAGACTTACTGATCAGATAAGACCCGTGGTGTTAAACCTCAGAACAGCACTGCTTTCCAGCCACTAATCAGAGTAAACCAAATTACAGTATTATAATAACAAAAGATGCCTTTCTTGAAGATTGGACCAATCAAACCAAAACTCCAATTATAACTTATTGCTATCTGGCCTTAAACCATCAATATAAATTGGCAGAATATCTCTTTACTATCAGAGATACAAAGCAGAGACAGATCCTGACCAAATACAGACTAGAGTATCCACAGTCTACACATAGAGAAGGGACGACACAAGAAGTCATTGCTGACAGAGGGAAGAGTCTGTGGTCATTGCACGACAGGTGAGGTAGAGACAGAGATGTACTTCCTCTTAAAGTATGACAAAATAATAATACTGTAAACAAACTTTATAAAGGTAAATGTCAGCTTTAAAAGCAACAGATTGTACTTGGAGAGGGACATGTCACAAATTGAGGGACATAATTAAAACATGTGACAAATAATAATAGTATTATTTATAATAATACCTTGACATAACCTATTATACATATGGTAGTCTTTATCTAATCTGTTGATTACTATTGTGAATATCATGTTATGATTGTTATTTTATTTTGACACTGTTTACATAGTCCTTACTGTGAAGTCTGCAAACACTGTATAGTAAATGTGACTATATAGCAGAGATAATATAGTAGTTAATGCTCTATTTACCTACATACACATTCTCACACACACACACAGACGCACACACACACAGACACACACACACACACACACACACACACACCAGACCATGGTCACTTTTGCGGACATTACACAGACACCCTTTTTTCTTTGATGCTATGGCAAAAATCTTCTTATAATATTCACGCCAATAAAGCCTGTGAACTAAACTGAATTGAACTCAGAGTGAAGGGGAGGGTGAGAGAAAGAGAGAGAGAGAGAATGAGAGGACTCATGAGAGTGTGAGAGCTCACACGTGCATACAGTAAGGGAAAAGCTGTGGCCAAGCAAACTGAGGACACATTGATGATGAAAAAAAAGTACAACAACAGTAACTGTATTTTTTTGTGTAAACTGTGTGCATCGGCTCAAAATATTGTACAAAATTGTTCTCTGAAGTGCATATATTCATCACTCTGTACTCTGCAGCTAATGGGTCATGCACTTTTGTCAAAGATTCAGCTATCCATGCAAAATGTGGATCAGTAACAAGATAGAATTAATCACATGGCAATTTTTTACATCAATTGTGCAGTATTGACCTGCAGTCAACTGTACTTTTAAATGCTGCTACCCTGTAGATGACATCATTTACACTGTATATTGTGTTGACTAGTTCATTTGGGAGATACAGACATGTAACCAGTGCCCTTTTTTCAGTCTGCAAATGTTAAAAAAACACACAAACACAGCCAAAAGTAAAATGTGTTAGACTTGACATGCTCAAGTTGTTAACTCTCTCTGTGATCTTGCCAGTAGCCATTCTTAATACTTGTACTCTAAAACAGCCACCTACTAATATCAGCTGCTGCAGGGATCAACAGCCACCAACATCCATGACTCTGAAGTGACTTCCCTTCACTTTTAGATTTGGCATGCAATAACATCTGTATTACGCACTGTATGGACAAAAAACAATGATTAGTATTGATGACCAGCTGTCATGTACTTAGGTGGACTGCAATGTTGCTTTATCCCTTAATAGTTATTATACACTGTCACAGGCAGTGTCATCAGAATAGACAGTTTAATGTCCTGAAGAAGAAAACAGAAAAAGCCCATCACTATGATTTTGATCAAAACTGTGAAACTTTTAAGACTTTCAGTTCTTTTTCTCTACAAGTGCACAAAATTGGCCATAAGTGGCAACAAGATAACTTAGCAAAAGACTCCACTTTCATCTCAATATGTTGATGGTGGCAGCATACTTTAACAACCATCTGCTCGTAGCTATAATTTGAGATAGGTGTTGAAAAGTTTAAATACTGTATAATCAGACTACTTAATAAGAATAAAGATAAGTGTCATCTGTAATGCATTTGAAACATTTCAAAATGTATAAGTTTCAAGACTGTTCTGGATCTGACAAATATGCAGTCAAACTCAGCCCTTAGGATAAGCAGGTTTGTATAGATTTCCCTGAACAACTGGCGGTTTCGGATTTGTGTGTGAGTTAATTGCTCTGCTGGTTAAGCTCTCAGTCACTCAGGTCAATGACTTCAGCTCCAGATAATCTTACTGTTTGCTTTGCGAGGTGTAGCAGGTGACAGATAACACCACTACCCTACAGCTAACCTGCCCCACTAAGACTCTGCACAGAAATCCTAACTTTTAAACCTGTTAGAGGATATAAGAGTAAAAAGATAATATATGATGCTCCCTTGAGCAATAGCACATTATGCCAGGGTGAAAATGTAATTTCATACCACCATAATGAGCTCTCTTTAATTTGATTTTATTTCTAGACAGACAGCCCTTTTCAGTATAGTGATACCTGGGTGTACAAAGTAAGACAGAGGGTTTGAGTGCTGCAAGGGATAGGTGTAAAAATAGTGTTGGGGTGGGGGGTGGGGGGCATAAGGACATATCACAGATCACTAGGTCCTCCTCATCCTGTAGAGGGCAGTGAAGACACATGGCTCAGTATGAGCCTGGGTCCTGTCCTGCCTTCTCCCAGCTGTGCATGTATTGTGCTCCAAGCATTGTATCTCTAATAGAAATGCATACATACAGTAGTGACATGTAATAAATGAAACCTTTAAAGAAGCACTGGTCTGCAGAATAAAACTGCCAGTGATAGTGCTGCTAGTTGGTTTTAAAAAACCTATTCAAATAAGTACGCTAATTATTTAGTCTAAAATGTCCTTAAATTAAAGTATGAACGACTGGCCTGAAACCTAGTGACCTAAAATATTTCTTCTTTAAGTTGAAGAAAATAAATGCTGGCCATATTACATTACTTTTTTTTCACTGAGGACCCCTGCACTGGTTTTACATTTTTAACATAACTCAACTTCCAGGTACAATTATTTTTGGCAAATGCAATAGTTAATACAATCTAAAATGTTGTTAAATGACTTCTTCCAAACATCAAGTACAAAACGCTTCACACTCAGCCTTTTGTTTACTTTAGTTCTCGTGTGTCGGGAGCAGCTATCTGGGTTTTATGTTTGATGAGAGCTGTTAAGAGTCAACCATACCGTAGGCAATAAACAGCTGAAGGTGCGTAAACTGCTGTTTAATATCGGTGCTTTCTGGAGGCTTTCACAACTCACTTAATTACATCAGTACTTAACTATTTTGTAAATGTGTTGAAATAATTTGAGATTATTAAATTTCTTAACTAAAGATTTTGGTCATTTTCTACACAACCATGTCATTCAAAACTCATCTTTAACATCATCAACTCACTTTCTAAGATGAAATACACAGGACGGGGGGTTCCCAAAACCAGATCTTTGGTGTCTTTGGATTGCTGACTTAGCTAGTTGTTCTGGTGTCTGGCTTTTGTCTTCAATATATATTACAAAGTGTGCTGTTCAGATGCTTCAGATACTAAAAATTAGCTTTTTCCACTGAAGAGAAATGAATCTTTTTCTGCCTCTTTGACACAGTTTTTCATATCAGAATTGTTGGCTTTTTTGCTTTCCTTATCATTTCTGCTTTGTGGCCATTATGTTGTTTTTCACGTTTTATTAAAAAAACTGTACACACATCAGTATGCTGAAACCTTGTGCCTCTGAAAGTTTAAGGCCATTTTTGATTAGGCACATAATCAGGTAAATATTGATCTTTTTGGATCCTTATGGTTTCCTTTTTTTTTTTTTTTTTGTAATTTCTCCTTTTATTGCACAGCAAAGCTACTTAAGTAAAGGAGAGGAGGAGATGACATACTGAAAATGTCCAGGGTCAGATTTTTATCCAGGATGTGTTTACGTTGTCTGTACCTTAATGCCAACTGAAAAGAGTTTGTCTGCATCACAGCTTTAAAATCTGGGAAAAAAAAAAAAAAAAAACTAACTGTGTTTTTCCTTCATCTTTCTACACAATCCACAGCCTCTGAACACACACCATATCTTTTGCCCCTATGTAGGCTGCTGTAAAAATATCAGGTCTCAGTAGGCACTTCACTTATGAAGACAAACAGTTGTACCAGTGTATTTATCAGTGCAGGGTGCTTGGTCACTTATGTCAGATGATTATTATAGGCCGCTCTGAGACAGAGAGCCCTGGGATCAGCTCCGTCTTGGTGTTTTAGACAGAGTACAGATAGAAGTTGCACACACACATACAGTAGTGAGTTAACAGTGGTGAACTTCCAAAAAAGGACACACACGAATGTGTCTGTTCCCTGCTTGATGCCTACATTGTTGAGTGGTCAACAAAGAGAGAGGTTATATCATGTATCTTTGATGTATATAAAATATTACCCTGACATTTATATGATAAAATTATGATCTCAGTTATTCATATTTCTACTCAATTTTATCAAGCATTTTGAATTGATTGAGTTCTGATTCATTTTCTTACACAATGAGTTCTCCATCACTTTCTCCTCTATTAACCTGCATATCAGCACTCTGTAAAGGGATGTCAAGTGTCACAATATAAGCAGCTGAAAGTAAAAGATAGTAGACAAGCCTGGGTCATCATGGCAATCTTCCAAACAGCTTTTAAACAGTGTTTCACAATTGATAAACAACCATGCCTGTAATTAATATTGTACATTCATGGTAAAAGGCATTCTGCATAATTACTCCACTGTCTCCTCCAGAAATATGCACATTCAGTGTTATTATAAAGCACACCAGTATATCATATTAAGTCATAAATAATGTGCCGGTAGAATTAATTAATTTTATACACACCCCTCCCCCTCATGTGGTACTTTACATTTAACTATGTCAGCAGTTATTGATGCAGTCTTTGAACAACGACATTTTACATGCCTTTTAAAGGGAGCTACTTTGTGAGGCGCTGACGCTGATGGTAAAATCTACTTAGAGATAACTTCAAGATTTTGCAAAGAATATAGGTATTAAGTGTTTTGTGTTTTAGCATTCTTTTTCCACAAAACAACTGTAGAAATGAAGTTTGAAAACCAATTGGTGCTGATGATGAGTCATATCTAGGATTAATCCAATTTTAATGTATATCAGTGAAAGTCAGAGTTTTACCTGATTGCTTGAATGTTGATTTTAGTAGCTGCACACATTAAGTGGTTGTATGCTCACATTAAACCTAAATCAGCAAATTAGCCAATTATCCCAACAAGGACAAGCTACAGATATAGCTCTAAATGACCATTGATTTTAAGTGTTATTAATGACCAATGGGCAAAATTCCCTCTCCTGGTGAGCTTTAAAAGGATGTGTTGAGATTTTACACTACATTTTACTGAAATAATTACATGGAAAAAGTTATTGGTTGCTGTAATTACTTCATACTGGCAGTAAAGACTGCTAGTCCTAATGCAATGATGCTATTAAAGATTATTGAACAAATCAACAGTCCTCATTCTGTAAAAAAAAATCTATCCAAAATACAGCTGAGACCAAATCAAGTGTGTAACTTTCAAAGTTTATAATTACCAAATAACCCTCTTTGTGTTTTCCCAGGGAGTTTTCCTGGCTAGGCAGCAGTCGAGGTATATGCCCTTGTTTGTTGCTGGGATAAGACACAGGCAATAAATCCACACGACTACTGGAGAGAGATTTCCATTTGATTTGGCTAACTCGAACTGCTGAACCGCCTTATTAGCTTCAGCACAAACTAAAATGTAAACAGCAAAAAACACATCAACACTATACTGTTGGCCGTATTTGATATTGTTTTACCAACTTAAACACAGTCATCCTTGATTTAGCTGCCTAATACAAACACTGTTTGAACCAGAACAGCTGACACTAAAACTCAACTGTCCTGTGTGGATCCTCATTCAATTGAAAATGTATTATTTCCCTTCCAGATAGTCATCTTTTTGAAGTGAAAGTGCACCATGTAGTGTATCTCCATGTAGTGTAAACTCATGTTTTTATGGTGTTGTGATTGGATACATTTTAATAACAGGTCCTCAGATTTCTCATATATATATATTGTATCAGATTAATGTCTGAATATGAGGGCATTTGAGAACATATGACAGCACTTTTTTAGTTCCTATCCTCTTGTCAGGTTTCCTTTTTTTGATAAATACGAGATGTTGTCTTTGATGGCTGCTCAACAAAGAGAGAGCTGTCTTCAGCTGTAACCTCTCTGCACCAGAATCTGGAACATGACACATGTCAGGCTGTGATAAATGGTGCAGAGTCTCAGTAATTTCACCAGGAATGCCCTTGAGATGCCCAAAGCCCCAATCGCAAATGCTATTGTTGAATTAAACCATAAAAAGAAATCCTTCCCCTTTGACATTATAGGAACCATGCTGAAAATGGTGGATTTTTTAAAATTCGCCCCCAGGGTTTACCTGCAATATTTTGGTTAATCTATAATGGTGCATAATTTGTATGTCTCTGTGTATGACAGGCAACATTTAAAAGTGCATGGTACTATTTAGTTGTAAGAATATGATCAAGGTTTTTTAATGTTTACACTGTAAAGAAAAATGAATGCTTCATACTCTTTTCAAATGATACTTTACACAAAATGTACTGTGAAACAATTTGGGGAACTAAAACAATCTCAGCACCACTGTTATAGTAGCTACTAAAAAGCAAAAACAAATAAGACTGCAATTAACATTTAATATTTAATGTTAAAGACATCTTTGACTTTCCTTAAATGTTTAAGTGTTCAATGTGGCTCCTTTTTGTGCACAAGTCATTTGTAGTATTTCAGTCTATCATTTGGATTACAGAGCTTACTGGACACAACTAACATACAGTAGATATGTCTTATAACTGAGAACTAACTGAGGACTCTAAACCATTCAGAGACCCAACTATTATAAAAGAGTTGTGAAGACATAATGGTATGTCTTTATTTGCAGATATTGTCATAAACTTGTTTTCCATTCCCAAATGTAAATGGTTAGGCTACACCAAATGAATGTATACACCCAGGTGATAGTTTAATTGTATTGTATTTTTCTTACTTTTCTTATTTTTGGAAACACCCTGCCAATGTAACGCACATCTATGGCATATTCTGTCAACTGGTGGACTCCTCATTTTGGAATAAACAGTAAACAGTTTTCTTTTACATGATAGCATTGACTAATAAGAGACTTTGCATTTCTAAAAAAGTTTGCCTCATTGTGAGCAAGAACTACTGTACATTCACGACCAATGAGGCCATTTTCATTGCATAGTCTATTTTAATAATATTTCAGTGTAGCACTGTCATTTTGGAAAATCAGTATACAACATGGAACATGCCATATAATATAAAACCAAACCCCATCTGTGTCTATCTAGACAAATACAGGTGCTCAATTTTCAGCAACCTTGCCTTTAAACAATGACTGCAACGGTATTAACGGGTATGTTAGGAACAGCCTGTGACAAATAGTTTCTAGATCCAATTCCCCATGAGATTTATCTGTAAAAATAACATAAGAAAAAAAGCAGACATATTTTCACTGGTGATCTTGCTCAGGCTCACTGAGTATTCCTGCGTGTGGTGATTTGCCCAGCAATTAATCCAAAAACTGTGGCTAAACTACCCTCTGTGATATCCTCTCCATCCAATGACAAATAGAACAGTGGAATCTTAATTAGGAGGGGATTCACTGCAGATGTATTAGAGTAGCAACGGGAAAACAGATGAGGCCATCACACCACACAGCAGGGAGCTGAGGAGTCTGGTCCCCCATTGCTGTGTCCTATCCATAATGCCACGAGTGTGCCACATGCCTCTGCTGTCATCTGCACAGTGCCACTGAGGCCCCCAGGGGCCAGTGGGGTCCTCCCTGTCCCACACTTGAGTTCAGCCTCTCACTGGTACACTTGGCTCATTGACTCATTTAGAGAACCTTTACTATTGTAGCGACCCTGTAAACCTGTTCCTTATTAAATAGGACATATGCACATTTACATGTCTATGTTCATATTCTGGGGCTCTACTGGAGTATCTCCGAATGATTTGCAGTTCAGAAAATTCCTTATTTAACCCACAGTTCCACCTTTGTCTGAAACAGGTTGTCCTTTACTCGAAATATAAATGTTTCAAATACATTTGTGCATGTTCATGCCTAGCCTCATGCCTACTCAATATGCAAGTGGACAACGCTTAATGGAACAACCTCAGCAACAACTTTACGACTTGATCCCACCGAGTGCGTCTGCATCGCATTCTGACTCTGCCGAAGATGATCGCAGCCACTCTAGTCAATGCTTGTGATCCCACTCAGCGCGCCACGGTGCATCTTAGAAGTGTACCAAAAGTGATTCTCCAATCTGCTCTGCTAAACATACCCAACTAGTCCATTTTCGACGGACACTGGATCAAAACTGCAAAGAGCAGATCGAGCTGGCCAGGAAATCAGACACAGAAACAGCATAGAGCATTCGTTCAGTTTTCAAAATAAAACAGCCAGTGCAGACTTTCAGTCGTATTTCAACAATAAACACAATTAAAACAGACAAATAAAGAAACGGGTTCACTACATAGCTGACTTACCCATAGTAGAAGTACAAAAAACAAGGACAATGCCCAAATCAACAAAATCTGAGCAAGTCAAACATATTGGGCTTTCTAGTTTAGTGCTATACAAATTAAATACATTATTATTAGAACTTAACAGCGTCACAGCTGGAAGGTGGCGCACATGTGCCTGGTGGGATCCCGGTAGAAACAAAAGCTACGCAAGAGATGTCTATTTGTGGAAATGCGCAAACAATCTGTCGTCATCATAAGGAGGAAGTAGAGGTAACATCGCAAACAAAGTGCTGAGAACCCACTTAATGCAGGCCTTTTGACTTGCTTGGACCATTTCTACATATTTCCAGTTAGACTTCCGATGTCAAAGCAGTATAAAAATAAAGTGAAGATCACAAAAAGCACGGTATGTCTACATTAAGTAATGAATAGCAATCACTTATGATTGTAAATTGATAAAATATACAGTATCTCCCAACTTTAAAACATTATGCAAGCTACTGAAGTAAGGATTTAGAGGTATAGCAAACATTTTTACAGTAAAGTGAACTGGATCTTTAAAGTTAATAGTTGTGAATTGGACCTAATAAATCATACCACCATAGCTGCATAGCTTTGCCTTGTGAGTTGGCCCAGAGACTGCTCCTTATTTATTTATTTATTTTTCAGTTTTTTTAACTTCCATGTTGGTCATTGAAGTTCCCTTTTGAAAAATAGCCATAGTCTGACTATGTCTGTTCTGCTGGCTGCCTTCAATTTTATACCTGCAAAGTTTCAATCTAGGCCCTCCCTGCGTCCTTTAACATTCGGTGCCCACACCAACACCCTCCCCCACCTTCTTCTCCCCTTTCCAGGATTACTGCTAGAGACTGCACTTGTGCTGTTATTTTCAACCTTGGTGGACAGGGGGTTTGGTATGTATTCTGGAAATACCTCAAAGAAAAGCAAAGAGGCAGCAATTTTCTGCTTGAATATCCCTCTGACTAAATCCATTGATCATCCTTGGGGTTCCTGAGAGAGAGGGAGTGAGATGGAGAGGCATGTTTTATCCTCTAATAACTCCTACCTTCACCCCTTCCTGCGTCTCTGTTGTTCTGTTGTTGTTGGTCGCACTTCTGCTCTATTCCTTGGAGAGCTGCTGAGATTGAAGTTATTTTATGCTTCGGCTCCCCGGGCCCCAATTTGAAAACTCTTGTGTCTCGTGTCAGTTTTCACACACTCCTGTCATATGGCAATGAGCACTGTAGAGTTTTATCTTTAACTTTTTTTTCTGTAAAGGCATCTTGTGGGGCGTTCTGAATTGACAAATAGGTCAAATAAAGAGGACTAGTTTATGTCTGTTTTAAAGATTCTTTGGTTTTCTTGGTTTTGGTTTTGGGAGTGTGCAAATTTGTCTTAATTTCTTTTGCCTGAGGACAGTCTAGACGAGGCCGAAACGATAAAACATCTGTATTTTGGTTGTATTACAAGTCAAGCCACATTTCACAGTCCTGCAATGGGTCCTCAGGATTTTGCGGAAGTCTGACAGGTTTTACTGACTAGGTGCAAACTCAAGTGAACATAATCCACTGGCCACATGGATTATGGATTATTTAATGATTCATTCATTTCTGCTGTCCCTACAGTACAATTTTCACCCATACTGCCTACGCCAGTACTGACATGTTGCTCTGTAAGCCTATTGATTACAGGTCAGGCATGGATTTAATTCAGAGATAATTGCGGGTAACATGTCAGATCTAGGGCAGGTATGAGTTTGCCAAACCTGCGTATGGCTTTTACAGACCCTCTTTACTGTACTGTTGGCCAGTTATTTTGGCCCATTTTGGTTGAGATGCGAGCAGATGGGTTAGTTGTTGGAGAGTTGCGAGTTTGGGTCACGGTTACAGACTAGACTAGACGGACAGTGTGTGAATTCTTCATCAGCCTGCCGTGTTGTCTGAATCCCGTCAGGGTTGTTTTTACTCTGCTCTGCAACCATTTTGGAGAATGTTGGAGCACCATATTTAGCCATAGCCTGTCTTTCTCCAAATTTGTTATTGCTAAATTGCTATTTTGTAGCTAATATAATAAAAAATCCTGATGATCATTCAGTGATAAAATGTTTATGTGAATTAAATATTGTTTCTTTTCCTGATTTTGAAGTTTACTTTGTGAGACTATTGCGTCAAACCTTTAATTAGCTCTACCACATAATTTTTGTTAAGAGTTGCATTTGGCTCTGGCTGTTAAGTCTGTGGGTCAAGGTGGATGGTGGTGGATATCTGGGTCACAAGTGAGCTCTGTCTAATTTTGGTATACTTGCGCAGGCACCTTTCAGACACCTCTCTTCACCTGCCAACAACCTCCATCTCTGGCAGACTCAATAAACTGCAGCTAATTGGAAGGTGATGACAGACAAGCCGGGCCCAATTTATTGCAGTTTGAAGACAGCCCATTCACTTTCTCTCTGTGGCCCGAGTGAGTCGTAATGTCGGTGTACAGCTTTCAACCAAGCCTAAACACACATTTGGCATGTGATGTCTCCAATGTGTGAATGTTGAAACAACCTTTAAGGAAAAATGAATGAACTGAATACCATGCATTCTTTAAAAAAAATGCTGGTAGTTTGCCTTGCTGCTTACCTTACCTTGACCTCTTTCAGTGCTATCAAAGGTGTTTCCCCTTGTTAAAGCAGGTTAATGCAAGTGTATCAGCATAACCTGACACCAAACACAGTCAGGCACGCATTTTCATACACAACATGTTGGAAGTAGGAATTCAGGTGTCATAGTTTAAGGCATTTAACTCCAAGCTACATTTAACATGGAACTGTGTAATATGCATACTAAAACAAGGGTAGACCAGTATCATTTATGCCACGGTATAAACTTTGTTTTCTACCGCTTGATTGCTGAAGCTCAAGCCTTGACACTTGTGATGTACTCTGCCAAGAACATTAAGTATCCGAAAGTGATAAAGCTTCAATTTGCTAGACCATTAGACTAATTACTGCAATAATTAAGTAACTACTTGATTAGAACTAATGGGTACCTAATTATCCAGGAAGAAAGGATCAGGTGGTAATTAATAGAGTCAAGCCGATGTCTTCTGACTTACCATCGCCGATTACCAAACATGAGGGACTGAAACTGGTGAGGACAAAAAAGAAAAAAAGCGGAAACTGCCATTTGAGTGTTTACCTAGCCCCCCGCAGCTAAGGCAAACAGTTTGTTATTATCAAATCACATGAGTGGATTGTTAATGATTGTAAGAAGAACATTACACATCAATACATTATACAGGATGATTAGCCTGCATCTATTTTCTTATTTATCCCTGACCAGAAGTTGATCTCAATAGTATTGATACTGATTACAGAGATGAGGAAGTGTAATACTGTACTTGGCATAAGTTAGTTCGATTGATGGATGAACATTTGTTTCCATTTCCACACCACCTTTAGTGTGTGTGTGTGTATGTGAGATTGTGTGGACACAAAGCAGAGACTATACACCAGGAATTGTTACGACATTGAGAAAAATGAATGGCTTAAACTTGATTTTAATC
Source organism: Scomber japonicus (assembly GCF_027409825.1). Taxonomy (NCBI): domain Eukaryota; kingdom Metazoa; phylum Chordata; class Actinopteri; order Scombriformes; family Scombridae; genus Scomber; species Scomber japonicus. The sequence goes on from NC_070582.1 coordinate 18,133,695, forward strand.
ACATTTCACAATGAACATCTCTCTCAGACACAGAAAGATGAATAGAGACAAATCTAAAATTTATAGAATTTTACAATTTGCATAAAGTGTATTATCTAAACATGTAAGTGAAAAGAAAGGGTGTTGAAAAGGTCATTAAAATTTAAGTACATCGAATGTAGAATATGGACATCATCTATCAATCCATCAATCTGCTTATTACTTTATGTATGACTGTTATAAGACGGGCAGCAGTCAAGCCTAGTCTACATATAATATGCATGACTATGAATGGAAGTAAAAGTGAAACCTGACACTTCTTTGATATATAGTTCTTTTTTATATTAATGTTTGAATAATATGTGCCTAGAGGGTGGGCTATAAATTAAAATGGAGAACTCAGGTATACATTTTTATGAGTCATCCTCATCTATTTCCATTATGTGTTTAAAAATGAAAGAATCACTGTTATTTGGATTAAACAGACAATCGTACAGTGCATTCCTTCAGGCAAACGGATGACAGGTAGAAGTGCATCCAGATATCTGCAATGAAATTAATGAAAACTGATGAAATCCTGATTGGACATTTTTCAGCTTACAGTATATTTGTGGCACCATAGTAGTTAATTAATGTCCCGAAACAATTTTATTGTAGTTATGTTTGTTCAGGTTATGAGATGGAGAAGCTTGAGGTTAGCTTGAAGGTGTCATGGTCTGTGATTCCCACAACTTGTCTAAAGAGGAGAACTCTACTTAACAATGCTGTCATCACGACTGTGGGAATCGCCTAGGGAGTGTGCGATTTACAAATGAAAGGACAGAGAGGGAGAAGGTGTGGGGTCTCCAGTGGACGCCTCCTGTGAGAGCCCCAATGAGGGTTTTTAACAAGATGAGCAGTGAGGCCGGAGATACTCTACCTAAGCTCTTTCTCTCTTACCATATTCCTGAGAGAAGCTGCTTTCTATCTCATGGCAGGATAAAAATAACATAGTTTGTGTGTGTCTCTGTCATGGCATGACATTTGGAAGGTAGGGGCTCATATAACTGGAAACAGTGGTGTCACTTAATCAAGTGTTTATAGGCCACGCTCCACAAGACATCAAAATGTCCTACTCTCAGCAAAGATGGCTATTTGAAACATGGGCTCTCTGTAGGCTTGTATGTTCAGTATTCAAGTATGTTAGGTGTTGAAACTTATTTACACACTACAAATACATGAAAAAGTTGACAGAGAACTAATCAAATAGTGTGTGAGAGCTCATTGTATCAGGCTACTTGTAATAAAACAACACTTTATAACTCAGTCACTATCCACTCCTCTCCCTGTGCTCTAACACCGCACTGAATTGATATGCAGTCTAATCATCTGCTAGGAGCTGATGTGATGTAAATGAAAGTAATTAGAGAAATGTCAAACGTAATTAATAAAACAGGTTTAAGTTGTGAAAACACTTGTCAGCGGAATGAATGAAGATTTCGCCTCTTGTCTCCCTGACGCTGCCCTCCTATTTTGCTGCTGTTCAATTAGGTCACAGATTTCTCCTAAGTTACCGCTCCCCTCTCACTTTCCCTTTTACCCTCCATCTCTTGTTCTCATAGCCTTTCCAATTCTATGCATGGAGACCTGTGAGAAAGGAGGGGGAGCCACCACCATCCTCCTCTGGAAGGGAAATAAATTTGCCTGTCCATCCACCGCCTGGATGAAATTAATTGCAGACTCCTCATGCTGTCTGGGTACAACTGGGGCATTAACATAAGCAATTTGCGTCCAACTTCTTCTGCCGGCTGTTTAATAGAGCATCGGACCTGGCCGATAAGGCTTAAGGTCCCTGGTGCATTAGCATTTTCATAATATCAAAATATTATAGCACCATGATTTGCTAAAGCCCATTCATTATTGATAAGAACAAAAGGTTTTATAAATTACAAAAGGGGAGCATGACCTATAATTACGGCAAGCAAATTAGGGTGTGCAGTAAAGTCAGTTACATTTTGAAGGAAAATAATGATGCTGGAGACCTTTCTCCTTCCCTCAGGATTGAAAAAATAATAGATTCCTTCACAACCTCACATGGGGTTGAGGAGCATGCTCGCACGTTCATGTGGGACAATGTCTGCACAAGTAAGAGAGTAAGTGTCCCTGGCCCATACATACATTGCTGTGTGCACAGAATGGGCCATTAGGTGAGATATTTTTAGTTAATGAACAAGACTAGACGTATATTCAAATCAACATAAAATATAATTCACGACAACTGTGTAGAATAGTGCTGTCTAATATGCAGCACCAAAACACTAATCTAGAATGATATCTTTATTTGTAGCAGTGACTGAGAGATGAAACGCTTAAACTTCTGCTGTTAGTTGTGGTTGGAGACATAATGGACACCAAATAATGACAATGACCTAGTAGCCTGTAGTTAAATGATAGTTTTACAAAATCTAATTTTCGTTCCTAATTGTAGCTTGATATACCTTTTTATTTTACTCGTTTTATCCAGTAAAATTTGGTAAAATAAAGGTAAAAGTAAGGTAAATTTCTCTAATCAGCCTTTTTTAGGTGGCGCTTGCAAGGAAGAATTTCTATAGCCAGAAAGTTTCCTTGAATGTTCAGTTTGATCAAAGGTTGTTGTTCCACACACAGCTAACTGAAGCAGTTGTGAATGCTGAAGGTAACAAAGCACAAAGATGCCATTCTGTTAATATCCAGTTGACACATTTTCAGGTGGGGAACCACAGATGCTAGTTGATGCCTTCATGGTAGATGAGGTAATTGCGCAGGTCCTCCAGAGACACCCTCCATCATTATCCGCTGTTTGTTGCAGCAGTTTGTTTGCCCTTGATGACAGGAATGAAAAGGTTTATGCTTTTTTTTTTCTTTCTCATGCTCCCTGAACCACTCTTTCACAATTTAAGCCCGATGAATCATGGTATTGTCATCTTGGAATATGCCCGTGCCATCAGGTAAGAAACAATCCATTGATGGAATAACCTGGTCATTCAGTATATTCAGGTAGTCAGCTGACCTCATTCTTTGGGCACATAATGTTGCTGAACCTAGACCTGACCAACTGCAGCAACCCCAGATCATAGCACTGCCCCCACAGGCTTGTACAGTAGGCACTAGGCATGATGGGCGCATCACTTCATCTGCCTCTCTTCTTACCCTGATGCGCCCATCATTCTGGAACAACGTAAATCTGGACTCATCAGACCACATGACCTTCTTCCATTGCTCCAGAGTCCAATCTTTATGCTCCCTAGCAAATTGAAGCCTATTTTTACGATTAGCCTCACTGATTAGTGGTTTTCTTAAGGCTACACAGCTGTTCAGTCCCAATCCCTTGAGTTCCCTTTGCATTGTCTGTGTGGAAATGCTCTTACTTTCACTATTAAACATAGCTCTGAGTTCTACTATTGTTTTTCTACGATTTGATTTCACCGGACGTTTCACCAAACTTAAACGTTTGGTGAAATCAAATCATAGGAAAACAACAGTTGAACCCAGGGCTATGTTTAATACGGGCATGCACGGGCATATTCCAAGATGACAATTCCATGATTCATCGGGCTCAAATTGTGAAAGAGTGGTTCAGGGAGCATGAGACATTATTTTCACACATGGATTGTCCACCACAGAGTCCAGACCTTAACCCCATTGAGAATCTTTGGGATGTGCTGGAGAAGGCTTTTACGCAGTGGTTCAACTCTCCCATCATCAATACAAGATCTTGGTGAAAAATGAATGCAACACTGGACGCAAATAAATCTCATGACATTGCAGAAGCTTATCGAAACAATGCCACAGCGAATGCATGCTGTAATCAAAGCTAAAGGCGGTCCAACGAGGTATTAGAGTTGATTTGGGAGCCAATTGCGATTCAGTATGCATTTAATACAAGTGTAATATGGAAACTTTCAGCATACACATTCAGGATGGACTACATCTTGTGTCTAGTAGTTGCACCATTTGCATATTCATAGATTTTGGATTATTTAATGAGGGGGAAGATCTTGTTGTAATATTTAGGGTAATGTAACCAAGGTAATTGAGCATATCAGACACTGATTATTATTCAAAGGATGTAATTTGCATGCGGTGCTGATCTTTGATGTTCTTATGAATAGAGCTTCACTGATCAGTCTATGGATCAATAGCCATAAACACTGTTAAACATTTTTTAGACTGTGTTATCCTCCTCACATGTTCCCAATTGCTTGCACAGTAGTTGTTATACTGTAGTGTAAGAAAGCCCAATGAAGCAGGAAGCCACAAAAGGGCTGCACTCTGACCCTGACTGACAAAAACTGACTAAATAACATTACTACCAGTAATACCTGAAGTATATTTGAAATATTAGCTGGCAAATTGATGTTGAGGTACAATCAAATATTGATTAGCAGAGCAGCCTTGGGAACACTCTCATTTGAATTCAAGCTGATGGAAAAACTTTACTTAATGTTTTTAACTGTCTTCACATGTTATCCTATTCAGTGGTAGGTGGTATTGGCAGTGTTGAAAGGTGGAAAAAGACTGAAATAGGATGTGTGTACACTATCCATCTAATATATCTTTGCCTTCATATTTACCCTATTATCATAACAATTAATATATCTTCATAAAGAGACAAAAACAATCTGATATCCCCCCATTTAACTCCATGCTGTAGTTGTCTGCCACATTTATCTTATGCTATCAGTACGAAGTGAGGTTCTCAAGAGTAGTTACATCGTAATATAACCATTGGGAATTATTCTCTGTTATCTCACTCATCCTTGTAGAGTGGCTCAAAGTTTGATTGCCTCATATTGGACCCATCTAATCACTGCCACACTGTGTCCCAAAGTGCTTCAGCCTCCTTATCATTCATTAACCTCCAGCTATAATCTCACCCACCCCCCCTCCCTCCACCCCCATTCAGTCTTACAGCATTTCAAGTCATAGATATATTTTGCTGAAGAAACAATGGTTATGTAGGGAGAATATATTGTGAATTCAAAGCTTCGTTAAAGGTGACTTGGTCTCCACTCTCTTTTCCTCCTTGTCCCCCTCTCAATTTCTCTCCATCTAATCTCCCTCTGTCTATAACAATAAGAATTAATTAGCCTGCTTATTTTTCTGTGGTTGTAGAGAGGCTCCCCATCTGGATGGAAGACAGTCCTCTGTGTGCCTGATTAATGGCGTGGAGAGACAGTTGCCAGTTCTGAAGCTTTGCTGTCTGGCCCAGGTCAAAACTTCCAGAAGGCAACCTAATGTTACTCCAAAAAAATTAAGTGAAAAAAAAAAAAAAAAAAAAATGAGCAGGACGTATGCAAGTTAGTTCTAGTTCTGACAATAAAAAGTTGTCAATAATAAGTAAATAAAGGGATTTAAAATCTTTAATAAGAAAAAAGGACATTTATTTAGTTTCTAATGAAAATGTACAAATGTATGGATCCCCTCTGGTGACATGGTCAAAAGACATAATTATGTAGCTATAACGTGTGCACAAAATACTCATTTGTGGCGACAAAATAAGTATAACGTGCGTATGAAATACTAATTAATAATATTAATATCATTCCTGGACAGCTGGGTAAACAAATCGAGCGTACCTTCTCTAGAACCGTTCGTGCGCGCGTTATACCTATTTCGTGGCCACAAGTGAGTATTTCGTACGCATGTTATAACTATATTGTGGCCACAATTGAATTTTTTTGTCACCATAGGGGCTCCGTACTAACCAGCTGTATTACCATGTAAGTGGACATAATTTTAATGACTATAATGGAGCCCATAAACAATCAACACTACTGTCTTAGAGATGTACCACTGTTGTTGAGGATATTGTTGTCTTATTTACTCTTTGTTCATTTGCAATCATTTTTACACTTTATCTCATCAAAATATCATATCATGAGTATTCAAATATATTTGCTACATCATAAATTTTCACCCAAATATCTGTCAACATAATAAGACAATCCTGACAAATCCTTCTGGAATTCAATGATTTAATCCTCAAAAATGTTGTACATAATTGATCCTAGAAAAAATGTAAACATGTCTCAGGCCTCCAATATCAAGACTGTAGTCCAGCCACAGAGCATGATGTCTTTACTGGTTTTACTTTTAAGTTATACTTGACATTTCCTTCAAAACTTGTACTGGTGTCATAAGTGTGTAGAGCACTGCTTGTGATTTTAGCTAGCTAGTTGTCTGGGCCAGTGAAAGGAAGGGCAAAGCATCTCTCTGACTACCGGAGCCCTGACTCATTTGTCACTAATGTGTCAAAGAGACGATGACATTTATAGCCCGCTGAAGTGACTGCCAGATAGCCCTTCTGGTACCCCAGAAGTAATAAATGTTTACCTTTAAGAAAGAGGTCTGTGGGTTCAGGTTTTTTCTTTTGATGTGAGAAGGTTCCTTCTCACCGTGGGTCCTTATTTTCAACACCTAGACACCTTTAGTTTAAATTTACACTGAATTGAAGAAATTGGTTTCATCTTCTTTTTTGCCATTAAGTATATTGCTTAATAAATGTAGTTAAATGGCAGTATTATCTTTGCCTTGATAACAGTGGAGTCCATTATTATTTTCATTTTACCCACACCATTTTAGACAAGCTTTATAACTTAAAATATGATTTATTGGAGATAGGTAGTGTGTATGAGAAATCCTAAGGGTGATGAAAGTGTGCTGACCGAACATAAATTAAAAGAAAAATTGATTGAAAGATGGTTGGTGTATTTTATAAACTTCAAAGGAGTACATATTCATATCAACCCCCCATATTACAGCAATACTGTATATAGTACCATCACACACGAGTAATAATATTTAAATATATAGCCACAGCATTATGGTTGAGAAATTCACGAGAAGGCCGTGCCCAAACCATTTCATAACTCAATATCACCCCACCTGTAATTCATACTGTTTAACCAGATCTCTATGCAAACCAGTGACCTCGGCAATCTTTTCAAACACTGTTTTAACTGGTGATAAGCTGTTTATCTTTTTCAAAATGAATGGCCTCAAGTGGTATTTCTCTTAGAGCAGACAACAAACCTGTAAGAAGTAACACCAGAGGATATTTAGAATATGTTTCTTTTTATATTCTCAATATCTTATCATGTTTTCTGTGATAATTACTCATAAGTGCTCTCAACCGTGTGAACATTGTTTAAGAACTTGAAAACTTATCTTAATGGAATCCTGATAAATTGTATATGTGCAGGAGATAACAGTGTTTGTCTACACTGACCTTCGCTGATAAAATTTGGACTTATGATGAATGTTTATATCCCCAACTGTCTGCATCCAGACAATAGCACACCAGCTAATACAACCCTTGCTTGAACAACCCATAAACTGAACGGGTACTAAATCAATGGAGAGCAGCAAAAATGTGAGAACGAGATGAAGAGAAAACCAATGTCTAGGCCTTGAGGGAAAAGATGCGCAACATCACACCAGACTCTTATCTCTGGATGCATCTTTCCCCTGAGAGGATTCCACACTCCAGCAAACAGCAGGATTCAAAGGTATATCAGGTGCATGACCTTAGGGTTACTGAAATCTACAGCCAAGCAGTATCAGCTGAATAAGTCTAACACAGAACTAGATATCTTGTAGCCAGCATACAATTATACACACACATACACATGCACAACTTGTTTCTTTAACTACACACTCCTTCATACTATATTCACACACTTCACTAGCACAAGGTTTTACTTTCTGTGAATAGATGGATAGATGCTGTTAGTATTACAGTTCAGAATAAGTCACACATATGCAACTTCTTTACAATACTTCCACACTTTCATATACACAAGGTTTTACTTTCAAATATATAAATATAAATATAGACATAGATAAATAGAAAGATAGATAGATCTTTCTTTTATACACTGGATGGATAGGAAGATAGGTAGGTAGGTAGGTAGGTAGATAGATGATGAAGTCTTCCATGTACTAACAGCATAAAATAAGTTAATTCTAAATTGAATTTGGTTTCATTATCATTCAATTTTCCCCTCATTAACCTTTGGTTCATTGCTTAATGTGTCATAGGCCAAAGGCCATTGTAATCTCTCTCAATGGACACACTGTTCTTGATCAATATGCTTCTCGCTCAGCAACTCACATTGTTTTATTTTCCTGCTTGCGTTCCAGGGCAAGGTGTGAAAGGATCATTCCAAGTCTCAAAGGAGAGGCTTCTTTCAATATCCTCAAAGTAGCGGATCCCACCCACTCAATTGTTCTCTACATAATCATATAAAAAGATTCAGGAAGAGTTGTTTTTTATTGTTGTTGTGTTTTTCCTCTGTTGAACAATGCCCTTCCGCCACAGGGTCCCATAACAGCCTACCAGTCTGTGCTCAGCACACCTCCACCCCGCATCCCACCCTCGCTATCTCGTTTTCCTCATCTGGCCCAGGCCCACTTCCACATCTACATCCCATTGTCTGAGTGAAGGCAGCACGCGCAGGGCTGGGGCCAGTCCAAACATACTCATCTCTCTTTCTGGATAGCCGCCAGCATTCTTTGAAAAATGTAAACTTTGTTACTTACCAAATCAATTTAACAGTTGGCTTTCATAATGGAACAAAGATTACAGTCTGTTTTCTTCCTTTAAAAATGTGTATGTGATTATATACATGGCTTCTTGTAGGTGTGTATGTGTGTGCATGTTCTGTCACAATGTGTGTTGGGATCCATGCATGCACGTATGTCGGAGAAACCAAATCCCAATCTATCATGCATTCCCCAAGGTGGGCCAGCCAGTGTGTGTGTTTGTCACTGTCCCCTGTCAGGAAAGAGGGTTGGAGCGTGTTCTCCGGACGAACCCTCTTTGGCTGAGGAAGTGCTCCTCTATATTGGCCTCTTTGTGGCTCGCTAATCGAGCTTTCCTGTCAGCAGGCTGCACAGTCCCAGTGCAGGGTGCACTACGTGATACAGACCCACTCTGGTGCTCCAAGGGAAGTTCTGGGATCAGCAGATAACAGCACAGCTCCCTCATCTGACACGCAGAATAGTGCTGCCTCTCTCTGCCTCTGTCCTTGCATGAATAAGGAAAACACCAATTTTAACCATCTGAAAAATTCCATTATTTAGAGCTCCTAAGTGCCAGTCTCCTTTGGAAAACCCCTCAATTTCCCTTTTAAGTATAAAATACCGTCCTCTTAAATCAGGATGAATCATATACGCTCATGAAACTTTAACATCTTGTGTTATCAAGCTAATATGTCTTACTTGTAATTAGAAAATACTATTTGTTAAACATTTAAACATTTTACATTACACTGTCTGCTTCATGGCCAATTTAGTGATTTCAACAGACTATTATCCCTCCCCCCTGAATTTTGTACTCCACAGTGGGCCATCATGCAAACCGTAACACTCATTTGAAATGTAAGCGGAATCTAGTGCTATCTGGAAGAGTGGTCACGAAGGACCCATGTTCCTGTATTCAAAACCAATTATAAAATGATAATCTGTAGGTGTCAATTCTATTATAATTTTCCAGTTATTCAAGCGTTTACTCTCATGTCAGGGGGATTTTTCAAGGACACTGAAGTATATAGAAGGTATCTTACTGGTGACATCAGTGAATTTCGGATTTTTATCACATAGCCTTGGCAGTCTACCTTTCATTTAGATGCTATATCACTGGACACATCTTTCCCAAATGTAATTAGGATAGGACAACTGATGTTACTACCTCAATAATAGTACTTTTAAGGCTCTCCGTGTTATTGTGTTTGTTACTTATTTTCAGTTGTTCTATTTAATTATCTGGTTGTGAAGTAAAACTGGAGAGATTTTTAGGGCTGAAGATCTAAATTTAAAAAAAAAAGAAAAGATACCTCCTTCACTGACTTCTGCTTAGATGGTAATCTCTTTCCGCTGTTGAAGGTGGGACATCCGAGGGAAGCTCAGGGACATGTGACAGAACTTGAATAATATGACTGCTACACAACTTCAAAATTTTATTTTAAAACTCAAATCAGTTTGCTATTTCAAGTAGACTCTTAGTGATAAACAGCATCCATCCATCATTTCTTTTTCTGAATAAGATTTGGAACTGGTGGTAAATTAGAACTTCTGTATAAAATTGATTAGAGTTTCTGCTGATTATGATGACACATGATGAGTCTGAAAAATGAGGCCAGTGCGATTTAAACCTGCATTCTCTGTAATGGCCAGTAGGTGGTGACTCCACTGGTAAAAAAAAAAAAAAAAGTCTCCATTGTATGGGAAACGATGAGAAAATTACCCTACTTCTCACTTGATTTATTTCTCAGTTCAGTTCAGTTCAGTTCAGTTGCTTTTATTGTCCCCTAAGGGAAACTTGACTTGCAGACAGGTTAAAAAAATAGACAACTATCAAAAGCATAATCACATGTAAAAACAAGCAACAATCAAGTCTGGCTGAATTGAAACCACTAAGATAATTTAAGACTGTGAATCAGTATTGTGCAAATTTAGCAGGGTTATCGCTCTGGGGTCAAAGGAGTTTCTGGCTTTATTGAGGACCTGCTTCTCAATGACGGCTTACCTCAGTAAACACTTTACTAATGACTTTATGATCTGAATTGCTAGTTTAAAGTCTTCTTCAATTCAGCGTAATGTTCATCTAACCCTAAATTTAACATTAGTAATATCACAGTTAACCATAGACTGTAAATACACAATGGTAACCAAGCTACAATCTATGGTGACAGTAGTCTCATATGAATGGGTCCACACACATTTTCTATAACTCATTTCTCTTGCATGATTTTGGTATCAATGGATCATTGGCCATCAATGGTCTGGATGTTATGATATAACATGGTAAGATTTTTGGCTTTTTGTAGACGTCTTTCACCAAATTGATACAAAACTTACTTGATGTTCAACATCCTTTCTTAAGGCAGATGGCATGCTTGGTTCCCATATTTAACCAACTAGTTAGGTTACACTAACCTGTGGTCACTTGTTTAATACTTAAAATGACAGACCTAAACTCTGGTTGTATAACTCATGTTAATCCAAGTTCAGAGTGACATGTACAGTACAACCGATATTGGTGTCACTAGATGATTACAACCAGCACATAATGTCATAGTATGAGATTCTGGCCTCAATATTTGAAAAACAGGAATATCAAATGCAATTCTGAGACCAGTGAATTATTATGACTTTTACTGGTGACATTTTCCAGCGGCATATGGCAGCAAGCTCATGGGACTGCACAGCTTTTTGATGAATACTTTGAGTCAGAGAGACCAAAAGACAGTGCTGGGCATATGTTGCCTTCTGTCTTTGCCTTGTGAAATGATAATGTGGCCTCACTTAAACAAGATTTTGAAGCTGCCATTCTTAGCAGCAAGACATATCATAGGAACCTACTCATCAACTAGCTATATGTGTCATGTGTGTGGCGGAGTGGTCATGTGTTTGATGTCTGTCATTGTGAGTCTGTTATTCCACTGTATTTTTTTTTTGTATAACAGTTGAATATAAAGTGGCACCAGTGTGAAAAATGACCTTCTGGCTACATTTATAGTAATCATTTCACTATTGTAGATGAAACTGATGTTGACCAACAATGTCCAATAAATGCTTCAATTTTTACTAGACTTAAGTGTTTATATCCAGATTTTGGTTCTATGTTGTTAAAACAAACTCTGGTTAATTTGCCTGTTAAGTACGTCAACTGCTAACGTAAGCTAACAGGTTGTCACTTACTTTGGGGAAGCATAATTTGTTGCTGTCTTTCCAACTGCTGACACAGGTGTTTTTAATATGGCCAGTATGCAATGTAGGGTGCATAGTAGCCAGCAATAAACCGTGTCTAGCCTACATTACCCCCCGCCCCTGGTTATACATAAACACGAGAACCTGGCCAGCTTTTCCTTTAAGACACTTTGAAATGAGGAAAGCAAGAAAGGAGAAGTCACCATTTGATACTGAAGGAGAAAACTGAGGGGAAAGAGCAGTGTGAGCATGTTGGCACTGTGTAGTTTATAACTTAGCCTATTCTACGGAAATTTTAAGAAAAAGAAACACCCCCTTTGCAAATTAAGCCCATTAAGTGAGGAGGGATACCATTGCTTCCGCAGTTTCAAAAGCCATTTACATCTTAAGCCTGTATTGTTGTTAGGTCATAATACCATTAAGCAATACCCTACCTTTAATGAAAACATTTGAATTAACCAGCTCTAAAATATTTATCTTACCATAGACACAAAATTGTCTGTTTCGAGTTCTTCTCCTACATTATTATTATTTTTTGAAAATCATATTTTTGAAAACCAAATAGGCCTAAAGTATGATTATTGTGGAGGTGTAAACAATAGAAATTGTAAAAATGCAGCATTAGTGTGTACCCTTAGTGAAATTGTGCTCCTTGGTAAGCTTTGTTTAGGTGGGTGAAAAACATACATGGATAAACAGGCATAAATGCCCAAATAACTGTGTATTTCTATAAACAATCTGTAATTGGTATCAATAATTTTTGTATCAGTGCGTCCCTCACATGTTTGTCTGACTGCTGCAAGAATGCAAATGATGTAGTGTAATGCTTATGTATGCAAATTATCTACAATAATTAATTGTGTGTACAGCAGTGATTCGTATCTGACGCGTGTAGGTCGCCAAAATGGTACTCAAAAAAAATGTGTCCGGGGTTGGCAAGTGTGGTGTGACAGCTGTCAGTCAAACTCTGGTGCGGACCAAGCAACTACATCAATTGTGTTGCAGTTTGTTTGTGGTAAACAGACCATGTGATAGTAGAGATGTGGTTTTAGTGTGATTTCAAAAGCTAAACCAACATGTATGCAGATCAGCGCTTGATTGCATTTTCCCTGATCAATTAGACATTCAAATGCTGTTAAAATGATGGCATGTTGTGCTTGTATCCTACTCTGTGTACTTTGGCAGTTATTAAGTCAATTAAAACGCATGACAAAGCAGCAATATTTCCCCATAATGTTGCTGGAGAGTACGACTCTTTATTGTCATGTCTCTACCTTTTTCTCATTTTTCACTACAACAGTCCATTTGCAGTCTAATAATACTAATAATGCTCAGAATATTTTTTTTCTTCATGACCTCTTGAGGAGCATTCAGATGCTGTATGAAATAAAATCCTGGAATATGCATCTGTTTGGCCTCTTGATTCTTTGAACTTTAATGTAAAATTGTCATATACACAGATGAGTAAATATCACATTTTTTGGATGACTCTGTTAAATCTGTGTGTAAAACCACCACCAACTTACACACAAACATTTGCATTCTGCAGTTTCCATAAACAAAATCAAATTGAAAAGGGTAAAGCCAGAAATTAATTATCCATCTAAAGCAAATGTACTGGAAAACATAATTTATGGAACAATTATGAAAATGGTGCGCTTAAGTGAAAACCCCACAATAATTTAATTAATATTTCATTGGATTACTCTTTTAATTCTAAGCAATGGTGAGTGTAATGGAATGTACAAGGCTGTTGAGTGGAGTGGTATTTTAGGTTTTAGGTAGAACAAAAAAAAAAAAAAAAAAAAAAAAAGGGCTTGTACTGCTTTCAATGAGATTGGAGTTTTAAAAGCTTGCTGTTATCATAGGTGATCGGAACCAAAGGGTAAATGTTTTGCAGGTGATTAAAACATTTACAGGATGAGACCTTGACTCTTGGCGCTGAGATATGTTATATGATAAAGCATATTATTATGTACTGGATGTTTTTCAGTAGAAAGAATACATGTAGCTTTCAGTGAATGTTTATATTTAGAGTTTCAATATCTGTGTATTAGCATAGTCTATGGGTAATTGTGTGCATGTGTGTCACCTCTGAGCCCAAATAGTTCCTTTACTCCATGTCTTTCTTCTACACAGTGCCTCTTTATGCCAAGGAAGGACTTGCCCTTCTTCCTGTCACCCGTCCACTGGGAACACTGCTCTCTGTGCAGTCTCTTTGGCATGCTAAAGAGCCCTGATAGTTTTGTCTTACATTTAAAGAAGGAATTACGCTGAGCTATTGAGGGCTTATGTCCAAGGCATTTTAACTTTTTTTCATGGTTTCTGGAAGTCGTCCAAGTAGATTGAAAAGATGGGAAGGTTAGAGAATGGATAGAGAGGTTATTGACAGCGCTGAGGTTGTACTTTGAGGGACAAGCGGAAACAATGTGCTGACTGTTAGCCAAGGACCAGCTCTGCTGTATTGCATGGGGACATAAGTGTCCTGAGTGGGCTTTTTTCAAACATTTCCTCCCTGCTCCCTAGAAAGCCGTTACAATGAAACCAAGTCTAAAGCAGCAATTTGTAAGTCAAGAGCCTGGCAAAATGGGTAGTGTGGGTGAAAAGGGAGTTAAAAGTGCACAGTGTGTAAAGTGAGAGCCCAGGGTCTGTTTGGGGCAAGTGGAGCTCTGGTCAGCTTTGAATGCCACTTAAGTGGTTTCCTGCAGCTTGCTGTATAGACACCACCAACACTGTAAAAGCCCTTTTTTATCCATCAATATTTCATTCATTGTTGTTTATTGTTGTTCTATACTATACATTATGTCAGAAGAAAAGTCAATAAGTGGCATTTGAGAAGTAACCAGTGTTTTCACAGGCAAACTGATTACTACTGATTTTAAACTGAAAATGTTCTGCTTAAAAGAATCATTTCAGTAAATTCATGTTGTCTTCTAGACATTTAACAGACTTTTGAAATGCAAAGTGCAGTCAAATGTGCATAGGACACGGTGACGCACTTTTGGAACAAATCATACACCCATCAGTCTGTGTCTTGCTCCACTGACGTAGCAGTCTGATTAAAACCGTTTTCTGCTGAAAATGCAATGTTGTTGAGCTTGTCTAATTGAGAGATGGATGAACAGTGCTAAACTTTGTCATCCTTGACACTGAAATTGCAGTGCTAGCTTGCCAGTGCTACACCCCTACTTCAGTTCTCCTCAAACTTCAGCACAGAGTGAGTCACCAAAATGCCAAATGGGTTTTCTCGTGCATGGTGCAGCATACGCAGTTTTGATTTGATTTGACAGGCAAACGTGTTCATTGGGATTTAAATTTTATATAAGATGGAATACAAACCATAATATAAAATAAAGGTTGTGACAAATGTCACAATGTTTACTTTGTGGGCCTGGGGCGATATCAGCTGATTTGATACTATCACAATAGCTGGGTGCAGATTCGACTCAGAATTGATTCTCAATTCAAAACCAATTTTTGCAGTAGAAAACGGGGCACTATTTTCAGTCTCTTGCTCCAGTTTACTGTGTAGCAAACCATTCACTGCTGTCCTTATTCCACTGAAATACAATGTGAACTATAAGTGGCAGATAAAATAGTTGGTCTGTAGCCTTTTTTATATTTTAGAAAGTTAACTGTGGTTATTGAATAATTGATTTGAAAGCATCCTACACTCTCCTGCCTGTATGACAATAACAAACCAAGGAGGAGTTACAGTGCTTTGAGTTACTGTAAGATTTGGGGAAAGACATCGCTGTCCAAAGACACTGAGTGGGCGTTGGGTGAAAATGACTGAGCACCGAGGTATTTTCGTCTTCTTCTTTCATTTTCATCGTGTTAGTTAGTCAGTGTCTTTAGTTACTGCTGATCGCTGCTCTGTGGCAATACAAAGGTGGTTGGCCTGTGAGTTAGATAGGCAAGGAAAACCCTGGGTACAGGTGATGAAAATGCTTCTGCACCTCTGGAAAATGTCATTTCACCACTACGATGCTCCCACATTACACTGTATGAAATAGTGACACATTAAAAGATTTGGCAAACATGAGAGATTGCTCCTAAAATGTTGTTTTTAGAAGTTGTAGTAAGTTTGATTCAGAACAATGAATCCAGTCGCAAAAATACTAAAAACTAAACTAAAAAAGTTTAAAATGTCTATCAGAACTTCTGAAACACCCTTGTTCAAAATTCACTTCTGTTATTGTCGATAAATTGATACATGAATTGCAGAGTTTCTCCACTACATAACACTACATAGTGAACTGTCATGTTTTATTCTGATTTGTGAAAAACACTGAAAGAGAATCACAAAGTATGAGGAGCCATTGGTTTTTCCCATTCTGTATTCCCTTTTACTGTCTTCCATCAAAGATTTCCTTACTGCTAATTAATGATCCTATAAATATAGACACCAGTTTTTCAAGACAGGTGGCTCAAAATACAACAGTATGCATGAGCCTCAACCAATCACTGCTATAGAGAAAGAATCACAATGGTTGCAGTTGAGAACAACATGCCCCCAAATTTACCCACACATGCCCCCAAATTTAGTGAATTGATTTTATTTTGTGTTTTCAATTTTTTCAATATTGTAATTGTTAGCGCCTGTTAGCCACTCACACAAAATCATTTTAAGCTACGTACAGTATGATGTATGTTCCTCGCCAAAATGCAACTTGGGATTCTTTGTTCTTTCATGTACATGTTGTACTTTGGAAATGTTCTCAAATAACCCAAAACCCTATGAATGAACTAAAAGACATTGAAATGCTCCATAGAGCTGAGTGGGTTTGCAGAGTTGGTAATATTTATCTGTGGATTTGATACTACATGCAACAACTTTCTCGTAACACAAAGTCATTTGATTAATTGTGAATATATAAGATATGCATATTAGCTTTAGCAGAGCTACATTTGAATTGACTTTTTTTTTTTCAGCAACCCACTTCATCAGTGCAAATAATATTTGAAACCAAATAAGTGCTGCTGTACTACTGAACACATTTAACACATGCTTTGTAATTGATATATGTTGTCATTTACTTACTGAAAAAAGTAGATGTGTCAAATTCATGTCTTCACAGATTAATTCCTGGGCAAGTGTAGAGTAAAAACGTCTACTACGAGGTCTACTCAGCTCTCAGAGTGACATGTTAACTGTAGCCTCTTAGGCAAGCATTCTTGATAGAGTCCCTTAAGTATCAAAACGATTATGAGAGCCATGGGCTGCCACTGGAAACAAACTCACTGACACGCTGATAAAATCCTTGCCCCGTGTTTATATGCCATTTTGCAAAGAAATCAGAGAAGGTAATCATGTATGGAAGCCGAGGTTAAGAAGCAATGTAACAGTCTATTAAGTTTAATATAGATATGTAGAATAAGCATATGCAGGGAGACATTAGCATAAATCTTGGTTACACACGAATGGTGCAATGCACTCTATTCTCTCTCTCCAGTCGGGTCTAATGACAAATATTGTGAATGAGCCATGCCAGCCAGCAGACTGCTCACTTAGCTCAGCTCTCAAAAGTCCCCCTTACCAGGACGTTTCCTCTACCAGTGTATTCAAAGCACTCGTAGTATTCAAATTAGTGACAAAGAGATTCAGACAGCATTGGTTATAGGTAACTTATGATACCTTTTATAAGAAGTTTGTCTAAGCTGCCGAAAGGAACAACTCTTACATCTAACATGGAACCTCTCTCTCACTTCCACAAATATAAAAAAACATAAAAAGTGTCAAACTGTAAAGTTAATTTAAAAAAAAAGTTAATGAATTCAAACCCATTTTTTGATACTTTTCATGGTAAAATTTTTTTTAAACTTTGACAAAAATAAATACTGTCTTATATCTCTTGGTTTCACGCTATACAAGTCATCAACATTAGCAGCCTGCTAATCGAAATAAACATGCAGGCAAAAAGTAAATAATGCAGATTTCTAAATACTTTTTAAAAAGCTTTCCAAAGGTTTCATAAAAAAGAAAACATATTTGGCCACAAGGATGCACACATTGTGTTTAGTTAGAAGTACAGAATACTAACATAAATGTTTGTTTAAAATAAATGTGCACAGGGCACCTTTAACATTTGTTATCCTATGATACTCAATTAAATGATGGCTATGTCCTTATAGAAAAATAGGAACTCAATAGCAAACCACTATAAAGATTATTATAAAAGTGATATATTACATCATAGAAAAAAACATACTCAATTGAGTTGGTTCTCTCTGTAGCGCCTTCAGGGGCTAATTGGATTGGTGTTTAGCAAGACCTGTAGGTGAGGCAAAGATTCATGCATAAAATTGTCTTTGTTTTTCTCTGTTGTCTTGTCTCTCCCTTTTCTTCCTTGGTTGCTTTTCCCACTACCTCCCCCATCTGCACAGGCCATCGAAGGAGTCATGTAAGCATACCTTTGTCCCTGCATGGGAGGAAGAAGAAATGATCTGGTATTAAATTTCAATAACACGTTTTCCCAGGTCCTCCAGAGTACAAGCAATCAAGGGTTAAATTGGATCTGTAACGTATGCTCTGTGACCCACAAATCGCTTACCCATCAAACAGACTCATTACGAGCCGGCAAGCAGATGAGTGTTTGTGAGCCTTGCCTCTGAGCGGTGGGGATTGTGTGTATTACCGCTAACACGGCTGAGGTATTTAAATTTTGATTTTTTCGTAATGGGTTTTGACATGTTTCATTTCCTCTGGGGGAAGCGCTCGAGACCTCCGAAAGTAAATGTTGCTAAAAAGTCATCAAGGCAGAATATTAAAATGCCATCAAATAAGAATTTCACTAATGCGATGGGGCTTGGGCTTCAGGTACGAAGGGCTGGGGTCAGAGGGGCTTGGTTCTGGGAGAAACACTATTTGTTCCCCTTGGCTGCCTTCTTTCCCTCTTAAATAAATTATTAAACTACTTCAACCCCCGCCCCCCTCTCCTCCTCCTCCTTCTTTGCCCATCCACCTCTTGTGCCTCTCATAGCTTAGCCCTTGCTTTTGAAATGAAAGGCCAACAAGAGGAGGAACTGGTAGAGCACTAAAATAGCACCTTTGGTTGAAATAAGATTAGTCGGATAGCTCTAGAAGTCATCCTATGTTCTTTTTTCTTACTATAAAGCCATGCATTTAAAAACAGCAATTATTGATAGCATTGACTATTGCAGTATTTAACATTTTTACATCTGGAAATGGAGATCAGTGGACCCAGAGTTCACCATACTACAAGCTCTCTGTTTTGACTTTTATCTGCAAGGTTTAAATCGTTGCATCGCTGGTAGTTTTTGTATTCCATGGGTACTCCTTTTGAGGCCATTACCAAGCTGACAACCCACCAGCTGTCACTAATTGCTCACTAATGGGGTTTGGTGGTCTGATGGTTTATCTGTGAGAGGCGTTCCAATTCTACACTGGGGGTCCTTCTGGCTTGCCAAATCAAAGGGGACACATTTAAAAAAGCATGTCATGTTATTCAGTTATATTACCTCTAACTGCACCTCTACAATAATGACTAATTTACAGGGCAGTATATTTTTGGAGGCAAAGATTTCTTGTGTTTGTAATTAATCACAGATTATTTAATATTCACCTGACATTACCTAGCATTGTTTAAAAAAAATATGCTAAAGCTTGCGTTGTTGGTGGCAACAGCCATTATCATGCATGATATTTTCTGTTCCTTGTCATTGAAATCTTTGCAGGAGACAAGAGGGGCTCGTGTCTGCCCTCTGCGTCAGCCAGCCCGCTAATAGATGTGAGAAGGTCATCTGGCATTAGTGGCAGAAGTACGTTAGCATTTGTGCTGAGCGTCTCTTGCCAGACTGTGTGCATGTTTGAAGGCGCTTGGACAAGCAGGCCCTTTCATGGTGATGAATGGCTTTTTTCAAGCGTTCTGCTCCCTAGTTATGAGAAGGGTGACCTGGTCATTGGACGACTTTATGAAGCTATAAAAAATGTATGTCAGTCTGCAGTCTCTAATGCCATCCCTAAACGGGGGAAGGGTGGCAGGGGTAGTCGGAATGGTAAAAAGGCCATTTACCGTCACTCTAAATAGCTCTCTGACTGCCCTTCCCCACTTATCTGACAATGTCCTTGTCGTCAAGACAATTTTTTATTCTCTCTTTTTTATTTTTCCCATTTTTATAGGTTACATTCGAATCAAGGGTAGGCAAGCTAGTATTTCTAGATAGTATTTTACAGTTCAGTACAGTCTGCTAACTTGTAATTAGTGTTTTCATGAAGTATGCTGTTAGAATTACAAGATATGTGTAAGATTAAACTGTTACTTTATACATAAAATAATATTCCATAACAATATTGTGTAATGTGCATAATTCTGTATAAACAATCATTCTCAGGCTTGTTGGTAGGGAACAATGGTGGAAGACTCATGAACTGAACAGGGCTTTGCATCAAAGATCCATGACTTTTCTCCTCATCCACATGTGACAGGGTTGGATGCCATTAATCACAAATGTCTCCTTTTTAATAAATATGCAAATTTATATTAGCCAAATGGTGTTACAGCTTTTGTGTCATTAATAAATGATGAGCTTCTTTGTTGGATATCTAAGGTATTTAGATATAAACTCTTCACACTAGTAAACAGTGATGTGCAGGAAGCGACTGTGACTCAGATTCAACGTGTTATTTGACATTATAGGGGTATGCTCTATGGATACTAGGGACTATGAAGTTATATGGAAAGCCAGCACTGATCTCATCATTGTTCATAGGCACATTATCACAGAAGACATGATTTATTGTTGACTATGCAGTTAGTTTTGGTGAAGCATTTGATCTAACAGTCATCAGTAACCTTGAACACACAAGACGAACCAACGACTCACTGAACGTTGACTAATTGTGACCAATAAATACTCTCTGGTGCATTATGTTTATTTTAGGATGTATCCCATAAAATACCAAAAAATATCGATTGATTGACTTTAGTTCTCTTATAAGCGACTGGTACTGCAAGTCTTTGTAAAACATGGATTGACTATGTTGTGTCTACAAATGTGGGAAAAAATAATCTATTCCTATAAACAGGAAGTAAATTGACAGACTTTCAGGTTTACTGTATAGTGACATTGCCCCAATTAGAACATGTATTGTACCATACGTAGTTTACTGTCAGATTGGCTGTAGGTCTTAGACACACCTTGCACTCTTTTCAATATAGTTAAATTTGGCAATATATAAACTGCCTTATTTGTGTCTGACAATTATTAAACATACTTATTTTCCAGTCATTTTAATTTAATTTACCTAAAAACAAAAACTTTTTATATTTAAAGAAGCGCACCTGTTGGAGATTGTTAAGTACTTAAATTGACCCTCTGGTATCTAAATTATATGGAATTCCCAGGAAGATTAGAAATAAATAAATGTTTCCATTATCAGAGTAGAGAGGCAAAAGTGAGATGTGGGGGGGCTGAACTGCCTGACTCTGTCTCCTGGTGAACAATCAATCATGGGCCTCTCTGCAGTCTCTTTGATCTGAAAACAGCTGTAATCTGTGGTCATTGTTGCTAGAGTAGATTGTTTGCCAAACTATTACCATAACTGTCAGCCCAAATCAGAGAAATAATCTCATGGCTCTGGACAGATGCGGTTCCTCTGCATTATTGATATGGTCATCTGAGAGAGAGGGGGAATTATAAAACATAGTTCTATTTACAAAGGGAGATTGGCTTGGTCCTTGAGAGTGAGTGAGTGGGACAGGCACCTCTAGAAAGTGAGATATAGCCAAGTTCAGGAGGAAAAAAACAAATTTCCTGGCTCTTTTAGGGTCAACTCACCCCCATCGGTCTACTTCCTCCCTGAAAATGAGTCACCAGAATACACAATGGACTGATTCCTGAGAAGTGCCTCCACATTCACCTGTATCAAGACATTAAAATATGTATATGTATTTTTACTCTTCTTTTTACAGGGTTGCATGACCCTTGTGTCAAGGCAAAGCATGTATTTACTCAAGTATTCATAGTTTAGCATAATGTTTACCTACATTTGCTTTTCTAGTGTATGCAGTCATTTTTGTCCACCTAAATGAAATTCAGGAGTGTGACAGAGACGGAGAGAGAGGGGGGAAAAAAACAACAGCCTTTAGCGCAACATTGAATGTTTCCATTAGAACAAATGGTTGTGCCTTGTGGAGAGGTTGTGAACCAGAGCAACCAATGCATGTTTATTTAGCAGCCCTGCCAACTGTGTGAGACTGGCTGAGTCAGTTAGTGAGGCCATGAAATAATTCCTTATTTTGAAAATACAATGCCTTAACAGTAAAAGTAGAAGGAAGTGAGAGGTTATTAGTGTCAGGATTCAGACACAAAGTGCCTGAAGGTGAGTGGGTCTTAACTATAGAATAGTAATATCTAACTTGTGAAAGAAAGAATGACAGTACACTAAGAAAATAAGGCCCAAACAGCAATATGTTTGTACTAATCTGTGTGGTATCAAACTACAAAATCATCAGCGTACCGTTTGCCAGACTTTGTGGAAACATGTGGCCCTTGTTGGCAAAAGACAAAATTTGGCAGGATCCTGAGAAAGCCATTACAAGTAGTGGCATATGGAACAACAAATAGTTCCTCATTCAGTGCATCAGGTCTGTGCCACCTTTATGGACTAAAAAAGAGACATGATGGATGTGTGGAAGTGCTCATTGGGCTGGGGCCAGGTACTGCTGACTGATGTGAGGTGAAAGAGTACTGCGTGACCCTTCTGTGTGAAGTAAATGTCCTTTTATACTAAATGTTTACATAGTTGCACATCCAGGATTGAGATGGTTTGGTTTAATGTGTTTGACTGTTATTCTTAGATATTTCCGTGTGGTGTTTATGCCTTTTCCATGGTGCTCCCTTCAGTCTAGTGCTTCATTGCAATGCTATTAAAAATGAAATAGCATGGATAATACTAAAATAACACTATCCTCAAGTAGGGGTTTCACCACCTGCCCTTCTCGCCAGCCATTCACTTGTCATGTCTAATAGTTAAGACTACAGCTAACAATTATTTTCATTATTGATCAATTTGAGGATTTTTTTTTTTTTACTGATTAATCATTTAATCTGTTGTTGTATATGTAGAGCTTTTGGTTATGCTTGGCTCTTTTTTGCTTGGAAAATGACTTGGCGGCAAACTTTGAAAAATATATATTTTTGCCTTATCGGTGCATGGCATCTACTGTGTATTATTAGTAAAATGTGCTTAAAGTTGAGCAACTAAAATGATTGGTTCAATTGGGAAAAATATCCAGATGATGTCATAAAAAATGGTTTAGGTTTGGTTTAGATGAGTCAAGTAAAAGACTTGGCTGACGTTAGGGAAAGACTGCGGTAAAGTAAGATTATTTTATTTGTATGTGACCAGACGTGCACTCAGGATTCAATCATAATAATCAGACACACTACATTCCCATCCACCACTCTGACCTCCACACACTTACTTTTCACCTTGGCACACTCATTCCTTCATTGTACAATCATGTAATGCAGAATTGTCTTTTATGACCATACTGCAGCAATACTTGGCTCTTTATTGTCTTACAAAGTGGTTTCTGTTCCTGACACTGCACCGTAGGACTCACATGTTACTACACATACTTTACGTACATGCACATTAATAATACATGTAGGATTAGTAAAATAAATGGTATGTCTCCCAACTGAAAGGAGCTCAATCCTCCTCAGTGCGTAGTAAAATTGTCCTTATTATCTTCACTGATGTTGAAATATCTTCATGGCTGTAACTATATAGACACCAGTCAGTGACAAGGGGTACTGTGACCTCCTTCGATCCATAATTTACACCTGTTAGTTGACTCCCCCATCATTTGTGAGTATACTCAGGCTTAAAGGTTAACAAAAGAGAAACAGGGCAAGCTCTGCTGCTGCTACAACGGATCAATGTCAAGTAAATAACCTTTTCTAGCTTATTTCCTGACTGGTATCGATCTGTCTTTCCTTTCCCCGTCTGCCTTCTGCACTCTGCTCCTTCACATGCCACCTCACTCTCCCCTTCATGTCTCCTCCACCCTACCATATTTTAAGACATTTAATGGGCTATTAACTCCACAAAGGGGCAGTTTTTCTGTTTTGTGTAATCTTTTTTTCCAAACATTCCTGTGTTGAACGCATAATAATGCTTTCAGAAAGCTTGTTTTGTACGGTCCGACTTTGAGTATTTTAGTATTTATTTAGTATTTTGAATAGATAAATGTCTTTTAATCTAAACATTTTGAATAAGAAAAACACAGCATTCACATAAATCTATTCATTAATGCAGATTGAAGAAAAAAAACAATATTATATATTCATGTGCATTCACAAATACCTGTTTCACCATTATAAGCTGAGAGAAGAAGCTGAAGAAGCTGAAATTGCGAATAGTGTCTGAAATCTTAAATATACACACACACCTGGTGGTGTGTTTGTGCCCACATGTACGTGTGCACTTCCAATTAGTCACTTGGTACTTCACAGCCATAAATAAACATCATGTGGTTCTGTTTGGGCCACAAGTTTGACTATTATTCAAGTTTGGAATTAGCTTTCTTTAAGTTAAAATGCCAATACGAGAGGTCAAGGTCATGGTCATCATGGTTGTCAATACATTTGTATTTTAAGGAATCATAAACCTTGCCTTATTTGCCCATCAGCACAAAAACAATTAGTCAATGAATCTATGAGTCGAAATTAGTGTCTCGTAGTTTCAGTAACTATCCATGTAAAAATGGTTTCTTCCAGTTTCTCACATGTCAGGATTTGGCATTTTTCTACAGCTGAAAATTGAATACCTTTAAGACTTTTGGACTTTCAGATTTGTGTCAGGATTGCTTTAAACTCTCAAATACTGAAATGAGTATTGGCCTTAAAAATTCTATTAGACATGCTATATAAATATTCACTAGTTGAACCATAATTAACAGTGGTTAAGATTTTTGTGGAGGGTGAAATATAAACTACCGTCACATTCATTAATAGCATCATTGCTTGCATCTCCCTTTTCTGACTTCCAAGCTAAAGATGGATTCTTTGTCGTGGGCCTCTTTGGGCTTCTTTGGCACCATTATTGCCATTACTGAGACACCATTCTTATTCTAGCAAGCAGCAGCTGAGTCAGGGGCAGTGCTTGGTTTGGGATTAACAAGTTAAAAAGTCTAAAACCTCTCATGCAGCCTGTGATGTTCATTACACCTTGCAACACAAAAGTGTTTGACTAAGCAAACAATGCACTGGCGTTTCCGCTGATCTTAGAGCCTTACAGAGGTAGGTTTCTTGATGGCGTTAAAAGAAAAAAGGTCATCAGGGTCATTAAAATGAAATGGGTTTGTCCTCTTGGGAGCACATATGTGCTTGGCAAATGTCTTTTTTCCCCTGTCTTTATTTAAATCCCAGAATGCACCAGGATGCTTTATTTATGGGTTACAATTGCACATTTCTGACCTAATGATGATTAAAGAGAAATCCAGACATTACAAATAAAAGTAGGATTCATCCTGTAGGACCCATGAACGTACAAAGCAGATTTAAGAGAAACTTTGTCACTCATATGAGATATATTTTACATGTTGTAATATCTGTCTCGATGACCGCTAGCAGTACAGTGGTCTCCCAGTTAATGTTCTTCTAGAGTGTAAACTTTTAAAATGGCAAAGATGGGTCAAATGTTAGCTAAATGTGATTTATGGTTACTTTTGCACCATACCACAACATGTATGTGATATTTACCTCATGACATGAAGAAAATATTTTTTTCACCAATGGAGCTCTGATAATAGAGTACTGAATTGTCTCATCACGACTGACTAGTATCAGGGTCAGGCTTTTTCTTTTTTCTGTTTTAAATTTATGAATACAGTAGCTTAAAATCCTCACTACCACTTGTCGGCGGGTTAATCCTTTGTGGCACTACGTCCTCAGACGAACTTGTAAACACAGTTGTGTACATCTATTGATTTTTTTAGACTCAACAACAGGGGACAGAGAAAGTGGTGAGACTGAGGTTGAACAGCAGTATTCATGTTCATGCCCTTGTGCTACAAAGGCTCTGAATTTCCTTTTGGGAACAAAAACCTATAACCTCTATGAATGATTTTGTGCATGATTGTGGAATCACTCAGTTTAGTTATAGCTTTGGAAGTTAGGCCCTGGGGTTTAAAAAAAAGTGGGAAAAGAAAAAGACATTCTCTGTGGTCCGAGGTCAGTGACCTGCTCTGTAGCTGTCTCTATTCCACCTCAGGGCACCTGCTAATGTCAGCCCTCTTTTAGATTCCCCAAATCGTGGCTTGCCACTGGTTATTTTCAGCCGCGATAAGTGATCCCAGTGACCCCAGAGGTCTGACACACTGCTTTTTTTAGTTAGAAGTCAAATGCCATAGCATTGCCTCCGGATCAAAGCCTTCAAAGTCAAACTCTACTTAGGCATCCATTGAAATAAGAGCTCCAAGCCCAGTTAAGTGTGGAGAGCCAGACCAAGATCATGGCTTGACTTTCACTCACACTACAGCCAAGTGGTGGGCCAATAAGCACACATAGACAACCTCACATACAGATTTTTTTATTTTGTTTTTATTTTTTTAACTGCTCAGGGTGTTGCACTTAAGGACTAGCTGTGTCAGAGTGTAGCAGTAGACCTCCAGTGGAATCCAATGAATGCTGAAACTGCTTGCCACCGGGTCAGTCAGTTTGATTCCCAATAGATGCTTTTAACCATGCTGACATAGTACAAAACCTGTTTTTACAGTTTTGAAAATATGACACAGTTGTTTATAAATTATTGAAGGGAGACGGGGGATAGATATTGTACTCTGTTCCTTCCATTCTCTCACCTAATCCTGGTCATGTCCACTTCCTTTTCCTGTTCCCGACATTGCTGTACAACCCCTCCCCCACCTGACAGGATGCAGAGTCTGGCCTCTCAGCAGATAATGTGACGCACACGTGTGCTAGCGGAAAACGAGGCCATGAGCCACAAAGGTCCACTCTGGGTCCCGGATTATGATAACATCAGGAGTAGCAGAAAGGAAGAGGTGTCTGCAGGAAGTTGGCAGGCCTGTGAAGGCCTCAGAGAGAATCACACTTATCTTTCTGAGAAGCCTGGGTGTCACCCTGACTCTGACATGATATTCACAGGGAATGGGTGATACAGGCTTTTTACTGGCTGCCATCAAAATACTGTATACTCTTCATTGCTTAGCTACTGCAAGATTCTTTTTTTGAACTTTGGACTTTGGTGCTGCTGTCCAGCTGCTGGCCCTTGATGTTAAATTCTTATACATTCAACAGAAAATGTTGAGACGACATGAAGCAAGCTCCTGAAGTTTAGTCATACTGAAAAAAATCAAACTGTATCCTTAGAAGCATATTCCCAGCGGAGGATGCTCAAAATAAATGTTAAGTTTGGAAAGTCCAGATGGTCTTTAAGACTGTGTTCCCCTGCCATAAGCGCGCTTGATTTATGAGATTTTCTAATGGTATCTCTGTTCTGATCTGGCTTTCCTTCACCCTGCTTGCCTCTGAAGCTTTAAACTCATCAGGTTCTCTCAGCCCTGTCGTTAATCCTGAAGTACAAAGGAAGGTATGGCTGTAGAAAATTGGGGATTCTTCCTCCTTCCTTTTTCTTCTGTGCTGAAACTCCCGCTGTCTGATGAATGATAAACTGATGAGCAGACTTAATCCTGTAGAACTGCCCCCTGCTGCTTCACTTTACATTCCCCAAACAGATGTAGTCCGTGGTGGAAATTTGCCATGAAATTGGGAGCTGGTTGGTGAAGAATTCCTCACATGACACTGCACTGACTGAGCATGTACAATTGACCTCCAAGCCTGCAAGTGGCATTCCTAGTTTTTGTCATGGAGTGAGAGTGGGTGGGCCATGTTAGTCTCACTAAATCCATGTAAATGCTACGTGTATTATTTCAGAGTATATATTACTTACAAACAGTTGGATGTGAGACTAACAGGTCTAACCTCTGAAGATGTTGGCTATTATACGTGACCATCATGAGACAATGTGGTTATAAAGCAGTGACTCAGCCTTTGACCCAATCTATGGAACGTAAAAACTAAGGCCCAACATATTCATAAAGAATGATCTGTAAAATATTCACTGACAACGTATTTCAGTTGTGTTCAGTCTCCACTCTAATATCTGCTCATAGCAAATAGAGCATGATCAAAGCACTTACTGTTAAGTTTAAGGAAAGACTATTGTATTAGTTAAGTACTGTAAAAGTCAACACTGCCCTGAAGTACAAGACATTACATGTTTAACATTTGGCTGAAACCACAGTCTTTTCCTAACTTTAACCAAAGTGCTTGGAATACCTACAGTAAACATACCCACAAGGGATTCACCAGTGTCAAAATCCTGCAGCTCGTAAACCTAATTTTTGATTCAATAAATAAATAAAAAAAGGGAGAGGGGCACTATTTTTAAGCCTGACTACAGTCTACACTGTCTACCAAACCTCTGACTCATGTCCTTTGTCCAATGAACTGCAATATGAAACATAACTGACAGTTAAGCTAACTGGTCCTGATGAAGGTCACTGTTACACTGTCTCAGACCCTAACCCCCCCAAAAAAACAGAGAAAAGTGTGTGAAAGTATGCAACCTTTTCATTTAAAAAAGTTGACTGCATTCATTTGGAAGCATATCCTGCAGTCCTCTGCCTGTATGAAAAAAAACATTTAACTCACAGGTTAAATGATTTTTTTGTAACAACAGACGTGTATTATTTGTTAAACAGCTGAGAGCAGCCTCCCTGCTCCTCTTGTGCCAGGGGAAGCCATCTTTATCCTGAGTTGTGTATGGATGCAGGGCCTTTGAAATGAGACTACAGACCCAGTTATTGTGAAGTTCCGTAAGGTACTGCAGTATGTCTTTGTTCAATAATCTTATTTGAACCACAAGATAACTCGAGTATATTTACGCTGTACACCGCCCGATTGCTGCACTGCACCCTTGTGGTTGATTTCTGTTTTGTCAACATAACATTATTATACTACATTACAGATGTATATTTTTGGCATTTGTGAATATGTTCATGATATTAAAAAACAACAATCGCAATTCTTATGTCACCTACACAAATTTATGGTTTGTCTTTTAATTTCCGCTCACTATAGCTGGTTATAGTTAATACACGCAGCCTGCCACAACTTCCACCTAAGAATTAAAAATGCAGTCTTTGGCATTAACTGCTTTACAACTAGCTTAAGTAGCAATACTTTATGTTGCAGCAGTGACTCAATGTTTCCATAATGCAAAGAGATCTATTTGGTGGCGCTGTATACATAAATGTCAGACTATTGTTAAAAAAAAAAAAAAAAAAAGTGTCTAATTTTCTCCCACCAATGTTAGTCCTTCACACTGTGTGCTCTATTTAAAAAATAACAAAAAACAACATGCAATGCAGATAGGAAGTTAAAAGGAAAACAACTGAAAACAGTAAGAGCACTTCCTTTTTGCTGAAATGCATATTTCTAATAAGAATGTAGCACTTCCTTCATTTGAAAAAAACAAAACGCTGCCTTTGAACAAACTACATTTCCCTCCAAAACATATTTGGTAAAAAAAAGAAAAGAAAAAAAAGCAGGAGACTGGGACTGTACTGTAACTTACCAACACATACCTATGTGTGTCTGATCCTTTGTCATTGTTATTTTGGAGTGAAAAAATATTCACACTTGTCTCGGGGCTTGTGTGTTCACAGCTTGTGTGTACAGAAACCTTCTAACGCATGGCATCACTTAGTGTTTCAGTCTTCCTGTGGTCTCAGCACCAGCATGGAACTTTTGCCCCTGGCTGTACAGATGACAGTTTATTATGATCTCTTTGACAGAGTGTGCACCCTGAGGGACCAGGAGCTCATACTCTCATGAACACACACACACACACACACACAGAATGACTACTGACTGCCATCCCTGCACCGATTACCATTCATGCATGCTTTTCTCTCTCACATTTCCTTTTTTCACTCTTCATCTGAGTCTTAAAAAAAAGCCATGTTCTCCTTTTGGTGCTCTGTCTTCCCCTTGCGATCTTTCTACATAAACATTCACAAACACAGAATAAGTGCTGTATAATGTGGAGCTCATACTCTCTTTCATTCATACTTAGAATAACATCATAAGGTTTACCAAGTGTTCATTTTAAGTACCGCTGGTTCTTTTTTTATCACCCAGATATGAATTGTGTTAATTTCTCAATATGTGTGTATTTTTGAGTCAGTCCACGACACACAACAAGACTGATTTATGAATGACAACCCAGTGCAGGGTAAAAAAATCATCTACAAACTTGACCCAGAGGTTGCTGATGGTGTTGAGGGGGAGCCTTCAGACTGTGTTGTAGTGCTGCTAGTTCACTACCCTTATCTGCCCTTTTTTCCAGTTTGCCTTTTTCAACTAAAACATTGGCCGGAGAACTGTCTTAAGATCATAATGTGACTGAGGCGTCTCCAGTAGCTGCTGCTGTATTTAGCCATAATGCATTGTATTGCAGCAAAGGTTGAGCCAAGTTGAACTTTTCTACCTAGCAACTTCCATTTTTTGGCGCACCACTGTGTCAACAAGCGGTCCCATTCAAATGTATGAATCATCTGTTATTTCACAAAGGGTCTAAAGTTGGCATATAATAGAAATAGTGTGTTGTAATGAGGGTTAACTGGATTGATGAGTTTAATTCCATGTATGAAGAAGATCTTGAATTCCCCTATATCACACTTTTTGAATATTAATGGTTCCTAAGTGAGGACCAGTGCATATTAGTAAACTGACACAGGAGTATCATCCCTTGCAGAAACTTGCAAGACTTGAATTTAAAAGTCATAATTGTGCCATAAGTATTATAAGTATTTCTGTCGTACTTATTATTTATATTTATACATTTTTTTAAGCACACTTATACTGATTTTGAAGAACTGTGTAATTTTTGTTTTTAAAAGGTGCTGTATGGACTAATACTAGTATTAGCTATTTACTAAATGATTTATACTTTATTATTGCATACTACAGTTTTGTATAGTTCGTGTTGTGCGTGACTGACGTTCACGCGAGCCTTTCCTGAGTGCTCTGTCACACTGCGTTTCTCCCAAAAAGATTTTAGACTACAGTACATGTCAACAGGAGACATCTCTTTGTTGTGCCAGATTATGTTTCTTGCTTTGAACAATGGGAAGCACATGTTGTGTCTTGTATGTGGTAGCATTGAGAGGTTAGTTGTTTTTTTTTTCTTTCTAAAATGTAAAATGATTACACCCTTAAAGACACAACTCCTCCAACTCCCATCACAGTGAGCGCACAGGAATCTGTTTTGAGAAGATCTGAGTATATGCCGTGGTAATACATATCAATATAATAGTTGAAAGTTGGAGAGTGGAAGTTTTACGTATAAATAAACGCTGCTGTCTGTGGTGAATTTTTCTGCTCCGTCGCACCGGTAGTGATGCGTTTTACGTCAACCATTAATGACTGATGATTTATGACTCTTGACTATGGTGGACTGTCCTCAGTGCACCCAAACCCTGTCACATCGCTAGAGTGGGGAATAGCTAACATAAAAGGCGTCTGTGGCGATGGCGTTGACAGTATTTGTGTTAATACTCTCACTGCAGGTTAAATATTTCAAGTATAATTACAGTATATGCTGTATAAGTAATATGTACAAGTTATTTTCTGTTGGCATGTACAGTATAACATTTTATAATACTCGCTACTAAATGCAGATTTTCAGGTCTATCACAAAATGTTGTGAAATTGAAATTAGTTATACATTAATGTCAAAAGTGTCCAAAAAGGGCAGGCGGAACCTTTCCTCTCCTAAAATAAATGACTCTAATACATCAAGAGCTGACAAGTGTTTGTGACCCAAATGTCCAACATGTCAGCTCGCGGATTTTCCAAAGAGCAGGCGAAGAGCTAATTATTACACTGACTGTACAGTTATGATCTACAGTATTGTATTGTGCAGTGTTTTATTTCTATTGTAGACCCATGTAGAAGGGTCCCTGTTACAAAATACTGTACACTGCAACTGTGAGTTCCATCCCACAGGTGCAGCTTACAACACAAAGAACCCAAGAAGGTGCTAAATTGCACTTTTATTTAGTGTGTAGATTCTAGTGCTCTGTCACCTTTTGCTCCCGTCTCTCTCTAACATCCTTTGGGGTTTTGTTCACCTCTCATACTTTGCTGTCATTGCCTTGATGTTTTTGTCAGCTTGAGCCTGGAGGGCATCAGAGCAGCAGGTTCGTCCTGAGCCTCACAGTTCTGCGCTTTTCATTACAACGGTATCCGACTTACTATTTCAGGCGGGGAGACACAGAGACTCGTATGGAGGCAGAAATGGCTGTAAAAGTCAGGACTGGTAACCTTGTCCGCCCATGGTCATGGGTCACTTGGCAAGTACACGTTGGAATTCGCCTCAATAGGAAACCCCTTTCCAAGGCTAGTTGAGTGAATGAGAGGAGCTGGGCAGGGAGAGACATGCAGAGGTGAAAGAGAGAGACAAAGCAGACAGTATTACAAAGGAAACTGTCTGAAAGGCTTTGTGTTTTTGAAGATTTTAATGGTGTAGTGATGTAGCTCCATGTTAACAGACCGACACCAGTTATACATCTTAATATAGTCCTAATACATTTTATTTCACACTGTTTTGTATTATTTATTTGTATGTAGAGCTCTAAACTAGCATAAAGCTGATTTTATGCTAGATATTTTGTGTTTGGCATTTTTTAAAATTATTTTAGACATGTAATCCATACTAAGAGAGTAAGAGTGATTCAGTTCAACAGTACAGTGTATGTTATATCAACAATGCTGCTCAGTTAGCTCTCATCTCACCAGTATTGAGTCATCACCTTGACCAACTGCGTGGTCCTCCATGTCTCCCTCACTGCAACTAAAAATTACAATACATCCTACAGACAAGATACTGTATAGTTATGTAACATCTTCAGCTCTAGCTGGGGCTTGAAGAAAGACAATGGCTTTTTGTATTTACTCTCATTTCCTTCCCTAATTGAGTCACAGACTAAAGTGAAGCAATACAAAGGCTTTTTTGTTAGCAACAAGAAACACCTATCCAAACACATTGTGCAAGGGCATGCTGGAGCAATTAATAACCCTCCGAGTCCAGCCAGTTGTAGACTTGCTCAAGTGTAGTCAATTTCAGCCGGTAGGTCACCCTAGCCTGGAATGCCTTATAAATATTGAAATAATCAGGACTATAATTGCTGTTATTTTAGATCTCTATGCGGAAAGTTCATCATGAAAATGGTTTCAGTGTGGATTTGTGTGTGCATGCATGTGTATGCATATTTCATCAATTTATTGAAGAATTAGACATAAATACATGCATCTATAATGGGTGATCTCTGCGAAATCGGGTATTGCATGTAACCAAAGATAAGTAGCAGATATTAGGGGCTCGCATTATGTTACATTAACCTTGTCACAACAAAATGCAATGCTTCCAGTTCCCCAGTGTCAACAACTAATGCAAGGGAGAGAAGAATCCCACTCAGTTATACAGTCCCACACTAGCATACTCAAAGACTTCTACTCTGACATGCTCTTGAGATATGGCGGTCCTCTTGTCAGGTAGTTTGATTTAACCGCCACAGTCCTGAATGTGTTATGAAATGATACAGCTTTCCTCTCTCCTGAGATGATCTGTTGGTTCTAGTTATTTCCTTATGTTTTCTACAGCTTCCACCCATTAACACGTAACACTTAGGAGATCGCCGGGTAAATGATCGACTCACATGACAGTTATGGGTCTCTGGCTGCAGATGACGGGGTGCTTTAAAGGTGCAGTAAATTATTTTGAAAGTAAAAGCAAAGCCGGGCGGGTGCAGGGAGTAAGCATGCCATTAACATTCCCTCTATTAGGATATACACACTACACATTTCATCTAGTTGACATTTGTGTGGGCTTCTACAATTAAGGAAATATGAGGCTTTTCACCACACGTTGCAACCAATGCTTGTACATTGCATGAGCTATATGAGGGCTCGAAAACAAGGTTTAAAACGGTTAATTGGAACAGTGAGGGTTTTATTGAGGAGCTGTCTTTTGTTGCATGCTTTCCCAACCCTTTGACCCACAGGCATACACCTGGTATTGGGTCAGGTTACAGCCAGGCTCCAAGACTTGCAGGTCAAGACCCAGTGCTTCACAGAGCTCTAATCCCTTGCATGGCAACATATTTGACTGAAGGGGTCGATCTACACACTCCCAGACTTCATACTTGAAAAAGTACAGCACTATCTCCTCTGCCCGCCTGCCCCCTTTCCTGTCTTTTCTCCCACTCCCTCCACAAAGTGATGATTTAACACTTAAAGGATGTTGAAGGGGTTTTGCGGAGCATTAACCTGCTGTGATTTATGAGCTTACAGAATTATGAGGAGTACATTTTCTCTTTACACAACTTTGTGTATATGTGTGAGCATGTACAGTATTTGTGTGTGTGTGTGTGTGTGTGTGTGTGTGTGTGAAGGCTAAAGGATGAGAGGAAGATAGTGTGTCGCCTCATGTGTTGTTTCCATTTAAGAACCCCTGACAGAGATAAAAATCTTAAGTCTTTCAACGTTTAACACTGAAGACACTGAAGACAGAAATAAGCTTAAGACATATTCTGATAACCAGTGTATTAATCGAGCTGTGCAAATTAACCATTTAAAGCAGTTGTTTTGTGTGTTTTTTTTTTTTTAGTTAAGTGCTGTAATATAGTGCAAGAAACTCCCGCTGCCAAGAAAGGTGAATGAAGGGCTGCTGAGCTGGAGCATAATGTGAAAACACACTCGCAGAGAGTCAGTACTTTGACCTAAGGGTGCATACTAATTACACTCCAGATTATCCTCCCAGGCAATGTAGCGATAAGCACACCAGGGGGAGCAGTTATACTGTTATTTTGATCCTGAATTGGAGAAAACAGGAGCTCGGAGTTCCCATCTTAGATGCTTTCACAAGCAATAGAATAGATATTTCTTGCATGATTACATAAATAAGCACATTTCTACTGGAGACTGGCTTCACAGTTTGCCCAACCGCCCCGCCTCAAGTGGCCCCCGCTGCTCCTGTTTCAGAGGATTTCAGAGCATAATCCCGCCTGACTCCTGAACAACATGCACACACACACACACACACACACACACACACACACACACCCACCCAGGTTGTGCTGTTATGAAATTGTGCTCTGTAATTATTGCTACGATGTAAAATGATGGAATCTAAGTAGATTTTGCCACATTGTGGATACTATGCGCTAGTGTATTTGACTGTCTTTCAATTAATCTTTGTTAATTCTGCTGCCTTCTACACAATCATTATTAAGCTTCCCCCACAACAAATGTAGTGTTGCCTGTTAACAGCAGTGGTCCATTTAGTTGCTTTAACTCTACGTCTCAGCAATCTTTAAGAGCCGGTGTATACCTTCATGCTGTTTCTTTCAGTCATTTTAGTCAGTCAGTTTACTCAGCACTTCCATTCTGCCTGTCAAAAAAGACAGAAACACAATGAACAAACAACTGTATGTTCACTTCCCTGCATCAGCAATCTTTAACAATTTCAATACCACAAGTGTTTGTGCAGATATGTGTGCCAAAAACAGCCACCACAATGACAACAACAATAACAAGACAAACCACAACATCAACAACAAAACATTTCTTCACATGCTGGTAATACATCATGACATTCAGTAACAGTATGTCAGTGGATGGAAATGGAGTGCTGCACAAATTCAGTGGAGCGTGTGTAACACATACTGTATGTACTACATACAGTAGGGTTACTTACAACTAACAAATGTCAATTATTGTAGCTATTATGTTTAAACAATACCCAGCATAATTTCCTAAAGTCCAAGTTACTGAGTTTGTCCAGCCAACAGTTTGGAAGTTAAAAAATTGACCAATTTACCTTCACATAAAACAAAGAAAATCAGGAAAAACCTGCCAACTGAGAAGTAGAAACTAGATACTGTTTGCCTTTTTTTCTTGAAAATTACTCTTTAATAATTAATAGGTTGCCAAAATAGTTACTGATTAAATAATCTTTTCATTGACAAATCGATTTAATAGCTAATTGTTTCAGTTCTAATATAAAATACACTCCTAAGTGATGATAGTATTACAACAAACAGAGCACAGTGTATGTACCATTATAAAAGTAATTAATTGCTTAATCCGTTTCTCCTGGCACGTCTTAACCAGCTTCAGGCCTGGTGTTGTGACAGAAATAACTGCCAAGTAATTCCAGCTTGCTAGCTTTTCTGTTTGTGTCATTTTCTTGTCAAAAATACACACAAATCATAAAAAAGAAAGTTTGATATCCTGCATCTTGTCAGCACTAATTATATTGGACATATGATGTCTCAGTCATACACCACAACATCAACAACCAAACAGAAAAAAGTGATAGCTGAGACTATTACATTATAAAAAAATAAAAAAAAATCTTTAAAATAAAATAACAAATAAAAAATAACAGTAAAAATAATTATTTTGATTGACCAGTCAGTTTTTACTTTGTGAATTTTTGAATTGTACTATGTGGATCTTAAAATAAAATATTCTTACCATTTGCCAAAAAACACATTTCATAACAAACTTTAAGCATGTGTTCGAGTGTTTCTGCAACTATGTGTGAGTTTATGTGTGTGTGTGTGTGTGTGTGTGGGGGGGGGGGGGGCACACTCTTCCCCTCCCCTCCCCTCCCCTCCCCTCCCCTCCCCTCCCCTCCTCTCTCATCATTTTTCAGGTTCAGGTAAATGGCTTTATTATCACACTTCCTTAAGTTGGTTATTGCTCCATATAACTGACGTATGGCGCAGCCTCCATTTTTGTCCCAGACAGTTATGGGGCTGTGGTGATCATGTGAGGAATTTCTCTGGTGCCCTTGGTTTAATAGGATGTGTGTCTTACATCTCTGATAAATACACCCATTTGAGCAAAGTAGCCAAGAATGCTAGCAGCCCCTGACGCTTTATCCTGTTCCCTTTTAGCATTCCATATAACAGACTCTTAGAGATTTTAGAACAAGTGTTTTAGGACATGACAACAAAGCTACCAATTCTACCTCTGACAGCTGCTCTATCAGATTCAGTTTCAGGAGAAATATAGTATTTGTAAGATCACTTTCAGGCAGATATGCTAAAAAGGCTGTTTCAAGTCAGAGACACTCTGCCCCCCCCCTCTTTAATAGTGATTGCTGAACTCTGACTCTCAGATTCCCTCTCTTCACCCCTGACTTCCTGTCTTAACATAGCAGAGGACTCTGTGGCAAGTCTCATTGCCATTCCTCTGCTCTTGGCCTTTCTCTTCCTGCGGGAATTACCCGTTGTGTTGTAGTGAAACAACTGTTTATTAAGTTTCCACTCTGTTAATTTCCCACTTTGTTGTGCTGCTCTAAACCTCAGACATTTGGGCTTACCATGTCAGCAAACCCCCCCCCCCCCCCCCCCCCCCCCCTACCCGAGTCAATGACATGAAATACGTTATGGGTATTAAGTGGGTTTAGAGTTGAAAGCTGTCTGCTATGTCCTGCATATGTTAATGTGATTATGAATACATATTTTTAGAATAACCTTGTAACTGAACTGGCAGTTTCTGAAATGTAAATCAAGTTTATGCCTTGAACTTTTTTTTTTTCACTCCTCTGTGTTTGTTATTTTTACTTGCTGGACATGATTTTGGTTCCTAAGGAAGTATTGGCATGTATTGAGTAGAGTACTGTACTGTATGGAGCTGATGTTGAGCATGTTTGCTGTGTTTGCTCAACTAGCATCACCATATTTCATAGAAAATGTGAAACCAGTTTTTACATAGGTTATGAGATCAATAACTTAAAAATAGGTTATGTATATTTAGCAATTAAGATCACTGTCCATAGCATCCTGCAGGGTCTACAGAGTGTGTGCAGCCCTCCCAGTTACTACTATATTTGAAGTTTTGATGTATCACAGCACAGATGTTCTACACACTACTTTGAAAAACTTTATTTAAATTGATTTATTCCTCTTTTTTTAAGTTTATTGTTATTACACAAGCAGGGTCCACACATACAAACATACCAAAAAAACAACAACCCACTGATTTTAAAAAAAAAAAAAAAGCCTGTGAACATTTCTAAAGATGGAGGTGGGGCACCGAGCCATTTACACTTCTAATTTAAGGCTTCTTTATTCCCAAATGTTAAATACTAATGATTGGCCCCCATTTTGAGCTCAACCCCCACTGGAGGCCTGTTCAGCATCTCCACTGAGGCATTTGTGTGTGTCTACCCCACTCCTTTCTTCTACTTTTAGCCACACAGGCTCAACTTCACAGGACAGTCGACAGCCCGTGGACAGCAGATGAAAAACTAAGGCAGCATATCCTGCGCCTGTTAAGTCCTCAACTAATTAGCAAAAATGGTGTCCTTTCTTTTCTTTTTAAGTATTTAGTCTCGGGGGGTGGCAGAGAGGAGAATAAGACAGAGAGGAGGAGACAGGGAGAGGGGGAGATAGTGAGAGAAGGAGAAAGGAGAGATGGGGTAATGCTGAGAACAAGACTGGAGTGAGGGAGTGACTGAGAGGGAGGAGAGGCATCTGAGCTCTCAGCTGGGCTGTTTTGAAAACACACTGTTGAAAGCCTCTCGGTTAATTCATGGCTTTTGTTTTTAGACCTTTTGTGTTTGCCAGTTTGACCATATAACATCATACATCTGGTCTATAGATTTTTTTGGGCTTTCTCGCTCAGGGACCCGTAGAGTCCCCCTGGGCTCAAATTTGAGTGGTTGTGTAACATAAAAGCACCTCAAGTGTGGGCCGAGGGAGAGACACAGAGAGCCAGAAATGGGGATAGATGACTGGGATGCATTTTGGAACGAGAAAGGGATAAGAGCACAAAATCATTCGGCTCTTTTCTGCTCTAGCTTGTGTAGTCTTGCCAGGTGAGATATTGACTGTGACTGTGCACTTCAGAAAAAAAACTATTTATTTCTTTATGTCAAATAGGAGTAGCATTTACATTTTAACTTCTGCTTGTACGCCGACATTTCAAATAAACAATTTGTTTAAAGTCAACTTAATCTTTTTACTTGAATACCAATATTTATTAAAAGGTAATAAGTGCAATGAATCTAGTGGCTTTGATGTCAGTGCCAACATTTAAACAATACCACTCCAGCCAGTTCATATGTATGCACAGTAATTCCAAAGTATATCAGTATTAATGGATTCAGACTGTTCTTGTAAGCTAGTGGTTTCTCCTTGAATTACATTGTTTCAGTTAATGGTGCTTTACTATACAAACCAGTCCATCACATTTACTCCAATGCCTCAGTGTCAGTTTTTTGTATAGGACCTAACAGATACTGGATTTTTGAGATACCTATACAGGAAGTTTAAAAAAATCTGATAGCAATATATTGTCCGACAATCTTATATGTATAGAATATATACATAAACACAAATGTAACTGTATAAAATGACATTAGTGCTCTGAAACAGTTAAACTTGACTGAGAATTGAATAATTATAAATATACCTTTTTAAAAATACACAAAACATAAAAACGTGTACATATATATTAAACTTGAAGAAGAAGAAAAATGACTGGGCATATCAGACAACATATACACTGATACCAATATATCTGTGATATATCAGTCAGGGTTAAATTTTGTGAATGTTCCAATTTTAAAGAATTTCCATTAAAATTGCTCATAATGGACTCATGTGAGATACATTTGTGTTTTTCTTATTTATCTAATAAATCTATCTTTGAATCTTACGTGTTAAGTGACTTAAACTTGATACGTTATTTCCCTTAAACTCTGCTACCTTTCCTTGCATCTCTATTGTTTAGTGTTGAAATTGGTCAATATTTTGGACACTTTTTCGCCTTTCAGTTAATCTACACTTCACTGTTTTTGTCACTGTGAATATAAATATAATGGCCTCTTTGAGTGTCCTACTCAAATATTTCTGACTGATGATGAATTTGCATCATCATGAGAAAGTTTTTAAATTCACAAAAAGTGCAGTCACTCATATGCATCAAAATATTCTAACTATTCTTTTGGTGACCATCAGCTGGAAGCACTAAGTTGAAGTCTCCGCTGTTTGATCGTCAACTTCACAGTCACAACAAGAACAACAATCTCAATCTAACATCTTTGTTTGGGGACAGATGAAACAATGAGATGTAATGTGTTAATATGAGGACTTCAAAATTGCTGGGAAGATTTTATTACCTTTGGGAAGAGCCAAGCTTGCTGTTTCCCTTTGTTTCCTGGCTTTACACTAAGCTAAGCTAAGCTAATCTAATCACCCCTTGGCTCTAGCTTCATAGTTAATGGATAGATTTAAGAATGATATCAATCTCCTCATCTCACTCAGCAAGAAAACAAATTACGTTATTTCCTGAAATGTTGAATCATTCCTTAAAATATACACACATGCACTATTAATCCAGACATGAAGTTGTTCCATATTCTTACTGAATCATATGTACTCAGCTTTGCCAAACTTCTCCTTCAACTTTTATTTCTCTATATAAAAGGGACCTTTACTTGTTGTTGTTAGCCTCATTCCAAATATGAAGTAGATGAACTATTAACCCTTTATAACTTATTTTCTTACTGAAAGAGAGATACAGGGTTTCTCAAAGGAAACGGGGTAGTGGAGGTGGAAAGCACTTACTGGGTATTGTTTAACTCAGTTGATGGGTCACATTCATTAGATTGGATTTGGTATCTTCACTAATGCTATATGGGTGCATTTCACTATAATTAAAACAGCTCATGTCTTCAGTAATGGGGAGAAGTTGGCGCCAGTTGGAAGTAGCAATACCTGCTAATGCTACCATTATTTGTGTTATTGGCTCCTCTTGGTAACTTTACTGTCACATGACACCTATTCAAGCTAGTTGCAATATTTGTAGTGCCACTAGCATCCTTTATGATAAAAATGTCCATTGTGAAGACTTCAGTTAGTGTTATTCACTACCAGAAATCTTTTTCCCGACGTTATGCTGCTCTGATTAATTACTTTGATTGCAAGGCAAGGGTGCGGTGTGATCAATCATTCAATCACCTGCTGAGTTGACAGATTCTTGCATCTCATCCTGTTATCAATGAGGTGACTAGATGATCTCTTAAAGGATCGCCCCACTCATTAAATATATAGCACTTGCCAGTACTTGTTTTCCCTGAAGCTTAAGAAGCCTAACATTATATTTCATAAAAATGTAATTTCTTCTGATGTTAACTTAGGTGATTTTTTATTTCAGGTGAGCATTATAAGAAAAATTGCTACCAGCAAAGAACATGATTTATAGTAAAATGTGGTAAACCATTAGTGTGGTAGCATAACCATAACTTGCCTCAACCTGGTTTTACTGAGACTATAACAACATACTGTTGATATACCCGTGTTTTTTGCACCTAACCACTAAGCTTCAGTAATCACAAGTGAGGTGACTAATCATCAGATACTGAAGACTGATTCATATTTTCTGTGTCTGTCTTTGTTTGTCTGTAAACACTTCCACAGAATATTTTTACAATTTGAAATCTTATCATTATAGTTTGGCTAAATGTTAAAAAAAAATCAAAGTGTCATTTTAAAACAAGACTAAGAGTCTCTGAGCTAGCAGCTCTGTTAGGCTGTGTTTAGACCTTGAAATACTATTAAGCAAGTATACGTTTTACAATGTTCAGCATTGAAAATAGAAAAGTTACTAATTAGTGCTAAACACAAAGTACAACCAAGGCTGAGGGGAATCTCATAAGTTTTGTAGGTATTTAGTCTTAAACTATAGTATTTTACAAACTACGACTCAATGGTGGCACTAGATTAAGAGTCAGAGGATCACTAAAGGTCTTAAAATTTACACATGGGGAACATGAATTTGTGTACCAAAGTTCTTGGCAGTCTATCCAACAGTTGTTGGATTCATTCTCAGAGGGTCACGGATATTTGTACAAAGTTTCATGGCAATCCATCTAGTAGTTGTTGAGATATTTCAGTCTGGGCCAAAGTGGTGGTCCAATTGACCCACTGACATGTCAACATTGCTATCAATAGAAAATAAAAAATAAATAAAAACAAAATATACACTATTAAAAAAAGTCAAGAACATAAATCTATGTTTCAGTTTTGCTCTGTTCACTAAATTGACATTCAAAGTAGCTAAGATTGTAAACAGATTATAGAATTATTTACATACATGTATTGTCTTCCTACATAGTATTGGTTAGTAAGAGCTCATCGTAAGGTTGAACATAGCAGAATATGGTTTAGTCTTCGTGTTGCCCGGAGGGAGGAGGGTATATAAGGGTCAAGGGACTACAACCAATAAATCAATATGGTATATAATAACAGAACAAAAAGGCATTTGAAAAATGGTCTGTATGTTTGTATGTATGAACGTGCACACACGTAAGCCAAACAAGCACATGTGCACATGCAAAGATGTACACTGTATGAAGATACAGAAAGATCACTACCCCCACCCCAACAATAAGGGGAGAGGAAAGAAGAAATCCCAAACATGTACTTGGGTTATAAATTAGGAGCTGTCAGTATTACAATGTATATTAATAGTCACACCTCTTTTTAATGAGTTTGGCATTGGCAGCTGAGAGGAAATACAAGTCATCATAGCACAGCTCATGCACACCCCGATGAAAGAACCTATAATAAATCTTCTGAGAGCAGGGCTCACCATAAATATGTATCGCATAAGGCATCTGTTTTACATTCTGCATATAAATCAGCCAGAGTGCTGAATAGCAATGAATCAGACGCTCGACGCTTGATTTGATAACAAATCGACTCTGAACTTGGGAGGGGAGAATTTAAAGCCTTCAACAAAAGTGGGGAGTGGTGGGGTCAGTTAAGACCTGTGAGACTCTGACATGCTTCTCTTCTACCAGATAAAGCTACATTTCTTTTCCTAGGTCAGGTGTGGGACTAACATCTTTTGAGTTATCTTTTCGTAGACTGCCTACTCTTTCACATGTCACAGATGATGACATTACCTGCACCTGAACTGGTGTGTGAGGCTAAGGTGAAGCCACAGTATAAAGGACAGAGATATGTAGTTGTAGTATTGAGCTAGAATAAGAGGGTTTTGAAGATATGGAGAGCTATATATTAATGATCTAGTCTTTGTATCTCAAATAACATCAGATTTCAGTCCAAATTTCCCTGATTTTAAACTGGCATTAATTTTGTTGATACTATGATTTATTCATTTAATTAAATAATAAGATATTTAATGTTTATAAAGTACAGTTATAGATTGTCCAGATTGTTTGATCATCACCATAAACTGTAGGGTATGTGCTGTTTTAGCTGATCTCATATAATATATATGTATATAATGTTACATGCTTCAGAGAGGATGCTACAATCTTTACCTAGTTTTTGAGTTCTAAACATGACAAGATCAATAACGTATGTTGGTTGGTTTCAGTGGGAGTATCATTCTGAGTCCAGTGTTGTCATGAATGGGACAAGGTCACTGAATGATCAGGAAAAAAAGAGGAATGGAGCCATTTTTACTTCACTGTAAATAAAAGGTTCACCTGACATACTGTAGGCAGTAGTCCTTTATACAAAGCTCTGTACAAAAAACATACATGATTAGTTTCAAGTTGGACTTTGGAGCACATTGGATTTGTGAGGTTGATACTGACACTGATATTTATTCTAAAATCCAATAATTGTCTATTGGCTTAATTTTTATAGTAAATACATAAAAACATTTTTAATGAGGATCACATAAATTTGCTTTAGAATTGCGACCTGGATATGTAGTCAGCAGGGAAATTTTAATTGAAAAATAATCTAGTCATTGCTCTTGTGTCAAAACCATTGTGATGATGAAACTGGTTTTTAATTACCAAACATGTATTTGGTATTTCTGCTCACGTCTATGGTCAACTGCTAACTTATTAGTTGACTTATATGCAATAATAATCAACATAGCCGATTAACTGTTCTAACGCTACTTTAAAGTGGTAATTCTTAAAGTATGTGTGAAGCAGTAATAGCACAACCGGGCGGCTACGAGACTGTCAACTCTACTTGTCCTCCCAGCCAAACATCCGGTGCTGAAACTGAAGCTGAAGTTGTTGGCAGCTCTACCCATCAACAGACACTTCAGCTGGGTTAAAAATAATTCCTTGAGCACCAACGTTGACTAAAAATGGCCCAATTTACCAGTAACAGCAGATGATCCAAAGTCAATCCCAGTTGTCTCCAATGAAAGTTTGTAAAACTACCCGGTGGGAGATATTGTCAGTACAATGAGTATGTACTGACATTATCATATATACAATTTTCCTTTGCATGAATTTTAAGATTTCAACCCTGGTGCGTTCATGTTTTCTTGTGAGTTCTTCGTGTTTAAGTACGCAATCTGAATCAAGTGTGGGAACGACAGACTCTGCCACTACCTACAAAAACTACTGTTCTAGAGAGATCGTTATTGATTGCAAATACAATTATATGAATGGCTATCTAAGAAATAAGATGACCAAAAGTACAGTACAATATAAGGGAGGGAAAATAGTTCACCTGATATTTAATCTGACAAGATAACTAAAAACATTAAGGTGGATTCATACAGTCAGGGGCATAGAGGGCATCTGGGTGGGAGAGACTGTAAAATGTACTTAACAATGATGCCGGCTGATTCACAAAAGGAAGACATAACCATCAACAGAAGAGCCAAATGGGAGCTCTCCCCACAAACATACAAATTATCTTGCGATGGCAGCTGTGGTCTAACATCTGCCTGGGAAATCAAATACCCAGGGAGCAGATGTTCATACAACCAACGGTGCTATTTTCTGTACTTCATATTGCCCTTGGCTGTAAGGGTAGTACTTAAAAAAAGGTGTGCCATTTGTCTAACCTGGTCCGAACTCATCAGTACTGGACACTACTTGTGTTTGAATAACAAGAAATATTTATTACACTGTAACTGATTATGTGTATGTAACTGGAGGGCTTTCTTTGTGAAAAATGTGGAAAATGCAAGTGTAAGATATCATGGTTAAGATGAGATATTACCCTTAAAATACAAAGTATGGACAGCTGATATCAACAAGTCGAACCTCCCAGAGGCCTGTGGATGCGGTATCTCCAAAGATAGGATGCCAGGAGGAATGTTGAAGGCAAAAGAATCAGAAGCCAATACAAGCTATCTGAAGAGCGTACTCCTCAGCATGTTCTTATCCCCTGTTGTTCAGAACAAGCAGATGGTT
This sequence comes from Scomber japonicus, assembly GCF_027409825.1. Taxonomy (NCBI): domain Eukaryota; kingdom Metazoa; phylum Chordata; class Actinopteri; order Scombriformes; family Scombridae; genus Scomber; species Scomber japonicus. The sequence goes on from NC_070582.1 coordinate 18,178,690, forward strand.
TTCAGAGAAATTCAACAATCTTCCCTTGCTCCAGGGGTTTGAAAACGATTGGGAGACAATGTCTCTTGATATGAAAAAGATAATCTTGCGTGTGATTTTTCTGGCATGGACTCTTGCAAGCAGTGAACCCAATTAGGGTTTGAATTAGTTGTTTATGTGATGTGCTGTTTACTCTTATGACAAATAGATATAAGTAGTAGTATAAACACAGTATGTAATGATTTCAAATGGCCAAAGATTAAGATTGAAACATTTCTTCTCAGACGATGTTTTAGTATTTTTCTCCAAAAATGTGATATAATTTGAGTGTATTTAACAATGAATCAAATAAATGGGATGGACCCTTCAGAAAATAATCATCCAACTCTGTTGCTCTACTAAAGTTTTGAGCCTTGTTTAGCTCATTGTTTTGGTTGTATGCCCCACCATATTTTCCTACAGTTCAGTCTCTTTGTTTTTCTTTTATCAACCACAGCAGCCATTTGCAAATGAATAAAAACATGTAGGTGGAGTGCTTTTCTTCTTCTTTTTTTTAAGCTTTTGAGGATTAAGCCCCCATCTATAGATACTGGGATTGTAACAAAGATGATCGTACATATCTTTGCATTGAGTTGAAATGTAATTTAAATATATTTAGCACAAAAGATCATTCAAAAAACTGGGGTAGAAGCAAATGCTAGATACATGATTTCTATTGAATATAGAGATAATAGTGACAAACAAGGAAGATTGAGGAAGAGACTGGTGCTGACAATTTTTCTTGCAGCTTGATTCACACCTGCACAGCCTCTGTGGCAGCATGTTCTGCAAGGGTCGTCTGTTGCACGGCAGGAGTATTTGGGGATGATTAATTGCTCTGTCTTGTCAGTGGTGTGCTCAAAACAGCGGGATCCTCTGCATATGTAAATACAAGCAGTCTCAGCACAGCAATCTAGAGCAGGATTAACACTGCTATGCTTCAGGATTCAGACCTATTCACCAATCTTTTCTATTGTCTCTGACATCCAACTTATGTCAGGGAGAGAAAACATCCCTTTCCTTTCTACTGATTCAGATACATACATCTTGTCATAACACACTTCTTACACACACAGATAAGATGTGTAATACAACAGATCAATCTTATTTTTTTGTTGACACACAAGGAGTTATTGTTGGAGTCTTCAGCGAGCAGTTAATGCTGGGAGATATTGGCACGATTAGATATCACTTCAAAAATAACCAAATGCCTTGATGATGCATTTTTCAAGGATGAATTGATGATGATACCACATCAGTTAGTTTTTCAGGAAACAAGTGACTTATGTTATCATATTAGACAGATTATTCTTTATAGGTGTCATGTCAGCAACAGAACAAAACCCCCATCAAGCCATAGACAAACACAAGGACATAAATGGTTACTAATCATATTTTGAGAACATTTTTAAGTTAACTTTTGAATGTGATTGATTTCACAGTGGTGATATATTAGCCCAGTAAAACATGCCTGCCAATTGCTTACTTTTATCTTCTTGAGCTTGAGACATTTGCTTTATGTCATTTCAAATCATCTTTTCAATAGATGATTATTAACATGAACTCTTCCTGTACCTGATTGGATGAACACAACACGTGCTGGTCTGTCCTTGGTCTTTGTTTCTTTTCAAGCCGGAAAAGTACGTCTGGTTTCAAAATCTATGAAAATATACAAAAAAACAGCAACAAGGAAACGAATGAATAATCCTGCTTTAAAACCTATAATATCATACCTATAGCACCAACAAGCTAGACTACAACAATGGCACTCTGCTCCAAACAATCTTACAGCTACTTAACATCACTGCAATGTGCTTCAGTGAAAATACCTCTGGGGTAGTCTCGGGAATATTTTGTTGTTTCACACCAATAGGATATCTGGTGACATGCAAACAGTATTGCTAAGCAGAGTAAAAAAGCCAGTGATAAAAGGTTTTTGGGCATCTTAAAAATGAAGACTGTAACATGGTCTTAGGAGCCTAGCAAGACTAGCAAGACTACCAATTTCTTTGATATGTTGCATCCCTTAATGCCATTGGCTATTATGTGTGAACTCATTGCCTCGTGGCAGGTAAGGAATTTATTGGTGCTCCATTATTACGGGATGGTAGAGAAAGAAGAGCAAATCGCTACAGTTTTCTCAGGATGTTACGACCTCCTCCTAGATTATGCCTTCTGACAGGTTTGTCATCCCTGTGCAGTGATGTGCTATATAGAGTGCTCTGATATCATTAGCTTCATTGCTCCTAATGTGTCTGCTCCCCCCTGCAGGAGGACAGGTCATATATTGTGCACATCAGTGGACAAAAGCCAAGAGTGAGAGATTACTGGATAAATGCTTTCTCACTAGAAAAAGAGAAAAAAAAAGTGTATCATGGGAATTAACAATAAAATAATTTGAACCTAAAACATGTGTGTACCCAGTTAAGATACTAGTTGCTTAACTAAGATGACGTTTTTTAGATGATTGCAATATTAAGGACAGTGCCATTAGATAAACTTGCATTTTTATTGCAGGTTTTTGCAGGAGCAGATGGGTAAGCTCATAGCTCTCTTAAAGGATTAACAGCAGTCCTGCAGAGCAAAGTGTCTCTTTTGGAGAGGCCATCTAGGTCAGGCAGCAACAATAACAGGAGTGGTGGGATGTGAAGGACACCCGTGACTCTTAAATTATAACTCTTAGGAGCATGGGACACTAGCTCTATATCATGCAGGTGTATAGTGCAAGACACAGCTGTGCACCAGTGAAATTACATTTTCTTGAGGCACAATGAGGATATAGTGTTTGTTTGGCAATTCAGTGGCACAGAACAATTTGAATGTATTGATGACAGCAACTATTGCCTGTAATGAAGCAGCAATGAAGTGCAAGCCATCTGAGTCAATACCATCATTTAAAGAGCCACTTCAAGTGTCAACCTGAATCTTTCTATTCAAAAGATGGAAGTGCTTGTATAGAGTTGCAAAATGGGAGAAGCTGTTTGTTCTGGACATGTTTCATCTTATTGTATATTCCCATTTTAATATTTTCTTTCAACAACATCCTCAAGGTTACGTAACATAGAAACACAAGACTTTCTTTCATAATGTAATGATCCTCTTGCTTTATGTTTTTACCTTCAGTTTTAGTAGTTTCAGCTTCATCTCTGAGAAATCATGTTTTGTCTGTCATTTTAGTGTGGCAAACAGCTCAAAATACTGCAATACCCATGAGCCTTGGTCACCGTTGCCATGGAGAAGGAAGTCAGTCAGAGGTGTGAATCAGAGCTATAGGGAATTCACAACGTTTCACAATTGCAGTTGAGAATTAAACACAAAGACCATAGTTGCTGAATGAATCTAAAATTGACTGAATATTCAAAAGTGAATTGACTCAAGCTTCCGTTTTCTCAACTCTGTAGTCTTCAGCCTCTTCCCTTCAGCTTGATAACTGGATGTTTCCTGCTGAAATGCACCCTAAGCTGCTGTTAACTACCTCATGCATGGGTTTGTACCTTTTTAACTTTTATTACTTAATTTCTTATGCAATTGTTAATCTTTTGTACTGATGTAATTTCTATTCAGTGTCATGTCAATCCAGGCCATATACGTGTTTCATCCAACAGTTTTTAGAGTTACTTCAAATAGTCAAATTGTCACTTTGTAAGCCACCTTCGTTGTTTTAACTCTTCTCTGTTTGTTGCTTGGTGGTGACACACATGCTTGTCACACTTTGGATTGTCACACTTTGGATTCAAATCAAAAAAAGCTCTTGTATAGTTGGTACCTGGCCAATTTTCCATTTTTTCAGTAGCTGTTTCAAATGACTTCACATGGTTTCTTCTACCTTTCACATCAACTTTGCCATCTTAGCTGCAGACAAGCTAGCACCTTGCACACTGTACCTGCTGATAATGAATTGACTATATTAATAATGTCCAGATTGTACCTCATTGCACCATGTTGCATTTGAGCATACGTTTATCAACACTGAAAAAGTTGCACTTCCACTCTGAGCTTGGACTTTGGCTCAGTCTTATGAAAATACTGAAATAGTCCAATGTAATTACTCACTCAAAAGTGTTGTCGGCTTGTGGCTGCCACACTGATGCCAGAAAATGTTACTTGATTCACATTTGAAAAAATATGTGATGTGGCGGAGAAGTTATACTGCAACAGTGAAGGGTCATCTATATTATTTGTAATTGAAGTCATATTGTTTTTAAAATCTATCCATCATTCAAACATATCAGGACATTTGTAAAATGGGTCAAGGAAGCTTCCTTTTTTTATTCTCATCAATATGTTATATTTGAAACAGTCCCCCCTAAAACAAAACACCACAATAGGACCCGGAGCATTTCCGATGATGTATGTATGTTGGCAAAACAGTCGACTTTGTGACAGGAGACTGCTGTTTCTAACTGTGAATGTGACATTTCCAACCATGACTCAGTTAAAAACAAAAAAACTTAACTGCAATCATCCCCTTACCTTAATTCTGATGTTATTATTGTAGCTATGACGACAATGGTCGCCTTTAAGGACATAATAACCAACCCACACCACATGTCGCTCTAACCTTAATAAAGTGATAATTGTACCTACAACGCAAGTTTTTCCCACATGTTTTTAATGCAACATAACCTGACCTTAACCACAGCATTGTGCTATGATGTATGTAACAGTTTTGGAAAGCACCAATGATAATAATGATGGTGTACTGTACTGCTGATTACTGCCAATAGGGGGTACCGAATAAGGAAATTACCTAATTTGGAGGACTGTCCAGCCTACATGTCTGATAGATGTATATTTCTTAGAAACACATGACACATTGTGAAGAGTAATTTCTTAAACCAACAAGGTTTTTATAACCTTTCATTCAACATTGCTGATATTTCTTGGCATGTACTTTGTTGTCTACCCTCTCATTGTGCAATCAATTGACAGACATCAGCTTGTACAGCTGATAAAAAGTCAGGAATCTGCTGAAGCTAGGAGAAAAGACTGCTGAAAACTGGTGTGGGGAATTACACCAATTGAGGAAATTCCAATTTCTCTGGAACCAACAAGAGTTATAGGCCATAGAAACTTTGTATATTTTGGTTAGGATGGAGAGGGGAGTTGAATCAAGTGAATATTGCTGAAAGAGCGTCGCTCACATTCAGACACAGACAAAAGGTGGAAATGAAATAACTTCCTTTCCTTGGGAAAACACGGCAGCTCTTGACAGAATAATAGCAGCTGAGTAGATGGAGAAGGTCTGGTACCAACAGCTCTAAAACACAGGAAACTGTTGTGCCGCCTGCTCGCCTTATTAAAAGTGAACAGACACACTCCTCAAAACAAATGCAAGGTCCTGTGCAAATGATTATAATCATCGGCAGGACATTACAGCAAGTTCAGCTGTTGTTTTTATTTGTAATTTATTTGAGATGGGTATCTGGGGTCTGAAAACTTTTATACCTACTTTTTGTCGATGAGTATATCTTAGTAAGTCCAAATTGTCACAAGAAAAATAAAGTTTGGTGGAGCAAAAAATAAAAAAAATACAATACTTCAAATGGCTACTTCAGTCATATTCAAATGCATATAATGCATGTGAATCTTTCATAGATAACAATTATGTATGTTCTTCATGTTAGAGGAAATTAAAAGACCTTTTATTGGGATCCTGAACCTCTTCAGTTTTTAAAAGCGATGTCCAATCAAGCAAGTGATTCCTCTTGTGCAGTATGGTAATGACTCTGTGTGAGTGTGTGTGTGTGTACTTATGAGGGGGGTCAGTGTATTATATCAGGGTAGTAAAAGTTAATTACCATGTGTTTGTGAGTCCTGTAAACTGATGTACTTGATGTTTATAACTTGGATTATTAAAATGTCTCCTCTCAATTACTTGAGACTCTACTCTGTGAAGATAAAGACTTGGCTTATTGTTTTCTTTCTCTACAGTGAACAGTGTAAATAATTTCAAGACCACACACAAAATACACCAGGACTCTGACATTTCAATCTCCAATATTATATATTTAAAAATTTGGCTCAGTCAACTTAATATTGTGTTTTTTCTGGAGGGCTGGATTTTCTTTTTTTTTTAATCTTCATTTTAGAAAGCTTGCCTCAGTGTTGTAACTCAGGAGGTTGAGAACAACTGTTGCAGACAATGTTATCACATTGCATGAAAAGCATTTCGATGAAAAGTCAAAGAGCATACAGTATTTAACCATTTGTATTGCTTTGTAATTGTTTCAGACTAAACATAACTTGCTCATTCTTTTGAACTTAGCATGGAATTGTAATTGCAGATAATCATATTCGTCACTGATGTTGATACTTGACCTGCGCAGGTTATCACTCCTGAATACCTGGTTTCCCTCTTCCCCTGAATCAATTGTCTGTTAATCTCTTGCTCTAGCTTTCAATTGTGAGAAAATTTAGCTACTGCAAGGGTAGTCCTTTAATGGCTTGACCCTGAGTGGCTTTTTCTCATACAAACAAAAGGGCTGTAATGAAATCAAAGAGAAGCATAATAAATGTTGAGAACTCCCATGGTGCAGGGGCTGAAAAGCAATATCGCAGCTACAGTATGATTAGACAAAAAATTCACTATTTAAATAGATGTACAAGGTTTTAGGAGGGTCTGTAGAAAAGTTATCCTTTAAATACAAAATATAGAAAAATTGTGCAGCTATTGTTTTGATTAAATAGTTTTATTCAATACTGAATAAAATTGATATTTACAGTAGTGTGGATTTTAATCAGTGTCAAACAAATTCAGGACCTTCCTTGTTAAACTGTTGGAGGTACTTTTGTATCAAAGTTAAGGTGGTCTGATGGTAGTCTGGAGCCAGATGTCAATTCAAGTCCTAAACTTTGGTTATCACAGTTATTCAATAACAGTATAAATAAACTTAAAAAATCATTTATTTTCCCAGCTCATGGCTAATGATCAATAATAGCAAACCCCGTTCAGCTTTTCCCATTACACCATGCTCCTGTTCTTCCTGTTCTTCCCGAACTTTTCACTTTTAATTTTCGTCCTTCCTTCCTCCTCTCTTTGTTTTTGACCCATACCAACATACAGAAATAGAACAACTTTCTGTATCGCTCTTTGTTGTCTCTCTTTTTGTATTTACTGTAGAGCGAGAGGATGAATAAGAGAAAGAGAAAGACCATTACAGTAACTCACATCAGGGATTTTAGGAGTAAAAACAGTAAAGTTAGGCTCCTGCTGCCATCCATCAATTGCAGAAACCTAACATTAGACATTGCTGTTTGTTCATTGATTCTGCAAGACAACATAGGCTACTGACCCCAATGTGTGAATAGCACATCACCACACTGACCAGGGCCCATTGATTTAATGTTGGTCTCAGGTATCTCAAAGCAAAACTCAGTGTCAAACACTCATCTCATTACAGCATAATAGGAAAAAGTGTAGCACCTGTGTGTGGTCTTGATGGAGCTGAGAATTTCATAGAAAGTCTATCCTAAGGACATAACTCTATACTTAAAAAAAGTTGGTTTACAGTTATGCAATAATCTAATAATGCTAATGTTATTATTGATAAGCAATGTAATTCAGGCGACATTATTTTTTCTTTTTAAGTATAATTTCTAGGAAACATTGCCAAGCTACTATCTTGTTGATGAGATATTGGCATTCTGCTTTATGGAATTCTACTTTATTGCATTAACAATTCAGTTAGTACATACAGTAAACATGCATGCTACAATAACATGTAATGTATCTTAATTAGGATGTGATATCCATTCATTAAATATTGTCGATTGTAGATTCTGTCATATTTCTGAAATAGACTATTGAGTATGAGAGTATATGAAACCCTCTTCATCAACCACAGAGTGGATACAAGTCTTCAAGTCGACTGTATAGATATTTGACAGTTTTTTGTGTTAGACTTCGAAATCAATACCAGATTGGACAAATGCCCCAATTACTTGACTACGTCCAATATTGAGCTGTTTAGGAGTCAAATTTGTACCAAAATTAGTTGTTGAATACATATATAGACAGAAATTCAAGCTTTCTTTTATACCTCGATTTTGTAGGTTAAGTAGTTGTTGTCAGAAGTTTAAAATTATGTTTAAAGTGATTTTGAAAAAATGTGATTTCAAATTGAGATTACCAGATGTATCCTGTTGAATGAGGATATACGTTTTTTTACTGCTGAAATATGCTTAGATATTTTTCTTATTATCCATAAATCTCATGAGCCAAACTTACAATTAAATAATATTACTTAAAAGTAATGTATATGTCTTCAAAGTCCAAACACTATTAAAAACACATCAGTGAGTCTCGACATCACACTGGGTGACATTTTCCTTTGCCTAGAAGATCATGGTCAAGTTAGTTTGTTTAGAAACCGCTCCCAAACTGATAACAGCAATCACATTTTCAGTCTCCAGAGAGAAGTTCTTTGTATGGCAGATGTCAGCATGCATGCCTGGGAACATGGCTCCATTTACAGAGCTTTTCTAACTTGTTGTGCTACGCATTACAACCTTTTGACTTTGCACTGGAGTTCTTTGAAAAATTAACAGTGTAGTAGAAGGTCAAAAGGTTGTGATATATAGCACACCAAGCCAGTGAAGCACTTTGATGCACACAACATACTGTAATATTAAAAAAATATAAGAATAAGTGATTACCAGCCATATCCTTTAAATTACAATACCACAGTTCACATTCAGTTGAAAATAGACATAAGCCTTTGTCATTGCTGTTAAACTCAGACTGAATAGTCACCGTCACAGGTGGATGTGTTGTAATACTGTTTTTCAATTTGGATAAACGATTATGCGATTGGTGATGGCGATGTACATGATGCAATAAGGCCTAATAGTGTATTCAAATCCTTATAACTGAGAATTCACAGTTAAGATAAGTCCTTTGTAATGGGTTCTTTTTAAGTGTTGCTACGGTTGTGTTGTCCTTATCATTGGTCTTGTTTTAAGGGCCTCAATTAGCTTGTCAGTTCATCTTCTTTCTGTCATCCATTGAGAGAAAGGTCTGGTCTTTTTCCAAGATTTCCAAGATAAATATATCTAATATAAGTATATATAATATAGTAAATATAATCTTCTTCAGTCATGGTAGAAAAATATACTATCCTGTTATAATATTTAAGCTATTTATAAATCTGTGTTTCAAATTAGATTATCAGATTGCATACAAGGGTGGTAATTGCATTCATAAATGTAAGAGAGAGCTATTAAATGGTCAAAATGTCATTGACATTGACATAAGCACTAGTAATGAACCTGAATGTAAAACTGCAAAATGATATTGACCTCGACTTCATATGTTATTTTTGTTCTGTTATTGAAGCCTTGACGTGCTGTACTCTAAATGATTCTTTAGGGAGATAATAATCCCTCATAGAGACCTTTGGCTGAATGAACCCCTGCCTTAACTGATTGGCATCATGGCTACGCAGTAGATGTTTTATCTTCATGCAACATATCTTAGCTCTCTATTTATTTTTTTACCTGAGGGTGAATAAAGCGGTAATAGTGTATACTCTTACCTTGATATAAATTAAATGGACATTTTCTTTTTCAGTTTTAATTTAAAACACACGGATATGTGAGTTAATGAAATGCTTTGATGTCTGTGAAAAGACAGTGAGGGACGAATTATGCATTGGTTGACATATTTCACCCTGAGGGGGCGGGGGGGCTTTTTCTCCACTTGCTTGCTATTTGCAGTCATGTCATTAGTTAGTTGTTGTTAATAACGTATCTGCAGTCACTAAGGCCTCCAGGAATTCAACGAGACACAATGTTGTTTGTGACTAGATACATTTGTGACAAGCAGACCATGGCCTTTAAACTTGGCATGAACTACCTTTTCAGTGATATCAAAACAATATAAACATGCCATACCAGGATTAGAAATTTCACCCACTATTGAAAGAACTATACTTCTTTGAAGTGAAAGGAGACCGTAGAGTCATAAAACAGATGGATAAATTGCCATGGTTATCAGGCTAGAGTGTTTAGCATCTGGATTTACCCTTCCCCACTCATCCCTATTTTTTGTCTTCGCTCACTGAGACAAATCCCCATGCCTAGCCCACTGCTTTTATTAAATTCGCCTCAATAAAAAAGCTCAGACAGGATTTATTAGGTACTCAGCACGGACGTTTAGTATTTCCCTCTGTTATTAACTGAAAATCAATAGAAAGCAAAGAAAATGGAAGTCATACAAGTGTTGTCGCCTTTATATTATGTCGGCTGTCGGGTTAGATTCATGACGGGGCTCCAGCGTCTGCAAGGTGGATTTTCTGCTTACATTGCAGGACCTAAAGTGGAAGTTATTCATTAGAGTAAGCCAGCGGTCAGATACATTTCCAGGCCCTTTCACACATCTGTCTTGGTAAGACTCGAATAGAGTGAGAAAGGATGCTGATATACCCTGATAGAGATGTCAGACGCAACACACAGCTCGCTGGATTTATGATTATTTTGTTCTGAAGACCTTTTTTAACACCGTCATGGAGCCTGTACCCTTGGAGTGTAAACTGGGATAGCATTACACTTAACCTTGTTCCTGCTCTAATACATGTCATTCATTATTTCACCATACAATTCATTATCTTAACTTCTGCAGTTGTCATCCTCCAAACTTGCTACCCAGCTCGATCACAGAGGTTTTTATCATCCTTTAGTTTTGAAGTTTGACACATGAGCATTTTGGGCTAATAGAACATTCTCAGAAAAAAAATCTAAATATCATGCATTGAAGTGCTGCATACAGATGTACCAAATCCTTGATAGGTTTACTGAAGCTTATTCTGCACCATCAAAGGTTTGGAATACTGCACATACTCGAGTTCAAAAGGGTAAAGGTGCCATACACTTAATATGCTATAAAATAACAGTCATTCACTAAGCCTGCATGCCATGATGCGACTGCAAAGCAATTCCATCATGGGGAAAAGTGGTTTTGTTCACATATTAGTCTTTTCTTTCACAAAAGAGTAAAAAAATGTGGGAATAAAGAGCTTACCCACCTCACTAATTTAATTACTCTTAGGACCTCCATGACAGTAATGTAAATATTCCATCATGAGGACCCAAGATACACGGAGTAATTACTTAAGGCTTTCCTTCACATCTCTCAAGACTTTTTTTATTACCCAAAAGCTTTTTAACATTAGCACTCTCTTCCTGACAAATTAAATTAAATTTCATTACTCGAGCCATCCTAATGGCATGAAACTATCAGCTGTTGTATGCCTGGTCTCTCTTCCCCGGCTGCCCCAGCAGATTAATCAAATAGTCAGCTTCAGAGTCAAACTGAGGGGAGCATCGATCCGCAAGTCTGTGTTTGTCTAAGGTTGGTTCGTGTTGCAGATCTGAACCTTGAGTGAAAGTCTTATATATTGATCTCCATATGTTAAACATGTACAGTCCATCACAAAACAATTATTCAGAGCAGAGACAAAATGTCTACCTGCTGATACCCATTTCTGTGGTTAATAGAGAATAAATCCAGGCAAAATGCTTAAGCGTTATCAAAATATCTTAACTAATGCAGTTCAAATGATTTCAATGTACTAGAATTCATGCAGCCATCTATAGAAATAAAGCAATCCCATACAATTACTAGTAGAATATATTGTTTTATATATTCCACTTGATGTAAATGGATGTATAATGGGATTCAAAATATGCTTGATGTGGCACTAAATGATATCATGGGGGGCACACCAATAAATGCTTTCCAAAGATTTGTTATAACCAGCCATTACCTATGATATTTAACACCTTTGGTTTTGTAAGGGTTAAGCTGCTTGGCCTTTGATCTCTCAGGGGTAAGGTCTTGGCAAAGTGCCCCTCCACCACCCGAGGCCCTTAAGGGACTTTCAATCCAATTGCTGGCTAAGAGTGGATGCAGATCTCAAGGTTACACCTGAGTGTTCAAGGGCAGGTCCAAGTGTAATCGGCACTTAGATCATAGATTAATCTTATTTGCTATCTATTAGGCTTGATTCTTGCTTCCTTCTCTCCCCTCCCAAAGCCAGGATTACTGTGATAGTTTAAGATAATGGATTCTTATGGAAGAGGAGGTCAAGAACCATTCTTGTTTCAGAACCTACAGATAATATGATTAATCTAAAAGCCTCTTTCAAAAGAGGTCTCACCTTCAAAGGCCTAATTGGCAAAAAGGTATAGAATAAATCTGAGATGTGGGCTCTTGGGTGTTTTATTAATTACAATTTTATTCTCTCACCAAGTGTAGGCGTTAGAAAATAAAATTTGTATCTACTTCATTTCCAATGGAAACAGTTTTTTCTTTAACCATATCAGCAGCGGTTATTTATGGCTTTTATTAAATATGATGTGGGTAATCTCATATTCTGAAGCTTTCAACCTTTAGGTCCTTGTATGTATTTTATTGATATATAATGTAATTCATTGATGTTGATGAGACAATTTGGAATGGCATAATTGACATTTCTTTAATACAAATAAGCCAGACATTTTAGTGAGATGAACACAGATTACAACTTTTAAACCATTTATAAAATGCTCTATTAACATTTAAAAGCAGAAGAATATGTACAGTAGCATCATTTTCTGTACATTACACAAAAGGTTATGTGGAGAGCTGTATTGATTTCACTAAGTGCAATCTCATTTTGATTCAAAATCTCTCCTGTTTTGATTTCTGCGGTAGCCACTAGCTAAACAGATAACAGATAAACTCTGATAAAATATATCCAAATGTGGCAGCCTTCCTGATAACCTCTGAAGACACATTGGTTATCTGGTTCAGTCATCAGCAACTGAATATTTATCGCAAAGAACAGACTTGTGTTCCTGCCTGCATGTTTACCAGATTATACACAAGTTAGAGGTCTTTTTTTCTCCAGAAATATCAACTGATATTTGAACCAGGAACATGTAAACCCTTTACCTACTAATATGGAAATAAACAAGATAGATCTGCAAACAGTTTGAGCAATTAAACAGAGACAGCTTAGAAAAAGTATTCATGTAGATACATACCCTGTCGTGTGTTTTTTTCCACTTCATCTGTACTTCCTTGTTTCCATTTGATAATATTTACTTTTTATACCTTTTATACCTTCACTCTGAATACTTTAGTACTACAGTTATTTATTTATTAATTCATAAATCCTAATTGCAAAATTAACACATCATGACATGTTGTTTGTATCCCACTAGTAACAGTAATCTATACAGCAATGGCCCGATGATGTCAGTAGAATATCTGTCGAAGAAATGTATAATGGATGACTTTGTTGTGTAATATAACATAATTCAGATTTTTTTAAATTAGCCACTAATTAGTCAATAATTCATGTTCTTGATTAAGGTTTTAACTAAGGATCAAAGTCATTATGCATTCATTTGCCAGTTAACTTTTCTATTAAGCAGTTCTACATTTAGTCTATAAAATGTCTCAAAATAGTGAAAAATGCTCATTACAATTATTTAAAGCCCAAGGTGATGTAATCAAATAGCTCTTTTGTTTGCTTGACCAACTTACCAAAACATAAAGGTGTTAAATTAAAGACAGTAATTACTGAGCTTGTCATGAAGGATCCCTACAGTGATATTGGCTATGTGTTTCTGATTGTACATCTTTAGCCTACCTTTAAATTGTAGATTCACATAAGTTAAATGACTGTATGGTTATGTGTTCGACTTCTCATAGAAGGACTAATATGATTTTTCAATTGGTGATATACATGATTTAGGAAATGATGTGCTGTAAATTCAACACTGTTCATTGATTTCTAGAATATGTCACACATTTGCTTTTTAACAGGGCTCGTTCTCCAGACTGTGTGTTAAGTCATGTTTATTCCTTGTGTAAAGAAAGTTTATGATTGCAGCTGATGATATGTGTGCGTGTTTTATATATTTTAAGTAAAAAGGTTAAAGCAAATCTTCTTCAATAAAGAATTTCCTCAGTCATAAACATGAAACAAGTGTGTTGAATCGAATTGGCAGTTTAAATAAACACACAAAAAAACATGAAAAATCTTATTAAGAAACTATTTGGAAACACTTAATTTAGATGCATAAGGCTGATTTGTCATGTCACAGTGTCCGTTTTGTGGCTCAAAAATAGGAAATCAATTACACTGCAAAAGACTGTCTGGTTGTATGTTCTTATGAAATGGGGACATAACCTTTGCAAAGATAGATTGAGGCCTCATTTCCATTCTCACCTGATACTGTCACACCGCTGTGCTCATTAAAACATGTCTGTCACCCTTCTCCCTCGCAAACAGCCCCGCTTTGTTTTCACCATTTATCAATGTCAGAGTTGTCATGACAATCAGAATTACTCACATCTGTACATTACCCAGTTTGTGTTGTCACTGCAGTTGAAAGATTAAATCTCTGTAATAATTGCTCATTTTTGAGGATGAATCAATATGTGACTTATCAATTAATTCCTGCAATATTGCCATGGTGAAATTTAGATATTTTTAAACAGAGTATTTTAGAGTAGTGTTGACATGATGTGAAAATATTGAGATAATGTGTTTCATCTTAAAATGTGTCATTGATTTTAAAGGGAAAATACACCCTTAGATACTTGTACACTGTCAGTATCATTCCTGACCTGTCTCCACTACTTATACTTTGGTGAATACCTATCGTAGTCTCCCATAGTTTCAACAATATCCTCTACCAACCATTTATTATTAGTGTTAATTTGCTGTATTGGACATGTGGGTTTCAAGTAACTAAATGTTTATTTAGTAGTAAAAACATATTGATGGCATCATATTAATCCATTAATACAAAACTCACTGCCAAAAATAGAGTTGCCAACTTTCCTTTTAGAGTACCTTTCTGTCTTTGCAATACTGTGCTATAGTAATACACAGATATGATCAGGGCAAAAGAGTGTTGCATGTGTTTTTGCATGTTACAGAGTTTACCCCACCATTTCCTCAACAGCCATTTTTCACCTTAGACATACTTATTGACTGTAATTTTCCTCCATATAAGGTTTATATTTTGTGCAGCATAATCATTGCATCAAAATGAAGTAGAATATGCTAATGACTCTAATTGGACTACTAATAGAGACTGTTTCCCCAGCTTTAAGCTTTTGGGGGGTCTGTGTAATCAGTGTAGACAGTCGTTAAGGGAATGGAGAGGCAACTAGCAATGTCAGGAGAGGGCCCAGGCGGTTCCGGCTGACACTACCCCAATCTTCCAGGACCCATTAAATGGCAGTTTCAACACATTACCAACCATAACATCCTTGAATATCACTGATTTTATTTGCAGTATCAAACATTTCATTTCACGCACCATTAATGGAAAAGTGCTGAGGTTCTAATGCTGCCAAACATTTAGTAACTACCTGGACTCAGAGAACCAATTAACTCCAGCGACAACATGGCCAATTAAACACACAAATAGGTGAGTCCAGCATTGGTTACTGCCCTAGTAATTTACTTTTGAATAAACCCAAGCAAAAATAGAAAGTCAGTCATGGAATGACCAGTTGAAGTGGAAGAAAGAGTCACAATTTAGAAGCAGAAATGGAAGATAATGCACTGTACTAGCAATTCAGTAGATATTCAACGAAATATGATGTCATGATATAATGCACATATGAAAAAATAGCAACTGAGCTGCAAAATGAATGATAATAGGGTAAGAGCTAGAACAAATTTGTATATAATTCAATTCAACATGAGTAAATAGGCCCCTGTTGAAGTGAAACTGGTTAGAGCATGAACTGTAACTAATGAAACAAGGAGAGAAAATTGTAAAATAAAACAGAGATCATTCTGCATTTTACTGTATTATCCTGAACAAGCTCTTTTTAACGCAGTGCAAATTTAATAACATATTTTTGGTCATTTAAAAATGTGTTTTGCTTTGTGACACCTGCATTGAGTACATATTATATAGAAGAAGAAATGTCTTCTATATGTTGTCATGTCTATTTACCCCCATTCCCTATAGATGATATGAACCATGGTGTTTGTTGCTTTGTGATCTTAATGCACTAACCTTACAACCTCATCTAAACTAGGTAATATTTTTTGTATTGATTTCCCACCATGCTTTCAATGAGACTCTCATTGGAAGCCAAAAACATGTCAATACAGAGCTGATGAACTCTTATAGCAAAAGGAAGCAAAGAAAAACAGAAGTTGAGGTTGTTATTTATGAATCATGTCATAAAATTGGTTGATAATAGGTTTCCAGAACCATTTCCACAGTATGAGTTAGAGAAGTGTGAAGGGAACCTCCTCAGATACTCAGTGGATTACCACTGGGGTTCAGCTGACTGACCAGCAATATCACCAATTTATTGTTTCTTGTGTTTTCATGCTTTAAGCGACTCTTACATTTCACACAGCACTTTGAAAAAACTTGAACAACAACAACCCTCCTATGTCTCACCCCCGCACTCCCTCCCACCCCCACCCCCCTCCCCCACCCCTCCTCCTCCGCAAACGTGCACTACTGATATAGTTTTCTTTTTCCCCGTGGGAATGGCTGCAGGTGGAAGCCGTGGCCCGCTTTTGTCGGTCATTGTCAGTCGTTACTGTCTGTTTACGGCTATCTCCGTGGATCATGGATGTATTATAATGCCGTGGATCAACAACAGACTCTCTTCCGGGTGGGGGTGCACGCGATTATGTAATGCGGAAGGGGAAAACAGGCAGGTTGCTCGGCCAATTATATCATTCGGACCGAATGATATGATTGGTCAGACTTTTCACAGAATATTATGAGAATGGAATAATGATTAGTTTCTCTAACATTTTAAAGTGCTATTAGCTTATTAATAGCATTTTAATCTAAACAAAAAAATGTGTAAAAATGTAACAAAGGTAAGGGTAGCTTTAAAAGACAAGGTACCAGAGTATGCTGCTGCATTGCAGTCGTACTGATAAGTTTCATAAACTAAATAGATAGTGTTAAATAGACACATTAAAACTAGGCAAACACCTCCTGAATCTGAGAAGTTAGTAATAGTTCCAAAGGGTTCTTGGGTCACTAAGACCTAATTATTATCAGTTGGCTGCTTCTTGTAACATGACTCATCACATTAGTGTTTTGGTAAAATACACAAGGGTATCAATCAATCAAATCAATTACAAGGGTATTTTGATGGTGCTGAGGCTAATTAGGGAAGCAATCAACTCACTAATAAATCAGGCTAATCCAATAACCCTGGAGATCAAGGTTTGCACAACTCTTCACTACAATAGAAGATGTTACCACACTGTCTGTCAGCAGTCTGTATTCATTAAACCATAAATGCCCACTTCAGAACAATTTATCACTAATTTAGTTAAATACATGTTAACAGTAAAATAGTTTCACTGAATACATAAAAATATATTGCACCTAGCTACCTACCCACATGTATAAAGTAAGAAAGTTGCTCTCTGCTGATTTTTAATATCGTTTTTACAAGAAAACCTATAGACTTTTACTGCCATCTATGACACTGATGAGGTTATTATCAAGAAGCCCTACTAAGTGTGCATATATCCCTTCAACATGTCCTCCGAATTAAGCAACCAAATGCCCAGGTTGTTTGGCCATGCACTCCTGAATGTCACATAGGAGCATTTTCTTATACGGCGTCTATACTGGCTGTATTTGTATTTGTATTTGTTTGCTTCCCATAACTTTTACAAATTATAAAATATTATAGTTATGACACTGAGATTAACGTCTGGTTAGGTTTCAAAAGCCACTTGGTCAGGTTTAAGGTAAGATTGTGGTTTGGGTTAAGATGATCACTTTGTCAGGAACACAGTGTGTGTTTGAGTGAATTCTTCCTTATAGTTAGGTGACATTTGTCTTCATGGCAACAATAAACACCACAAGGTTAAAGTTAGGGATTGATTGCAGTATGTCTGCTTTTTGCATGTTTGGTTAAATCCATCCCCCTAACCTGCCACCTCCAAATGTGGAATTTTATCAACTTAAAGACGTCATCTGGACTGCGCCACTTCTTTGGGTCATAATTACTACAGCTGCCAGATGTCATCTGTCACTCAAATGTAGCAATAGTTTGGAGGACAGGCTCTAACCCCTGTATATGTGGCCAATCTAAATATTTGCTTTTAAGTTTGCAACCATAACTACTCTATCATTCAGATGTTAGTCCTGGGCAGACACCTGTTAGTAGTTATACTATAGCTCCTAAGATACAATTTAGCAAACATTTACCCTTACGAGTAGGGTTGCCAACCATCCTTTGAAAAACATTTCGTGCCGTATTTCGAAACAAAATTACAGGTCCCGTATTGACTTTGTCCCGTATATCTGTGAGAATCAAAATAGTCTGTAAAATGTCAGTGGAATCAATGAATGACAGAGCGTTTATATGAACATTTACGGTAATCTTGGGCCAGCCCCCTCCTGCTCTGTGACCAATGAGCTGACAGCACACTCACACGCAAGAATGACAATGCAGAATCCGGCTCTTCTCATTGGTCAAGGTACTTGTCTAAATTATGAATGTCTTGCTCAGAGATTTGTTCTGTAGCACTGAAAGACAAACAACTCCTTACTGCAGCAAAAGCTCAAAAGAAATCCAAATGGAAAAAAATAGGCTGTCTCCACATGATGTAGCATTGAGCTTTTGAGTTCATGAGTTCAATCTTTTTTTTTTCTTGTACAACTGTACAGTCATGGCCTTTGAGCCACAAAGTGTTTACATACTTTCTGTTTGCACTTTTCTTTTTGCACTAAATGTACAACTATTACAGGAATGTTCTGCTTTCTATTGTTTTGTGTTATTTTATACTGTTGTACTGTTGTTATTTTGCACCAAAACAAAAGTTGAATAATTTGTTTTCCATGTATTCGTATCACTCAAAAACATGCATCAAATTAAATTCAGGTTCGAGTCAAATAATTTAAAAATCGTTTCACACACAAAAAAAGGCAAACAATGTCACCAAGCCGGGAGGGGTGAACTAGGTGTCCCTTATTTATTTTTCAGGGAGTTGGCAACCCTACTTACGACCTACCGAAGTTTTCCCAGTGTATCTCACAAGTTACAGTAACAGGCTTAAGCTTTTTGAAAAAGCTTTAGAAAATCTGTGAGAAACAAGTGATAAAAAGTACATCCACTACAGTCCCTAAATTGTCTTAAATGAACAAGAAATGTAAGTCTTTATGTTACCAACTATCCTGTCCATGGAGAAACAACTTCATCTGCTCTGGGAAATAGGTTTGCGTTTTTCTTGCAGTTATCTCCATCTGGTGATTTCTGGACTTACAGTAATATGATACAACAGTGTGTTCAGTGTATGCAGCATTGATGTTTAAACCTTTGAAAAGGTTAATGACTTTCTGTTGCCATCTGGAAAATATTTGCAGTTGGTAATTTAATCATAATACTTAAACCCTGCAGTGTAATTTCACAAAGTTCCTCTATGTTCTATTAATTACACCTCTGTGCCATGACTGAGGTGTCCAATAAATATAATACTATCTCAGTATTAAAGATGTTTGGTGCTGTGTCAAGAGGACACAGATGTGTGATGGTCAGTATTTTAATAAACGTCATCTGATCACAGTACCTGATAACAGTACAGATGAGATGTTTAGCTGCATATTTCAGAGAATATATTACAAGGAGCTTATGTGCCAAATCACTCCTCAGCAAGCCTGGCCTAGATTTGCTTTCTGTGTTTTAAGAGAAATTGGTATCTTGGCCCTCACAGATGTTTTTCTTTTTCTTTTTTTCTTTATGTCTATCTGTTGAGCTTGGATTACAAGGGAAAAAAGAGATGCAGTACCATGTGTTTTATCAGGTCTTCTGTGCTTGAAATCCTTAAACAACAAGACCAATGGATTCATGTCTTTTTCTCTCGTTCTGTTGCTTTCACTCTATTCATCCTGCACTGCAGATGTGTATGTGAAAAGCAGCAGGCCAGTGAATTAGATCTACAATTATCAGTATAATGGTGGAGTGTTTTTATTCTGAATACTATGAAGCACACACTGTGTGGACAAGTACAACGTTCAGATTACAAAATCACTTCAGTGATTACAATGCTGATGAGTAAAGTGCTCATGATGACGGCAGCCTCACAGTTTGACATCATTCCCCTCTTTACAGAGCACATCTGTGTGGCATTAAGTAAGTTTGCGCTTGTTGTTATGCACATTTTTCATGTGTCCATTTAAAATTCTGAATAAGATTTCCAAAAAATGTGTTTACGCTTGGCCAAGAAAACCCCTGCAAAAACCCCTGATTGCAAAACTGTGATCAAAAATTGATTTTTCAAATATATGATGACCTTGCTGAATCTGCCTCAGTTTGTTTTAGTTCTAGGTTGTGTAGATGCAGGATCAGTGAACTGTATTCTTGCTTCTCACCATGACATGTCTTCACTCGACCAGAAAACCCCCAAAAGCAACACATTTTATTTTTAAGTGGTCTTATAAATTAAGCAAACTTTGCAACCCTACCTTCCTACCTAGTTACAATTTAATGATGCATTAATTAGCATTTTGTCTTTGTGTTTGTTGGAGCTCTTTTTTTTTGCATTTTCCCAACATTTAAATGACAATTGGCATCGTGATTGCAACATTACTAATGCGGTCTTTGTAGCTTTACAATTATTTGTAATCATACCTCTGCCCTTCTGTCTTTGCCCTATCTTCTGTCTCTTACACACACAATTTTAGTCCCTTCCTTTCCTCCACCTCTGGGGTAGACATCTAGTAGTACCCCAGCTTATTGTTTAGAAGCAAAGGGGTAGCCAAAGGCCAGGTAACTTGGATTTGACTGGTGTATTCTCTTGTCCCACAGGACATAAGATACAAATCAAGTTGCTTTGACCCCATTGTCCTCTCCACACTCCTAGTACCCTCAAGGCAATACTGTGGTATGGGATCCTTTCTTCCTTTTATTTATTTTTTTCCCTTTGTATGGCTCCTGCTAAAGGCATGAGGTACATACATTTCCTTAGGTAAACCAACCAACATTTAGACCCAGAGTCTGCTAACGTTTTGATTTTAAATTGTGTTTACCCATTGTGATAGCTTAATAATCAGCTGGGCATGTTCTGTGATTTATTTTCCATTTTGATGAACACATTGTCTTGATTTATTATTAGACACAATGTTTTGTTTGTTGTTTTTTTCATTTTTCTATCAATATTATCGATACATATGTCTTCATGTTGTACAGTATGTAATGTTAACGGTAACCTTAAACCTTCTTGAGGGAATTAAGGCTTTGCATAAACCAGTATGATTCTGAAACAACCCAGCATCCTCAGCCACACCAGTGTCTCACTCAGCTGTTTATGATCGGCTGGATCTTTTTTTTAGTCACGCTGACCTTTCCCAGTTTTAATGAAATCAGTCCTGACTTAAAAAACAAATAAGCACATTTCACCTCGCGCAGATCATTCTAGTGACCTATGAACTTAATTTTCTATCCAAACACATATTCATAGGTGGTACCCTATCTTTCCTTGATGGAGAGTGTCACAGATGTTGATGCCTGATTAAAAATATGATAATGTAAATATCCTTGTTCAAAAATCTTTTGCAATGAAAAAATAATCCAAACAGAATCTAACATATGTTAAGTGCAATTTTACAAACCTATTATAAACCACTATAGCATTATTTTGACTGTGAAATTAGATTGTGTTGTGTGTGTTTTTGTGGCTGTCATTGTTTTGTGTGTTTGTTTTAAAGCAAACAGTTGTACACTATGCATAATGCATACTAGAGTATTGGTGTAAGAACATATCATCAAAGTTTTATCATACGACACTTCACATTACTGCAATCAATTTAAGTATGCATACTTTTGTTTTTAAAATTAGTCCATGTACCATTTCCCCCACCATGACTGCTGTAGTTAGTTTACATTATTTTCTATACTGCCACCTCAGACTGTGCTTATTGTTAGTACTAGTAGTGAAATTACTATTAGTGAGAATATCCATCAGAATGTATGTTTCTGAAAAATAACATTGTCAACACATGATGCATTTCAACCACATTTCTTAGTCAGTACACTGTAGCTATTGACAACAGCTTGCATTTCAGTCGCTCTTTATGTGTGTAACTGCGGCTCGAGGCATCTTCTTAGGTTTCAGGTCTTGTCTTATGT
The DNA here is from genome assembly GCF_027409825.1 of Scomber japonicus. Lineage (NCBI taxonomy): Eukaryota > Metazoa > Chordata > Actinopteri > Scombriformes > Scombridae > Scomber > Scomber japonicus. The sequence continues at coordinate 18,200,843 of NC_070582.1, forward strand.
GCGTAACTACATTGATGGTGTGTTTAGCTGTGGGTGCAGCCAAATCAAATCTGAGCACACAGCACTGCTGTGGTTGAATGCATGCAGTGTAAACAATGATGCCAGATTGAAGCTGCTGCTTCACAGCATGGCTAATGTAGACAAGGTGCACAGCTGGTTGTACTATACACTATCATACATTGCAAATGATATCCGACGTGAAAAACAGTTAAAACGTTCCTTTAATGTGAATATTGCTTCCACTTCGTTTATTAGTATTTTGCTAACAGTTGGATCTTGCACCACCACAATGTTGAGGGTTGTACTATACCTTTACATCTATGGCAATATAGTGCACTATCAATCTGTATCAATTGCAGTGTAAAACATCTCAAAGTAAAGCGCTTAAAAACATAGTAAAGCTACATTAATTTCTAGCTCTTTGCTGACCATTAATTGGATGGTCATCAGTCACGTTGCTGCTCTTGAGTAGCACTTCTGATGATGAGCAGCAGACATTAAACCCAGGCATCACATGCAGAAAATGTGCTGTATTGCACTTTCCAAACTGGGCCCACAGTAGTCATTTGTGTGAGCTCTGGATGTCTAAATGTGGAAAATGTAGGCAGCACACCCAAACACAACACTTGTTGGCATCTTATTTTTTTTGTTTTATTAACACAATTACATCATGTTGACAAATGTAATCAGTGTCCAGTTATGTTCACAGCGTCTTTTCAAATGAATGAAACACTACTTTTATATACCTCACAGAAGTTGGATGGAGGTGGTCCAAGTGGATGGCGGGTGTACAAAACCCAAGATATTGATACCAGACAGACTTACCTGGCAACATTTTTTCATTATGTTGACAAAAAACTTAATTTAGGTGGCATAACATTTCCCTTAGAACATATATGATTTTGCAGTAATTTCTATAAAACAAGCTTGTCTACTTGATCAAACCCTTGCTTGTATAGATGCTGCAGAAGTTCTTTTTTTCGTGGCCTATTCTCCCAATGGGACTATAAGGGTAGTAAAAGGTAGGATGTCTTTGGGTTCACCAATCAACACTGAGTCACTCATCCTCTCTCGCAGAGGAACTCTGAAAGTACTTCATCGTCACTGCCACCGACTGAACCGGCCAATAAGAGCAAAGAATGTGCTACCTGATGTCATGCTTAGTATAAAGGAACATGATACTGATATATCTTTGACAAGCCAATATCGACTGATAATATAGGCTGAGTGATATGTCGGTTGGCCTCTAATCTCTTTGTGTTTTTAAAAAGGTGACATTTAAGGAATACACTATGTGGGTATTTTCCTCATATGTGAAAAGAAAACAAAAAGGGATTTCCTACTTAGTGTATCAGTTAATTTTAATTAAGAGGTCCCACCAAAGTTGTTGTGTTTAGGAAGTAAGACTCAGGCGTGGCTCCTGTTTCTTGTCAGATGAAGCAAACAATACAACCCTTTAACCCAGCTCCTACCACCATCCTTATCAGCACGTTTCCCACAAAGGGTTAATTCAATCATGTCAAGGTTCTCTGCTCTGTTGCTTGCCTCTACCATCATACTTTAGGCGCAGTGGAGCATCTCCTCATTGATGGCACCTTTGGCTTCACAATAGAAGCTAATTTGTTAGAATCTTTCACAGGTCAGGGGCTGCTTAAAGGCGAGGAGGGCGCCTCGGCCACCGGAAAAATAAAGCCATCCACCGAGTTGGAGCGGGCAAATTAAATGCCCAGTCATTTTATGACCGTGGACATACAAAACATAAATATCCTTTTTTTTTTTTTACTTCAATACAGTCCACGAGATCTTGCCAGCCATCCCAGTTAACACAGGTTAATAGATTGATTCCAGTGACATGGCTCATAATGAACAGTAAATTGTTTTATCTCTTAAGTCTTATTTGGTCAGCCAGGAAAACATATGAGGTAATATGGCTGAGGCTAAATGGAGCGTATAATAGATCTCTCACTAAGGCATAAGGATAGGTTGATGGCAGGGCTATGATTAATGAAAATAATAATGCTCTTGAAATTGAAATTTTTCTCTTTTTTTTGGCCCTTTCAACCCTTCCCTGCTATAGTCATTCTGACTGTTCATGCACAATGTGATTGATGCGTGATTGCTAAGATTTTTATTTATGTCTATTGGGTCATTTTCCCAGAATGGTCTACTCTGGCCATGATCGAGATTTCAGATTACAGTGAACTCAACTTACTTCATAGCTAAATATATAAGCTTGTAACAAAAGACAAAAGTAAAAAAAGGTGAGTCACGTTTTACTTTATTTGTCTCATTAAGTCCTACTGAACTAGTTTTTTAAATGTAATTTTAACATCAACAGAAGGTTTATGATAATGCCACCTGTTTTATCTGCTGTACCATGCTATTAACTTTGGTAAAGCTGATTCTGCATACATTTTAAACCTTATATTACAAAAAGCAACATAATTTGCTCCATACATTCAATTTTCAATTTCACCAAGCATTTACTCATTAAAAGACATCAGTTCAGTCAGTGTAACAGCTCCTGCTACCTCCTTTTAACCAAAAGAAGGAAAAAAAAACTTGCAAAAAATCAATGACTTTTAATTCCGTACTATTGATATGCTTAGATAATGCAGCAATTGAACTGTGCTTCTGCCAGTGGTGATGAGGAGCAGTAGATGAAGAGTAATTGGGCCCTGACCCTTGTGTGCCTCGGCCACCACATCACCTAAGCTTCCCCCAGCACAGTCTGTCCTACAAGCAGGAGGGCTCATTTTGCAAACACTCAGTTGTGGCAAGGTGATAAATTACAGTTCTTAACTATCATTGATTACTTAGTGTTTCTCCGCTTTCTGTGACAACTGTTCAGTCACTCTGAATGGCTTTTAATGGCACATTAGAGAGAAGAAAGCATACAGTTTCCCAAACATTGATTAAACTTGCTTGTTGCTTAATAAAGACAAACTGATGAGCACTCCTCTTTGGTAGCCTGTAACCAAGTAGAGACATAAGACCCATATTTCGTAAAAGAGTGAGTTATCACTGCTGCACATATGGTTTGGATGAAACTGAATCCAATGCAGTAATATTGAAGCTCAACCTTAAGCAGCTTTTTTTTATTTGTAGTTAGAAGAATCCAACATTAAACCTGTATGTTTTAATTTGTGATTCATGCTGTAATTTCATATGGAATAAATGTAATAGCCCAAATAATTTCAAAATGTTCATTTTTCATCAGAACCAGTTTTTTTTCCGTTTTCTTTATGCAGTCACATAAACAACACTGAATTATATGCACATTTCTTACATGTGTGAACATTTGGTTCTCAATCTCTGACTACATCATTTCTTCATTTTTGACTTTATGGCATTAGGCTGTTAAAAAACATTATTATGTACTTTATTATAGAGCTTGTCATAGCCTTGGTTCATAGGTAGCACTGCTTTCCTATAGGCACACAAATACATACATACAATGATCTGCAGATTGATAATAAAAGCATTCACATTAGTATCATAATTACCATTTGAATATGTGAAATAATTTCCAGGTTTTGATATCTCCCATCTGGCATCACAAATGTACAAAGCATGTTAACACAAGTAGTAAATATACATTATCAGGAAATGCTACAAGTGCATTTTAAATCCTTAAGAAATGGTTCCAGCCGCGTAGTGGAACAGATGCGCTTCTGTTTGAATCAGTACAGCTGTCTGCACAGGCTGCGTGACGGCTCGCCTTTCACTTGTGCAACAGGCGCATAACCGCAAACCAAATCGAAATTTTATAGACATATCAAGTCTTCATCATTTTCTTTTTTTTTATTTTAGGTACATAACGATGTGACTGTGAGTTGGGCTCAGAGTGCTGTGGGTGACCTACACTCAGTACTGTGCCTGAACAGATCCTGCTCTGTGAATGTTCTGCTTTTGCTACTAAAGCTGTGTGGACTTGTGTTTGATTTGGAGTCAGTGTTATATAAAATCCTTTTATCTATTGCATTTAGATGTTGAACATGCTAGTTATTTATCAGCCATATGTGCCTGCTCAGGACGCTCGTAGACAAAATAATGTCTTTCATAAATACGTAACCTTCACCCATGCACTTGCATTTGGCTTCATTATACCTCAAAGTGAGCAGAAGAACGTCCAGCTATTCCCATCTATTGAACTTGGCCTTGAATCATTCAAGAATCTGCTACTTACATGATCCACTGGGATCTCCGTTATAGAGGAACTCCCAGCACTGGCTGTCTGTGTCTCTACTAATGTCCTGAGCCATTCATTTGACAACAGCAACGTAATGATAGAGATGCATTGCTGTGTGATGAAGCTCAGACACTGTCAGCATGAAGTGTAGCTCATCTAACATACACATTTTGAAGCAGATGAGTTGTGTGAAACCTTCTTCAGTGCATAATGTAAAACAACAGTCACTAAAAACAGACTATATGCCTTATAATGGGTTTCAAACTTTTTTTTTTTTACGTTATAGCATATTTCGCCTCATTTTGTACTGGAAATCACAGACTGCAAATGTTTGTTTAAAGAAGACAAAGTTAAGTTTAAAGAAGTTAAATAAATTACATGACATTCTAAAATCAGTCATCCATACATACTGTTGTTGGGTTGCAGGTAAGTCTGGTACAAGCCTGATTAATGAATGAGTTGTAAAAATTAAAGACTAGCAATCCAGTGGTAACATATCATGAGATGTGAGATGTCCATGTTTGAAATGAAGTTAAAAATACAAATGATAGTAGCAGATAGTAGAGATACTATTTACTGTTACAGTTATGTTCTCTCTGGGATTTGTGATGTTAATTGAGCATCTCAGTGGTTATATGTATTCCCAAAGACAACAAGCTTACAAACTCACAGATAAATTGTTTTCCACAGCGAAGCCCACTGAAGATTTCATAGACATATATAGATAGATATTCATACAATAGTATGTTAAATTCAAAATACTTTGTTTTATCAAAGCATATTATAATATAGAGAGCACAAGAAAGTAAAATAAGTACTCATGTCTACAGTACATTATGTAAATATCCTAAGCTGAGTGCGGGGCCTCTCTGATGCGCAGATGCTTATTGACCTAACGGGTGTGACGGTAGTGACTTCCTGTTGGGCTTGTGCAGTTTCAAGATCCCCTGAGATGAACATGTCCTGAAAGAAAAACAAGATGGTAATCCTTGAGTTGGACTATTACTCATAAGGGAAGCACTGAGTATTTAGCATTAAGTTGATTATTTATTGTTTCTGTTTTTTTATTTTTTTATTTTTTTATTTAACCATGACAGTGCAGCAGTTATAAGTCTATGTTTATATAAAATCAGTATGTAGACAGTGTATGACATTATAATAGTTTTGTATATTTGTTTATACCAATGTAACCGGAGGAATAAAACCATATAAAAACCTTAGTCCCCTAGTTAGATATTTGTTTCAGTCACTCATCTGTCTCTGTGCGCACTCATTTCACAAGATAAAACAAACAGGCATGGTGTTTGTGTTTGTGTTTGAAAAGCCAAGGAAACCAGTTTTGACATTTTTGTCAGATTGTGACCCACTACTCATAGGACTGACCCAGTCCATCAACAAAATGTCACTGAAGACAAATCAAAAAACAAAAGAAATGAACCCTCATTTGAATAAGGATAATATCATAATAGTGGCAGGTTGAGGAGTCTATAAGATGCTGTTGGAAAGATTTCTATTGTCTCTGAACCTGATGTCAAAATGCCATGAGAGGTGTCCCCCTGCCAGGTCAGTATGCCTCTGAGGTCGAGGCTTTTGCCCCGGCCTGGGCTCCAGGCCACATTGACTCTAGAGTGGGCCTGGCACTGCTGTCAGCCACACATCATGTGAAACTGCAGAGCTGAGGCAGTATAACAGGGTTAAACTGATTAGCAATGCACTTGTGTTCTGTGGGTCACAGTTTGAAGAACAAAAGTGATATTAAAGGATCTATGTTTCTCTCTTGGTTTCCTTAATGCCATCAGTTCTTTCAACATACAAAAGTCAGCTTGAAATCACTGACAGATAGGTGCCATTTTTCTATTCATTTTAGCCTTTTCTTTCCTTTCTCTGTGGATATCACAAATCCCCCGCACCCTGAGCCTAGTCCTCAAATTCTTAACCCCATCTCTCCCCCCTGTCAATACATGAACTCCTCTTTTCACTTTTAATTCTAGCTTTTTGGCTTGTGCTCAAACTTCTGCTCTGTCTTGCAGTTTCCTTCTCACTTTCACCCACACTCATCCCTGGGAAATGTAGATCTTTTCCTGACAAGTTCCTCGAGAAGCAAAGCCTCTGGAGATCATCAGCAGAGCTCTGCCAAAAAATGCGTGGGAATAGTCTGGATGGGAAGGGGAAGGGACTTTTAATTGTTTTTCTTTTTTTTTTCCTTCTTCTGGAATTAGTCAGTAGGAAAAAAAATCTGTGATTGTTCCTTTATTTACCTTACAGTGAGTAAGGTTTTAAACTGTGGGTGGCAGTGACTGTTTAGGTAGGAGTCTCAGTAAGATACTATTCTAATGTGACTTAAGCACTAATGTTTGAAAATGTTCTCCATGTGATACAAATTATGCATATTAATTCTGTTTTGTATGGTATAAATCACGCTACTTTGAACAGTGAAAATTATGTATTCCTTGTGTTTATACACTCTGTAACCTGCCTGTATCAACAGCTGGAATAACAAGTGCTGTATTATGGCGTTCATTAAGAGCTCACTCAGATGGTTTCCCGACTGGAGGCACTTGGAAGTTCAGCTCTAAGGTTGGGGGGTGGAAAATGCTAAAAAAAAAAAAAACTAAAAAAACAGCAAGAACTTTATTAAAAAAAAGTTTTTATCTTGTATAAGATTCAGGGAATTATACGAAATTGCACCAACATGCACAAAACATAACCACTATTAAAAGTGGTAAGAATACAGAATAGTGTATTAAAGTGTAGTGTGTGATAGTCTGTGTTATTTTAGTTTATTTTAGTCTGATGCACTGCTGTCTTTATCTACTGGATGCTCTGATGCTTTAAGTTTATTTGAATCAACACATCATATATCCGATGCAGTTTCAAGGGGTTAAGGATGTCCCCATAAAAAAACATATTGTTCCATTATAAATTATCATGTGTCAGTCAAATTTAGGACTCCTGGTCCATAATGTCATACTTTAAAATAATATCTATGTAACTTATTGCAAAATGGTCAATTTCATTTCATTATCTCTGTAAAAGTATTACTATAAATTATGTTATTTAACAAAATACTTAAAGAACACACATTCTTGTGTGCCAGATGTGAGAACCGTTCAAGGGGATAAATGGTTCTTTTTTTAATGCTGAGAAATCAAGACCGAATAAGGTCATGTCTGAGATAAGGACTACATTTTTAATTCTATTCACCTGCTAAGTAGTAGTGTGAGTGTATAAATGTCAAGGAGTAATAATGTGAAGAAAATACTTGAATTGTATTTGTGGCAGTGAGATGTTGTTTGTCTCCTTTGTTGCTATGAGAGCATCACTTAGATACACAGAGATACATGCAGAGGGGTAATCCATTCTAAACAGACATTAACTGTAGGAATGGGAGGACTTTCCCCAAGTATTAAGAAGCAAACTCAGAAATCACAAAGGCTGTTTCATTCCAGAGAAGGAAAATCTCAAGTCTGCAAACAGTTTGAAATAGTTAGTTCCCTCGCTGTGTTGTTGCACAATGTCAGTTCGCATCTTTGTTCAGTGATGGACATAAAAGGGCTTCTATTGTTCAGACACAATAAGCCTCCATTCTTAAAGCAGATAAGCATAACAAAGTAAAAGTAGGGGGCCGTCAAACATCCAAAACTAGAAGTGTCCAAGCAGCACTATTTACATATTAGCCATTCTCAGGGAAGCTGAATAAGTTGTATTGATTAAAATGCTCTCCTGACAATCCTGACAATCACACACTTTTACCCTTTTGTAATTTGATATTACTCCCAGATAAAATAATTACATTGATTCTTTAGATGAAGGCACAGCAGAATTAAATTTCTAATCTACTTATTTTGATATGGAAGTGTTGCCAAATATTTCATCACTGGGTTCACTGCTTGTTGATAGAACTCTAAGGTGTAACTCCCCTTAATTGATATTTCTATTACTGAAGTGTTACAGGGGGCAGTTTATTTCAATGTACTTTAATGCTAACAACAGACTAATGTAAACAAAGGTAGGTATGGATGTGAAAATCAAATCCTATCTGATATAACCGAGCTAGACAATCTTGCACTGCATTAATATTAAGGCAGGGGTTAGAGGTCCACATGTGGATGGTGGTAGGCTGCAAAGGTTCTGAACCTAGTGCCTGGGATCTGAATCGCTGCTCCACAGGAAGCGGGCCGGCTGGTTTGTTTAGCTGGATGTGATTTCAAGTGGCAGGAGGGGGTGTTGCCTGGTCATATGAAACACAATGGGGCATACTTTCTGAACACGACTATTAGGCAATAATGACGTGGCTGAAGTCCAAGTCATTTGCTGTCCATGTCTGCAGATTAAGATATGCCCCGCCTTATATTAATCAAATAGTGGCCTCTGTGTGGGGGCAGTACATGAGTATATATGCTTCTGTGGTGTCCGTGCACATTTCTGAGGGCAGACATTCGCTTTAACATCTTGTTTTTCCACTACTGAGAAAAAGAGCAAAATGCTGCTTTTCAATTGCACAGTTAAAAGACAGAAGCAGTTTAAAATGTAAATCCTTGCTGTTAATGATTGCTGGAGGATTCATTGTAACAAAGTCCTGATTCGTTATTCCAGAAGTGACCATTGCCCTCAACCTAACTTACACCATAATGATGTCCCCTGTGTACAGTTCTATAAACATTTGACTAAATGCACTATTAACATATTGAACAAACAGAAAAAAAACAAAGAAACCCAGGAGTATCCTATTGCAGGAAATAACTAGTCTCATTTTCTCTGTAACTGATTCCAGGAAAGGAGCTACATGAGAGAAAGAAGTCAAGCAGTGGGATTTAGAACGCTGAACAAGATAGATTCTTCCAAATTCTAATTGGAGAACAGTTGATTTAATTGGTATCCATTTGGCTGACAAAAGAAAGCAAGAGTAGTGGGCAGGCAGGAATGCCTCTGGGGCCGATGTGAACATGAAGTGGCTCTGCTCAACGCTCAGGGACGGATCACTTCCAAAGACAAACCGTGGGAGCTGGCAGGACAGATTGCAGCACGAGGGAAGGAGGGGAGGGGGACCAAATTCATGGTGGAGCGAGGAGCTTTCAATAGAGAGGCATCTTTATTTGGAGAAGGAGGCCATTTTAGACGCAAAACTGCACTCCCACTCCGGGTAGTAATGTGACTCTGACCCCGAGATGAGAGAAGTGGATATGGTTCAGCGGTCCTTGTAAACGAAGGCTTTGATGACAGACAAATCTAAATTATCTGTTTGATTCACAAGCTTCAGAAAGCGGATTGTAATATTTGCAACACTAATTAATTTGAGATAGATGAAAACACGCAGATGATTTCTAAAAGTTTAAATTAAACCCGGTAGCCTTTCAGTCCTCAAATGAAAAACCATCAATGACATTATGTTTTAGGAATGTTTGAAGGTCAGTCAATAATAATCTTTTTACAGATGTTGTAATGGCGGTCATTATAACTTGGCCTTCACAATAACCTATCAGAGACGGGATTTTGTTTTTATGTCAAGCCTGAATCACAAAGCGCTCCCTCTTTCTTTCTGTGTGTGTGTGTGTATGTATGTGTGTGTGTGTGTGTGTCTGTGTGAGGGAGCCGCTTGTGTTGTCTGCAGATGAAAAATGTAATCGGAGGTGTGTTGTACTGTAGCTTGCACAGAACAGAGGGGGAACCCAGGTGTTGGAGTGTTTTTACTGCCTCTGTAGAGAGGAAGGGTGGGAGAGCGAGGGCAGATGACCTGGAGGGGGTTCAGAGGCAGGGGCCGTGCTTGGGAGACCTTCACAGCCTGCCTCAGGGGGATACAGCCACTGCTTATCTCTTCCTACACTTTTACTTCTTTTTTATCCTCTTCCACAGTACTGCTTTCATTTCCCTTTCCTCTCAGTTTAGGAGGACGAGTACTCCGGCATTATTTCCTACCAACGCCAGCCATTGTATTATCTGCTGACGCGCATTTTCAAAGAGTGGAAATGCTCCTTTCTTCTCTTTTACAGCAAATATTTGAACCTGGCTTGGATTATAAATCTTACTGTTGAAGCATTGTGGGATTACTGTGTCTTTAATCATTTAATGAGTCCTGGCCAATTTGGATCACAACACACATACGCACACAAGACACCCCCACAAAGGCATAGTATTATCATGATGACATTATGGTTCTACACAAGACCTCTTTTCTTATATCCAGTTGCTTACAGTGGCTCCTTTCCAGTAGTGACTACAGTAGGTTTTAATCCTCCTACAGTATATGACAGGCTTGCCCTCACCTTGCCCAGCACTTAAAGAAGCAATCTTTCAAAAAGTCCCCTTAAATCCTATGTGAATGTGTGTCCGTTCAGAGGAGAGTGCAGTATGCTGATGGGGAATGGGCCCATTCCTGATGTAAATGAAGAGATGCATATCAGTGTTAATCCATTGCTTTGTAGTCACGGCCATACCCAAAGTCTGTCTAATTTCCCTCACACTCCCTTTTGCAGCCAGAAGTGTATCGATCGGCAGTAATTGAAGTGTACTTGATAATCCGTAAGGCAACAGGGGAGAGGGAGACCCTCAACACTCACATCGATGCACAGAGAATGGGGCTGTGGGGTTGTGTGTATTTGAGTGTGAGTGTGTGGTGCAAGGGGGGCCCTCTAATGTATGGGCGGGTAAGGCAACACCCCCCTCACGGCTTCTTCTCAGCTGATTAAACTCATTGAGAGCTAGACAAGTGGAACAAATAGATATAAAGGTTTGCCTGGCAGCTTACAGCCATTCAGATTTCTTCATTGAAACAGCAAGCAGCAAATCTACATGGTCTGCTTTATGCTAACATTAAGCAACTGGAGTGCCTGTTTTTGAAATGAACCATACATTATGCACCACACTGGCTAATATATCTCAGGTGGGAACTTTGGAGGTATAAATAGATACATTTTCTATTGACACAAATACACAAACAGCTGTAATGTTTGGGATTTCTCTTTAAACACAAACAGCCTGTAAGCACAATGTGTTGTGTGCAGCTTGGGCTAATAATGTGTTATTCATTAGTGTTACTTTGTTTTCAATTCAATTTGGCCCAGAGTAACATTCCAGATTTTAAAAAGTGTTTACTTTTACAACCAATCAGACAAAATATTAGAATTTTAAATCAAGAAATTTGCATTTGTCTGCTTGAACAATCACAGAATTTATTGTCATCATAACAGGTCGGCCTGTTTTTCATAACCCTGTGAGTGTTTCATCCAATCTGTTGTATGTTAACAATTTTTTAAACTTGTATTTTGTCAGTGTGGTCATTTGAAGTGACTCTGGTGTTTTCTGAGAGGGCAAGACACATAGAGATTATAATAGATAGTTTTATTTGTTACAAGTTATAAACAGTGAGGAATAAGATGAGAATAAACTGTTTTCTTTGGCTATTTAAACAGATTTTTTCTTCATAGGACATGTCTGTTGCCATAAATCATAATATTAGGTAGAGATCAATAAAAACCCATAAATGCACAGTGAAATGGCTCAGGATGGAATATAAACGAGTTGTAACATACTCATCATGTACCATTTATTGCGAAGCCGATACATCAACAAAAAGCATTGAAAACAACATCTACCAAATGTAATGCAGTCGATTAGAGTGTGTGATTATGTTCAGACTGCAGATGTGGGAACAGTCACTTTATGGCTGGTGGCATAATAAAATGCACGCAGGCTAAAGATGATTAAGAAAATGTCTCAACTGTAAATGTTATGAGATGATATTGAGATACTGAAAGTCATTATATTCTTACAATGATGATAATGACTGTGCTGACAATGACTATACCGACTGATTCTTCTCTGTCTGTCTGTCTGTCTGTATCTATCTCTATCTATCCATCTATCTATCTATCTATCTATCTATCTCTAGCTATCCATCTATCCATCTCTTCATCTGTCTATTACACAAATTGCAAGCCTCATTAAATGTCAATTATTAAAAATGACTTCACACAAGAAAGAAAACATCACCTATAGCATGCAGAGAAAACTAACCTCTGATTTCATAATACTCGATCAGCACGCCATTAAAGTCACTAAATATCCTAAATTAGGGAAAAGGAAAATAAACAAAGAAAATCCTTTAGATCCTCTCCTTTATGCACTGATGTAAATGGACCAAGTAGAAAAAGTGCCTCCACTGCAGTTGCATCATAAAAAGGCCCCAATGATTTAATTGCCCTCCTAGGCCTGGTGGTGGGGTCAGGTGAAGGGACAAGCCTGGAGCTTCCTTTAACAGCATATTTATCACTACACTGTGGCACCCATTCACTCCCACTAAAGGGCTTTTACCATTAAGGCTCAATTATTCAGTGTTTTAGGGTTTTTGCCCATTCACTTTATTTACATTGACGTCATACTGTATTAACAGCATACTCATGATAGGAGAAATCCCACTTGAAAATTCACAAATCAGAATCAGAACCAGGTTCATTGCCAAGGAGGTTTGCACATACATGGAATTAGCCTCAGTGTTGTGGTCCGTAACAGTCATAATATACACATAAGTAATCCTAAATAATATTTTAAAAGAAATAAATGTATAATAAAAATAAGTCAAATATATTCTAAGTGAGCTACAGGTTTACATTTTAAATTTGAGAGGATGAAATGAATATGCAGATTTCCATAGTTGAAACTGTATATTCAGTGTGCAATTAGTAATGATAATAATAATAATAATAATAATAATAATACAAGTTGCATTAATGTCATGTGCCATGTTAGACATGCAAATATTAGTTTTTAGATATTAGCAACAAAACTATCTTTTAACATCAGTGAGAGTTGAGCCAAGCTTCAGGGCAAATTACCCACAAATGTCCACAAAAAGCAACAAAGCCTAATTATTTTCAAATTGTTGGTCCATTGTTGAACTTTTCCAGACTTTTACATCCAAAATCACATAAACTCCAAGTCTTGTGTCGTCACACACCTTCTTGTGCAGACACACACACACACACACATGTATTCGCAGAGGAGGAAGAGATAGAGAGAGAGATGTTTCACCGAGTGTCTCACCCTGCAGAGAAAATAAGAAATAACCATAACTCCTTCCACTGCCAGCCTGCCCTGCATGACCCCTGTTTTAAGTGGGTAGCAGGTAATTGCTGAGGCGGTGTTACCCATCAGCCTACAAGTCCATGTGTGCCTTATGTGTCATCTCTATTTATTATATTCTGCACGCTCCCTGGGCCTTGGTAATCAATTTCACAAGGATACAGGGCTGATATCAGCTGCCGTGCACATTATGAGGCGAGCCCTCCTCTTATCAAGTGCAGAATTGCCGGCTAGAGGTCATGAACAGATAAACAGGGATGTAACACAACTCCCCCACTCACCTGCCCCCCAGTGAACACAAAGGTGGGAAGGTGATGTTGTGAGGGGGGTACAAAGAACAAAACACCCAGCAAGGAAAAGGTTGTGACCCTTGTAAGGTGCCTCTTGTTACGCGCAACCTTCAGAATTTCATCATCAGTGCCTCTGTCTGCTTAATAATTCGGAAGCGGCCGTCTCATCTCTCTCTTGAGTCAGCGTATGTGTGCGCATGTGGGTATGTTTGTGTGGGGTTGGGGGGTGGTTATGAGGCCTGCAGACACCCTCTCTCTGATTATCTCCAAGCACTCTTTGCAGACCTTTATAGACCAACCACAACTCCATCAATCATTTGCCCAGCCTTCTTACTCCTCAGGCTGCCCCATGTCCCACCTCACCACTGCTGGGCTAATATTATCTAAAGCTCTGTCTGTAGTGGTATGCATTGACTAAAAAACATGTAGATTCCTCCACCACAACTTTGGGATTTCAAATCTCCATATTCATGATGTTTAGAGGGCAGAAAATCAGAAGTAGGCAAATCGACCTCAGTTTTTTCTGCTACAAATAATTTTGTTCCCCGTGTCCGATCGATACAGCGGCTGATGTGAAGTGTTCGGCAGCTACAATTTGTGAGAGAATTAAGAATCCGTGTTTAAACATGTTTGCAGCTCTAAAGGAGAGATGTCAAACTAAGTGTTTAGAGGGATCATTTGTGGTCAGTGGACAAGTCGTGCAGCAGTAGAAATGTCATGCAGTTGCATCAGCCTTAGTAAACATTAATTATGAGTCCATCTTTGTTTACTCATCCCTACACCCCGCACTGGCAGCTGTGCATATTTGCCAAGAGGATTGGATCTCCATGTCACTATATTTTGGTGATATGCCTATACTATCAACCTCGGGGATTTGAGGAAAGATGGTTATCACTAAATAGGTCAGCACTATCATCAACATTTAAATACTGAAATACTAAATGATGAATAGCATTTTGAATGATACTAGATATAAAATATTATACTGTGCACTCTTTTGATCCTCATATACAAAGTTTAGCTCCGTAACCTGCCTTTTGTTGTAGATGTGTCTGGCTCCCTCACCCTGCCCCCGCCGCACAGCTGACCTTGTGCAGCCTTTCCAGGCCAAAGACTTGATGAGTGTTTTTTTAGCCCTTCCCCCAACATCCCTCGGCATGTGCGCTGCACATCCGCTCTGTCATTAAACCCTCCACCCGTGGCTTTAGGACCCAACCATATGGTGCAGCTAGTGGAGTGTTGCAAGAAAGGCTTTGCTGTGGTCATAATCTGATGAATCTTTCTCAGAAAAGAGGTTTTCTATGATGACATCACAACCAATCGCTTGTACGACAATCTGCACTGGTATGGGTGTGTGTTTGTATGCGTGTACACATGTGTATAATTTGTGTCATGCATGCACATTAAAAGTCTCATATTAAGGAGAGTGACAGAAATCCTCAAGAGACACGCGACAGACATAATGCAGAACTACATTTGTGGGACAAGTCTCAATGCACTTGTTTATTTTATTCAGTCAAATAAATAAACCAAAAAAGTCAACACAAAACAACAACACAAAAGTTTGTTTATATGTTTTCTAATTATCTAAACTATCCAACCACACAGACTTACTTACTGTATGTCACAATACCAGAGGCCTTACAGAACATATTAAATGGTTTAAGAGCTCTCGTACCTTGTGCAAGATAAAAGGTTGCCCTTGGAGTCGTTAGAGGCATGTTCAATAGCAGCACGAACAATAGTTGCCAGTTTCACAGTTAAGACATGACCAGTTGTCTGGCAACATGTTTAGTATGCAGCAAGCAGAGCGTATCACACACAAAGATGGAAGAGATTTTCCGTGGCTCAAACAATCCAAAAGAAGCTATCAATTCCCTGACATAAGAGTGAATGGATATGGCTGATGTTCAGGAGATGTTATCGGTGTCCACATACTAAATCCACGAAAGAAGCAAGACAGTGAGGGTTATGCTTGTACGGCCCGAGAGAAAACAAGTGTAAATGAAAAAAAAACTCACTCTTTGTTGAGTCATCACGGGTCACAGATGTGTATGTGTGTGACAGAGAGAAAGAGAGGTGCATAGGGTTTGTTATATAATGCTGCTGAACCAGTTTTTGTAGTTTTGGGGAGGTCACACACTGCGTCATCTGTGGATTGACAGCTGTGCTTATTAAAAAAAAAAAAGGCCTGTTCAAATTTGGTAAATCTGGTATTTTATAGGCCGTAGTGCTGTGTGTGATGACCCTCTGCGCCCTTGTCTGCTTGTTACTTGGCTTGTGTCGCTGCTGTCTTTGCAGGTATTGGAGGTGGGCGTGTCACAGTGTCATCAGCAGCACCTGGACCCTGTGTGCCAGTTGTCCTTCAAAAACCATCTTGGAGTTCAGTTGCTTTTTTGCTCTCCTCTTTTTATTTTTTTGGTAGGCGTTTGGCTTGTGTTGCTGCACCATACAACATAGCACAGTATTGCCACTGTCTGTTAATTTAGGTTCCTCTTTTATGTTATTGCATTTCTAACAGTTTGTCATGTTGCTTGTCTGTGTGTCTCTCCCTTTTTTTTTTACATGGCCGTGCGGACCTGTTAGACATGTGTTATCCGTTGATGTCAGGTCATGTTATTATCAGAGCTGTGTTTTTTTTTTGTTTTTTTTTCCAATATTATTACTCTGTTTATAGCGACCTACTGACCCAAAAAGGCAGAAAAACCAAATGTGGTCACAAAACATAAGCTCATTTCCCCTTGGAAATTTGAATGAATGTAATTTCAGAGGCAGCTTAAGGCCAGAGAAATGCTCCCTCGTAATGTGAAATCTGTACAATTAATCCAAATTCCATCATACTGCATTGCTAACTGAAACATTAAGCTACAAAAATATCTTTCTCTTTGAAAACAGTACTAATGATTTCGTGAGTTGTATAACTTTCAAAGCTGCCTTGCACAAAGTTCACAGAGTCCATCCACACATAAAAAAAAAAAAAAACTAGCATTTAGTGTAATAGGCCTAGAGGCCTCCTGACTTTCTCATTTGGCTCTTTTGTGTATGTTAGAGTAAGGGGCAAAGGGGGAACACAGGGCCTTAAGCAGTAATTTCACCAGAGTGAAGTGTATTGCAGATGGGAGTTATTAATTTGTATCTGCTTTGCCTCAGTTCTACCACTTACTGAAGAGGGGGGAAAGTGTCATTCTATTCAATTTTTGTGTTTTCTGAAGTCTCTGGTCTTGAGCACAGCCTGGTCCAGGGTCGTGAGTGTTAAATGTCAAGCCTTGTAGTGAGCTGTCAAAGAACAGAATAGGCCCGGGATGATTGATGACTGGAGAGCCTGAAACCAAAACCTCCCAATTGCAAATGCTACCTTGCGTCAGTCTTCTTACCCCCTGCTTTCTCACTCCTGATAGTCGCTCACTATAGGGCAAGGGCAGCTCCCACATGCACACATTCACACACACAGTTACAGCCTCAGCATACTAGCATCACTAAAAATGTTTCCTCTGCACACCGCCAGGAGTTGTTTTGTATGTATGCGGCTCGGTCCCCTTGCAAGCGTTTAATCCCACTAAAAGATGAAAAGAAAAGTGAACCACCGCTTTGGATTGCTTTTTTGGACTCAGGCTGTGGCATTTGTAGTAATGGGGAGTTGTCAGAATCCAGAGGATAGGGAAATAAGTTAGACAATAAACTGAAAAACTTCTGAGATGTAATGACAAGATTATTAATGGCTCAGGCTAGACCATACTTAGCCCCATGCATATTCAGTGGAACCATACAGATGGGCGTCTGGCTGTGAGAAGTTTTCTGCTGTGTGCTATAGGTCAATTTGTCTACAGTTCAACATCTTTATTTTTGTCAAGTTAGCCTAAAAATAAACTAGTAGCACAAATTTAAGATAATATGAACCTAATATGTTAATATATATTTTTTTGTTTTTTTGTTTTTTTTACATTGTGTGCCATAAAATGCCCTTCCCTCGATTTCTGAATAGCTTAATAAAAAAAACAATTTTATTAAGTAGAAAGAAAAAATCCTATGCTTTAATGTTTGAAATTCCCTAAGGGTGCTCATATGTTTATTGTAATTATTACATATTAATGGCCCATGGAGTCGGATATAGGGCAAATATTTATGCCTGCTAGCCTGTGACAACTTAAACAAGGAGCACTTCTGATGAAGATATCTCCCTGAACACAGAAATGATCAAAGACTGTCATAGCATTACAATAGTTCTATTTGTCTGCCTTGGCAGGGACATACATCCTGCTTACCGGATGGTTAATCAGAGACTCCCTCTATCATCTTCATCAGGATTGCCTGTGGTTTCGGGGAATGTGTAAAAATGTGCTCACATTTCTTTATCTTCCTTTCTACCGCCGCCACTCACTTGTCCCTCAGATGCTATCTTTCCTCAAAGCACTGCCTATTTAGCAGATCAACGAATTATCTTTTTCAACCCTCAACACACTAATTACAATTCATCACAGCTTTATTTATTCTTCGAGGGAGGCTAAAGTAAAACCTAGTGATTTCCAGTGTGACAATTGTTGTTGTGGCAGCATATGATACTCCCTACACATGCCAGTCTGAAGTCCCCTATTAAAGCAAGGATCATTTCACTCACCTGAAGCAGAGAGCAAAGAGGCTGTGAAATCACAGCGTCAGAGCGGCTCAACACCTGCCAGTCTGACCCGCAGTGACAGGCCACGCTCCTCTTGCCCACATTAATAACACAGATAAACATAAAGCTAAATACCAGGCCATGCTCTGTTAACTTTTATGTGGTTAAGAATGATTGGCTTTTTGCTTCACTACACTACAGAGATCAAGTACCAAGGAAGGATATCAGAGTGAGAAATCCTGCTCTGCTTCTTTAGCTTGCATGCATATAATTGTCAGTGTTCACTCTCCCTCAGCGTTACCTCCAACCTCTATACACATGTCACACGCAATATAGTGTGATATGTGTTTAAGTGCTTTGGCAGGAGGCTGCACTGGGACTGTTGGAGTTGATATGCAGCATATATATAAATAATGTCTTTAATTAATACCTGCCCCGCTTTTAAAATGACAGAGATAAATACTGTTTTAAGTATTTAAGTATAGTCTGTAAAGCCTTTCAGTGTTACACAATTATTATGTTATGTCTCAGCTATATTTTATTCACTGCAAAAAAGTTAATTATTACAAGAAAATGTAAACACTAATACATGTAATTATCTGTTCAAGGTTGAAATAGCAAATTAGGTTGAAAGGTTTGATTAATTCAATTTAGTCAATATTTTGTATTGACTTAGAACGCTCATAATTTTGACTGTTCAGTTAATGGAGCTTGATTTGCTTAACTAATCGCCCTACCAAAGAACCATATTTCACGGCTTGACATTTAAAAGGGTGGAATTGAAGGTCGTTAAGAGGCAGGGGATGCGGGCAGACGTCTGCAACTGTTTGTTTACCATACCACTCATTGGTGTCAGACTTCCTGACATTCTTGTACCTTATCTCTACTATTCTGAAGTCTGCAAACTGGTGCCAGTGAACAGGGGATGTGTGTGGGGTCTACTTCCATGCCACTGCACTGTGCTCACACCGGGACTGAGTCCAAAAGAGCCAGGCTTGTGCTTTTGAGGAGTCGGGGTCAGGAGAGATTAACCCATGTGATCCGGCAGCGCTGGGAGAAATTTGACTTGAGTGTGGAGCAGAGGTGCTGCAGAGGGCAGTGCAGGCCGGAACAGGTTCAGCCCATGCTCGCTTATCTCTGGGCCCCACTGACGACAAAACTCCCTTGGTCAAAGAGTGCTGAGAGTGGTGTAAAAAACGTGTTTACAACTTGAAGAGGTCAAGGACTTAAGGACAGATTACTATTAACAGAATAATGCCACAGTCATTCAAAAGAAAGGATGGCATGGATGCTGCTTTAGTGTGATGTTGCAAATAATCACGGAAGACTTTCTCACTTTTTTCAGTTAATCATAATAAAACAATATTATATAGATGGGAAACAATGTTTAAAAAGGGAAACTTAAATTACAGGGTCTTTTAATGTATTAATTTGAATAACAAGCAACATAAATGTGCATAAATTCACAGACTAGAACAATACATCTATATAACAAGATAGAGACAGGGCGCTGTTTCAGATATATTGTACTGTACTGACCTTTGCTGTATGTTTAAGCAGCCGGTGTGTAATGGTTTCTTTGTCGAGTCATTCGTCATCATTTTACTGTATTTAAATATAGACTCGCACACACATGTGAGCCAGCTGGCAAGGGTGATAATCTTTAGACCTTGAAGTATTCTTTTTTTTCAAACACATGAAGGATCGATTACACATGCCTGAGTAAATAGGTGACAAAAACACAGTGGAGTACTTCGCCCTATAGATCGATGGGGCAGCTGTGAGGTTGTCAGTCACGACGATGAATAGCGTCACACTACTTTGAGGTCTCTGCCTTCTTTAGGGCCAACTTGGGTCGCTCTGTATCCATGCAGACTAACATCAGTGACAGGTGGTCTGCTGCATTAGTTTTAATTGCATCTCTGTAACAAATTCACTGAGGGAAAAAAACAAAACAAATTCTTCTAGCATTGCCCTACAGGATTATAGCTCAGTAAAACTGCAGTAGATGCCAATGAGGACTAATGTTATTTCACTGTGTTTCCAGTGGCTGACAGCTACAACTGACATCTCCCCTAAAGGTTTGGTGACCTCCATTCTTGCCCAAACCTGTCTAAACATACTATCTTGACATTGTTCCAGGGGTTAGCAATGTGAAGCAGCTGTTTCCCTGTATATGAGTTCAGTCTGAGCTTCACCAACCACCGCCCCCCCCCCCCCCCCCCACCCCCCCGCTCCCCTCCCCTCCCCCTCTTTTCTCACTCTCCCTCTCTCACACACAGATACAAATGCACTGTCTCTGTCATCCCATCCTCACACACTCTATCCTGCCTGGATGCTTTGTCTCCTAATGTACTGCAGCTATGGCCCTGGAGAGCAATTGTTGCTTCAAGTCAAACATCATTATGACCTGATCAATGAAGACAGTGTAGATGCATGTAAACAGGTGAATTGTGGACATAGATAATTGACGTGAAAAAATGTAGGCTGTATAGTAAATGTGCTTTTTATTTGTTTGCTTTCATCCCTCAATTAATATGTATGACTGTATGAGTTTAATTCTACAGTGCTTCACAGTGTATGCCTCATAACATAAATAATTAATAATGTTATTAATAATTGACAACAGATTATTAAGATTAGCATGGTTTTTATTGTTGCAACAGAAACATTTTTTTTTTTTTAAATGTACTTTATTTTAAAAATCTGCCTATTTTACAAAGGATGCTGTATCTTTTTCCATCAAGGTTAACATGATAAAACATTTGCTCCATGCTGTTTATGTTTCATACAGTACAGTGTGGTCCTCACGTTTTGTTGCAATCTAGCATGAATTCATATTAAATGTGACTGCATCCATCAGCACCTCCCTGGCAGAACAGTTGTCTGGCTCTCGGTGTTTAATCTATTAAAGTGCACCCTTGCCTTTTTCCATGACATTGAGAATCTGAAACTGGCTTTGAGCTGACATCATGTTTGAGGATCAGACTTCCATTGACATGGGCACACTCATACCTCCTTGTCTTGATGGCACGACTTTAATGTTATTGAGCTATATTTTTTGTTTCAGTTGCATAATCCCTTTCTGTAAGAGAGAAAAATACTGGAATTGTTTTGTGTGCTTACAGTAAGAGATGTGTACTCTAAACTGGACCATAAACGTATGAGTAATGTAGACATAAATCTAATTAGAGGAACATTTGGATTGGCAATAAACGCACAATCTGCAAGAAATTCAGAGTTTTATTCAGTCAGTTCAGTTGTTTCTACTGCAGTTGATCAGGGGCACTCTTGAGTTAAATATAGTCAGTCAGTCGTATTCACAATGATCAGACTCCAGATAAATGATGTTGTAATGTAAATGAATAATTCAAAATAAATGAAAGATAAGAGAGATTAAAGGTTCTACCTCTGACACCATATTGGATTGATTAAAAAAAGACTCGCTTATGCAATCAAGACCAGTATTGCAGATGCTTAAGTTAATCATGTTATTTTTCTTACAGACCTGCACTACATTTCCAGTTGATAAATAATAGTTATTAAACATATATACAGCATATGGTATTATCATATTTGTTTGATTTCATGTAAAGAAAAGTCCCTCTTTCATAAAAACATCATAAACATGTGTTTGTCAGGAAGTGATGCAATGTCAGCTTTAAGGGTTTTTTTTTTGTTTTTTGTTATTTAAATTAAAAACCAGAAAAGAAACTTGAGTATTTTTGAAAAAGGATACACATTATAACACTGAGCATTATTATTGCTGTACGGTCAGGCCATCACAAAACCAAAGCAATGACTTCTGATCACCAAAGGTGTCACCAAAATCAAGATAATCGTGCATCCTGCAGGACTGTCTATTTAATATTCTGCGAAAAACTGCAAAGAAAAGAAAGTGAGAACGGAGGCAATTCCTCATGACATTATTTTACATTTAAAGTCTTTGTATTTGCATCTGCAGGAAAAAGGAGTAACTGTCGGTGATGTGATTAGCCTAAGCAATGCTGTAACAAGGAGAGAAAAGAAAGCGGCAGTAGCTGGTACTTTAAAGTGTCAGAGTCTTTGTAGCAATGACTAGTTTATGATGCTGATGTCAAGCATCACACTCAATGAGGCCTTTGTCCCAGGCTGAGACCAGGGCAGTGGGAAAACTGCCCACTCTTAGTCGGCAGGCCCATCCATCTTTCCATGAGGCCTTGCCGTCCCCTTTGCATCAAAACTCTTGTGTATTAAAGATCTCTTGGGTTAATGCGCTGGAAAATTGGCTTGCATTTATATTGGTGGAGGCCAGCTAAATGCAAGAAAAACAACTCATGGAGGGTAGAAAAGGACGAGAAAATATCTGGAGGAGTGATTGTGGAGGGCAGGCCCTCAAGACTTGCTTCCTGTGACTTGGCTCATAGAGAAGCCTGTGTCCGACATGCCAGGGATGATATTGTGCTCGGGCTGAGAGTAGCTCCATCCATTTATCATTACCGTCATAACCAGCGGTTGTTACTGCCGAAGTATTGACCCGGTCATAATGTCTGTAATAGGACATTAGAAATAAATCTAAAGAGAACACTAGTGACGATAGAAACAAGAAATGTACTATTTTCATCCTGCTTCACCTCTACAGTCAAGGATTACATCTCGTGTTGAATTAATCACCTTTTTTCTTTTTTTTAAATTTAGATTCTGTAAATCTATTAAAAAATCAGTTCCAGATAACCCATTAATTTTCTCCAATGAGAAGTTTACAGTTGACACATTCAGTCTGCTTCTGTCACCTCCTGCCTCTCATTCGTTTTGATGAAGGGGCTTAAGTCAAACCTCAGCACGGAACACATCAGTTCGATCAATGAGTGCTGAGTGACTGACCTACTAGACACATTTATGGGTGTGGGAGGCTAATTAGGAACCACTTCCCAGGCTTGGAAAGACAAGCCCATAGAACAGCTGCTGGTCAGCACTGGACTATCCCTGGGTCAAATAGGTGGCAGCTCGTCACGGACAGTGACACAGCTATAGGTCTAGAGAGGCCAATTTACTTAATGGCTAGCCCTGAGGCTGGGGACTCCCAGTATTTCTTTACTTGGACACTTGTAGATGACAGTGCAAGAGCCAAAGCGATCCACTTTATCACAGCAGGTCTAAGAGGAGAGGCATGACTGGAGCCGTTTTACAGGAGGATCTTTTGTCTTTAAAGGTGAATTTAATGAAGTGTGATGTTGTGGTGGTAAGTTATTCTAAAATTGTTTACATCAGTTTATTGCTACATTAATCATTATAATGTTTAAATCCATGGCAACCGTTCAAGGCAAAAGATTTTTTTCAAGATTATTTGGTTTCGTTACAAACAGCAGTTCCCGAGGGCTTTATGTCAATCCTGGTCATTGACACCAACCATCAAAACTGTAGCTTCTTCTTTTTTTTTTTTTTTCATGCCCTGGGGGGTCAAAATACTTTAGTCCCAGACGTCTCTTAACACACAGATGTTACAGTAACGCAGGCAGGAAACCATGCCCAAACATCACCTTTGACCTCACATGTCAGCTGATCCACCATCACCTCTTTTGAAATAGACTCTCAACTTCTATAAATTACCAGATTTTCCCACCATGTCCCTCCATTCATTTTGTCTGGCTCCAGCCATTTTCCACTACAGACCCTGCGGTCAACTAATAGTGATTGCACAGTTGCTGAAAATCTGTCCTCTTGGGTTCACAGAGGTCAAAGGGCTCACACCAGGGTCAGAGCCTGTCTTTATGTCTCTTCCCACCAAAGGCTTTGTGATGAATAGAGAGCCCCAGGAAACAAAAGCTTTCAGCAAAGACAAGCAACTTTGCTCAATACATCAGCACCTCCACTCGCTGCCGCCCTCCCTGGTAAAAACACACTTTCTAACTGAGATAATATGAGATTGAGGGGGAACAAAATCCACAGAGACATTTAAAGCAAGCAAAGAGGAGAGGTGAAAACAGGAGAAATAGATCATTTAATCTTCTGTCCACATGTAGCTCTGGAGAAGCCACTGAAAATGGAAAGAAACTAGGCGTGCAGCAGCATTACATTACTATGCAATAGAAGACAATTTGCTGTGTCACGATATGAACACACAACTTGCAAATGTACAGGCACATACAACACTTTACAGTATTTCTTTTAAAGTACTACTTTTTGTAGATTTATGTAAATTTCCAGTTGCAAAGTGGATTTAAATTCCCCTAAATACCCTTTAAATGTCCTTCTTTGGAACAAAAAGTTGC
Organism: Scomber japonicus; assembly: GCF_027409825.1. Taxonomy (NCBI): domain Eukaryota; kingdom Metazoa; phylum Chordata; class Actinopteri; order Scombriformes; family Scombridae; genus Scomber; species Scomber japonicus. The sequence goes on from NC_070582.1 coordinate 18,225,266, forward strand.
ATCATCATGACAAGGTTTTCTACGACTCTATTAGGAACCTATAGTTTAAGTTTCTGGGACACTTTTTCTTCCACAACTAGTTTTCCCTATCATTGCAGTTGACCCTTGTAAAACTGTATCAGCAAACTAATAACTAGGCTGGCCTCTAATCTACTGCCTTTGTTCCCTTCTTCTCTTATAATGTGTTTCAGATTCCAGAGGTTGAAACTGGCAGGGAGATTTTAAGCAAATGGCATCTGGTTAAAGGTCAGATTCAGGGGGCCCAGTGGGTGAAAGGTTGAATAACTCCAAGGAAGGTAGTGATCAAGTCTTTAGGGAGATGTTTTAGACCTTGTTTTAAGTAGTTTCTTATCCTGCAATCCATCCAGTCCTTTAAGATCTTAAATAAAACATTTAGTGCCATTGATCATCTGTGTATGGTGTGTTGAGACACAGTGCAGTTAAACGATTTATATTGTTATCTTAACAAACTAAACAACAAATTAGTCAAAATGTTTCTCCGTTGTTTTATGCTGTTAATGTCATTTGTGGTATTTTATCATTTGTGGCTGATCAGTTTGAGCAAATATAGAATGTCCTCATTTTGATTTATTACTTTAACCGGCATTTAAAAATAGGAAGGGGGAAAAAAAACCCACTGCTGAAGGGATCACAGTCTCGAGTTCAAACTGCAGGTGTGTAAAATGGAACATGCACTTTTCTTCTAAATTAGGCATTGAGGGCTTGGAAAGAGCGGTAGGGAAATTAGTGGAATAACTGGTTGATTCTAACCAGATGATTGCTTCAGTTGGACACCAGAGAGTTTTCATTAGGTCTCTAATTTACAAGCCTCCCTCTGCATTCCAGCCGATGAATCAACTGCCCCAGGTCTTAAAGACCTCCTTTAGCCTTTGCCCCCTGCAAAAGTGTTTTGCTAAAGCCACGCAGTTTACAAACTAATTTGTGGCCAAGTTAAACTTCAAGTGTAGAACAATTGATATTTTGAACATTATCTTCATGCAGCTTTTATTATTCATAATGATACATGTGGTACTTTACATCTTAATCAGGCAGCTTTGTGTGTGACTCTTATTAAGTATGATAGAGAAAACAGTCATCAGGTGGAATTCATTGCCAGTGCTTATTGTTCAAGAGAAAACTAAAGATCAGATCAAAATTTTGTTAAAAGAGTTTATCCAAATATTTCAGGAACCGTAATTAAATTGCGTGTGTGTGTGTGTGTGTGTGTGTGTGTGTGTGTGTGTGTGTGTGTGTGTGCGTGCATGTGTGTGTGTAAACTAGGAACATTTTTGTAAAGAAATAAAATGTAAACGGGGGGGGGACTATAAATTCCCCTTGGCAGAAAATAAGAAATGCATTTTAATATCCTATTTTCTTGGAATTAAATGTGTGAAAGCGCAGGATGGATAAATATATAATTTAAGGAGATCATTCAGACGAGGATTAATGCTCATTAAGAATTGCTATTTATTTGTATGTCGAATAAAAATAATCAAGTTTGGGAAGTAGTGATTGACTTAACTTGTGGCTATAGTGTGTATAAGTGTGTATGTATATGTTTCAGTGTGTGGTGGACTCCAGGAAGAATAGCCAGTGCTTTTGCTGGTCCTATTGGGGATCCTAAAAAACAAAGAAAGAAAGAAATGACTGTAAGTTGAAGCAATTAAACCTTTACTGCAGAGACTGCCCTGAAACACCTTTCACCTCAGTAACACATTGAGAACACTGGAGTTTATATTTATTTATTAGGGATAGTGCACATTAACCAACATTTGACTGCTGATAAATGATAGTTAGTTTTACTTACCACCTTCTTAACATTTAGTCACACAATAACCTATTAACCATTTTGCATCAATCACCAACTGATAGAGCACCACGTGTCACCAGACATGTCAAAGCATGTTGACGGTGGTTGTTCTGGTTGTTTGCTGATATAAATGAGTGCAGACTGGAAACTTAACACTGATTCCTTCAAACAGAGGCATACTAACGGCCTACGAAAACCCGTGAACTCTTTCCTCACCAGCGTTGTCAGATTCCATATGGTGCTGATAGATCTCAGGTTGCTGTTTATTGTAGTTTAACTCCCATTTAGCACTGATTAACATTTCACATTTAGCTAACCCCCTTAAGGGTCCATGGGTGGAATCATTTCATACAAACAACCCCAAAAAGCATAAACTCGTAACAACAACTATACAGTAAAAATAGAAATAATTCAAAGTGATTGATTGCACTGACTGATTGAAATTGCTACAAAAACACAATATATATGTTGCATTGGATGTAGTCTGCATTCCAGTTCAGTGATCATTAAAAATAAATTACACCAACCCAACCACACTGAGAAACAGTCTTCACCATCATTTACTGTTTAGTAGATTCTCTTCATCTTGTTGATTGAACCACTTGAGATTTGTCATGCACTGATGTCCAATTTGGAAATCACTGATTGTATAAAATGTCACATAGTCGTCAGAATATAGCAAACTTTCATGATTTCTACCACTGAGCTCCTTCATTTCTAAGATAATCAAGCAAAATAACATGACTGGCTAATGAAATTAAAGCTGATGAAAAACCTCAGATAATGTACACTCAGAGAAGTTAAGCCAACGCCTGTCACCGATGTACATGCAACATATGTTATATTTAGGATTTCTTGTACCAAATTATGTGGACTGTGCTGACAACGTCTACCCAAGGACACACAGACTGTTCCTCAAACTTAAGCACCACCCCGGGTCAGTCTAACCGCTGATGACATAAAATCCTTCAACCACTGTTCAGGATGTTTTCATTTATCAAATCAAGTTCACTTTGATGAATGAACCTCTCTCTCTCTCTCTCTCTCTGTGTGTGTGTGTGTGTGTGTGTGTGTGTGTGTGTGTGTGTGTGTGTGTGTGTGTGTGTGTGTGTGTGTGTGTGTGTGTGTGTGTGTGTGTGTGTGTGTGTGGTGTGGGGGTGGGGGGGGCACTAAAAGGAGGAGAAGATCCAATGCAGTCCTTTTCAAACACATGGAAAAGGACACAATTAGTAATGATACTTTTTATATTTGCAACTGAAGACCCATCACTATTTATCAAAACTGACTCAGTGTTAGTCTGGTTAAACACATTTGTCACAACATATTACAAATGTTTACACAAATTATTTACACCACCCATAATATATGGAATTCACTTGATTCAAATAGTTAAGTATAGATTGAAACACTTTCCAATTCATCTTAAGCAAAATCCAAAAATAAGCCATGGTTTCCCTGGCGTGTCTTACATGATGGTGTTTGTAAACAGTTGGATGGATGCAGGCCATGTGCCTCTGCTAATGATGTTGTAGGAGGGGAGGGAACACTATGTGAGGCCCCCTGCTTAACTCTCTCTTAGCTGCCAGGTCATGTGTGATTAAGAGGTTTGTGTTACCTGGAGCCCTGCAGAGGAACTTTCCCCTGGAGGGGAGTTTGTCCCATCCACCTAATCTGAAGAGGCCACGAATGGATACTGCACCATTTACAGCTAGTTTTATCACTCTTTTCCCCAGGGGGACTCTCTCAGGCTTCATATTCAATTTAGTAACCAGGCAGAAGCTTACTCTCCTCTGTAGATTAAATGCTTGTTATACTTCCTTTTAAATCACAGATAAATTATCTGAGTATTAAAAGCATTTCTGAAGGTTAAAACAGTAAAAGGAAAACCAGCATACATATTACTGTTGTATGTGTAAATTGCATGATGATTACATGAAGTCTGACAATACACACATAAATTGAGGACAGTGTAAAATTGTACAATTGTAAAAAAAATCCACAATAAAAAACCGAATATACATGTACAGTAATTACTATCTCAGTGATCCATTCATAAACCTGTCAATATGTTTCAAATGAACATCCACAAAATGCTTGTCCCCTGTTTTTTTATTGACCAAAGATAATAAATAGTCTTCAAATTGTCCCTGAAATTGTGTCCAACGGTGATTACAACTGGCATCATGCTGTGTTTGTGTGCAATAGAGCAGAGGCAGAGATGAGCGGGGGTGTAGGAGAGGGATAGAGCTGAGACAGTAGTGGGTTAGGAGGTGGCACACAGGACAAAGAAAAAGTATCACAGAGAGAGAGAGAGAGAGAGAAATATCAGCATGACCACGCTCCTGTCCTTGTTTGTAACGTGATGAATGAGAGGACAGTGCAGTGCTGGATGCTCTCTGGTGTTTCAGAGTTGACTCCAAAGCGAAAGTCGTCCCACAACCATGATTCAAAACAACAGCACTGGAAGCTAACGTCAGTTTCAGTGTTAGTCCGTTACGTTTTCTGATTCTGTTGTTTAAGATTACTTTACCATCATTAAAGTACACACTGTATTATGAATTCCTATCAAAATGCAATCTCTTCAGTTATGTATAATAAATGTACCTGTGTTTATATAGACAGATTAATAACATCTATAGAATTATCTCATCCTCTTCATTTATTAATAAAGATTAATCCAATAACCAAACTGACATGTTTTCAACTCTAAGCCGAAAACAAAACATTTGACTCTGTACTAACTCCTTTTTTTAATATATTTTATAAACATTCTAAACTTTTATCTTTACTTTTAATGTTTGACAATAAATTGTGTCAGTGTAACAATGTCAAAGGAATAAAATTTAATGATTACTCCAAACCTCTCAGCCAGACCACCGCTGCTGGTGCCAAAGTGGTTGAGGTTCAAATAGAGAGCACTGAGGAGACAACTGATATTGTCAGCATGTTGAGCTGTTGCAGTGTTTTGAGTGGGAGAAGGAGAACCAGGGGAGCCCCAAACAGGACAGGGCCGTGAGTTCCGCCAGCTGCACCCTGTCTTTGAGGAGGGGATGGAGAGCTTCTCATTGAGGTTGGCAAACGCTGGCTCATAAACTTTCCCCTGTCTCTCCCTTTGATTTTCCTTGGACATCTGCCTGGCCCTCCCATCAGGAATGTGCAGCAGCTGTTTGCTGCAAGTGTCTTCGCCGTGTGAACTCGGGCTTGTGCACGGGTCCTGGCTTAATGAATTGAGCCAATTCAAACTGGGTCGCCTGGGACACTGGGCCCTGGTGCATAACTCTGCTCCGGGGATGACAAGCAAGCTCAGAGAAAGAGGCTGGGAAATGTATATTATAGAGGTTAACCATTTGCCCTCATACTGTAATTGGCTTAGATTGTCTAGCAACCGGATTTGCAGGGGCAGAACCTGCGCCATGCTGCAGTGCAAAAGTTCAGCTGCAGCTGACATGATTGTGTGATCTTATGTGTGTGTGTGTGTGTGTGTGTGTGTCAAAGAGATAATGTGTAAATGTAAGCCAAACACATGGACAGACAGCAGACACACATTAAGAACACAATAAGGTGTGCGAGTTGTAATTGCAACAGCAATGCAGCGCAGATATCATTAGTTTGACGTTGTGTTATCCTGCTGCTTGTAGACGTGGGCAGGCACGTTGTACAGCTGTGCCACTAAAAGTTGTTAAAGCACAATTATGTTGTTTTTGAAAAGCTGAAGTTTTTCTATAAATTTAGCACAAAATTAAATCAGGCATACTTAATCTATTTTTTTTAATGTTGTAGTTCCTGTGGAAACATTTCAACAAGACGTTTCCTGTGTCTGGCTTTAAGTGACACAGATACATACAGCTCTCTCTGCAAACTGATCAACTTTATGCAATTTATGCAAAGGATAGAATTCCCTCGTGCAAAAAAGAATTCCTCTTTATTTTCCTCTTTTTATTTTTTTTCTAAGCCAAAGAAAGGTCCAGACTTTACTCACAATGCTCATCCAGACTTTAGACTACGATAGACAAGAGGATTACGGATAATGTGGACAGTCTTTATTCAAGAAGAGCTGGCAAACACGACTCAGTTGACTGACAGGAAGAAGAATCTGATGCTGCTTGTTTGTTTGAACGAGGAGATTAAGGAGAGTGAGAACACAGAATTCAGGAAAGTAAATACTACGGAAAGATTGCCATCATTGTCAAGCCAGTGAGGCCCACTCTTCAGAGCCAGTCGCACCATTTGCTTTATTGTATCCAGAAGAGTCTTTCTTTAACACTAGTTCTAAACCCATGGCTTCTAATAGGGAGGAAAAAAACATATAAGCATGTAGTTTATGATATTTCCCAGTAGAGCATGTTGGAATACTGATTATCCTCTCATGTTCATTTGTTTTGAATCTTCCCATTACTTGTTTTTCTTGTGTATTCCTGTATGACTGGCCACGCAGCACAGTGAGGGGAACTCCATGAGCCATGATGAGTTGTTTAAAATCTAATCAGAAACTAACAAGTCCCTGGTTATTTGTTTCTGCCTCAATACTTGAGAGTTCCCAGATGTTGTGGAAGGTAGGGAGTCGATTGTTTATACAGCGGCGAATCTCTCCCAAACACACACATTCTATCAGCCTTCATGGCTATCTATCAAGGGAGGCACAAGTTACAGTTTTTCTGAAGTCAGGCAGGCACAAAAGCCCTTCAGCAGCAAATTACAACTCCCACCCCACCTGCTGAAGCCAGCGTGCTGGCGGCGCAGTGTTCAGACGGTAACCTGCCTCCGATCGATCGGTTGTTGTTGCAGCTGTGCTCTGGTTGATAGTTTATTTAAGCGGCTCCACATGCTTGTTGAGGGGAAGGCAGCTGAATACATAAAACAGGCTCTCAGAACCACTTTGTGGTCCGGCTAAGAGTAAATGGAATAATAAAAACCAAATGGTTTCATCCCATGTTGTAGGCTCATAAATCCAGGAAGTTGCTTCTTACCTTTATGATCCGACGCATGTAGCATGTTAGTTTTTGTGGGATGAGAACTGGGTTTACGTTAAGATGGTGTGTGTGTTCAGCTAAATGAGCATAAAAAGTTGATTCATTCAACTGTGAGCGTTTCATCTGTATGAACTACTAATAGTGCTAATACTAATAGTCCCATTTAACAATCCTTATAAACACAACTGACAACCCTTTTTAAAAGAATGTACATTGTATTCCTTTCAGTTGCAGATCATTGTAAGTGTCACATTTAAATATACTGTTTTTGTCTATGAAGTAATTATTAAACACACAATAATAATAATAAGTATATTAATATCAGAGCATAGGAGAAGAGAGATAGTGATATCTATGGTCAGCCCTGTGTGATTTAAGTCCTCTGTTTAGTCAGCTAGGCTTCAAGGTCAAGCCTTGACTGTCTCCAGAGAGGTCAGTGACATCCCCTCTCCATTCACACTGTTTCCTTCCCTTCAGCCTGGGGGAGGATGTATCTCTAACTTCCTGCTGCCATACACACAGACAGGAAATTAGTAATTTGCTGTGCTACGCCTGACATTTCAAGTGTTCAAAGTTACATGCTGTTGGACAGTAAAAGTTTCTCTGCTTTACTGCAGACTGTATCAGTCAGCCTGGTGGAGATATTTACACAAACACAGATAGATTCATACAGAAATTAAGTTACAGGAAAATCACTTCTGATCATTTTGAATCAGTTTATCACTTTAAAAAATGTCCTTTGGAGCCACAGTACCATTGTACTGGTGGTAAATGATATTGTTGATTCAGACGATAGTAGGCGTTACTGCAGCCCAGCTTATCAACAAAGCCTCTGACAGGTTGATAAGCACAGGACGACATCAATTGTTTACAATTGATGTCGTCCTGTTCCCACTTAGATTTAAAGACACAGTCCTTTGTCTCATTAGGTTCTGGCTTGTTCTTAACTTATCAACAAATATGGTGTGGAGTGAGCTGTAGAGTCCAGCTGTAAACATTTTAGTATAAAAGAGGAAGTTGGTCTGCATTTTTTGAACATTTTAAACCATTTAAAATTAAAATCAACTAATAATAATTGGTATTAAATGAATAAATGAAATAATAGATTTAGTAAGTAAATCATCCATTTCAATAAGGAAGTAACTGCAAAAATCTGGTTAACTGAAAAAAATCAGAGGAAGACGACTTGAGGAAACAGTCTCAGAAGATACAGTAAGCAACAAGTAAATGCTACTGTATGTGGTCTTAGTAGTAATTGGCACTGAGGGTCATGGGTACTCCATTCAATTTACCAAACTGACTAGAAAACCTAATTTGTCATAAATTAAGAAACGTTTGTAACTAATCATAACACATCCTGATAGTATAGTTCCATTGTTCAGATTACTACTGTGAAGACCATGCTCATTAGCTGGTGGTTAGTTAGCAATGTTTAAAGATGCATTTCCATTTTTTTGCACTTCCAGCAGATCCACTACACACATGGAATCAGAAGTACAAAACTGAAACAAGTAAATCTAATTTTATTTTTTATGGACCCTTAAATTGAATAAAACCCAGGAAAGCCACAGTGAGTGCTCATTCGTCTCAATCTAAAAGTTACGACCCGCATTTTTCAGTAAAGTTGTTGAATGCTCTGAACCAGATTACATACCAAAATCCCTGGAAAATCACCCGCTGCTTTCATGTCAGGAAAATCAGTCCATCATGAAATATGAATTTCCTTTCTCAGATTACAGTAATGTTGCCACAGGAATTTGAAACATGACTTTGATTTTAAGGTAGATTTAAGCTTGGCCTAAATGCTGTTCATTTTGTGACATCTGGTTACTGTTACATGTTTTGTCTGTGTCATTACAGACTGTAAACTCATTAGATGGCTTAGGTTTGCAGAGCAGTGTGCTTTAGAAACATGGTTTGATTCACCCGTGAACTTCCTAAAAAATTATTGCAAGCATATTGTATTAAAGAACAAAAGTTGTCCAGTACTGCCAATTCATAAAAAACCTGCAAATTAGAGGGATTTCATTTTTTTGTTGTCAGATGTCGAGCAGCTGCAGTTGACTTTTCTGGCCCTTGGATACAACAAAAGGTGAGCCTCAGAAAAAAAGCCAGCCACTCTGATATTGTGGATATTTCTGTACACTCCCAGGGGTCTGAGCTTGCCCTAGAAATGGCTGAGGACTGAAAAATGTTGTTGGAGCAATACTGTTTATGCAGAGCACAGGCTCGTTGCAGGGGAATATTCAGATAACAGGTTGGCCCTCTTTTACTCCAAGATATTTTGGCCCATGTCTCCCTGAGAATGACCTGAAAACCATAACCTAGATTCTATCATCCAATTAAAACAATTCAAGAAAACAAGCCCGGGAATAATAACAACTGCCACCATATTTAAATGATGAATCATGCAGTGTAATTTACATGTTTATTTTTTTTTTTTATGCAATGTTAAATCATGGATTAAACTTGATGCGCACAGAGTGGACTTGAGCACTTTTCTCTTATTAATGTGTGTTTGTTAAGTGAATTACCCTGAAATAAATCACACTGGCCTGTTTTAAAATGTCCACAAAACTGAGTTATAAGGTCATTAGCCGCAATGCAACATATGGAATATGTCTCAGCAAAACATCAAACCCATGTCACTGTCTCTTCAGGGTCACAGAGGAAGCTCTTTATAGACGCTCGCATACATAAACAGAGCATGACTTCCTCATTCCATTTTCAAACTGTTACAAATCATTATTATCACTTTTTCTTTATACTGTGCATCAAACATCATTTTATAATCTTGTTTTGCTCTGAACATTTTTTGGATCCTTACATCATGTACATCAAATTCTCTCAACATTAACTAGTCTTATCATTTATAGAACATTTTAGTTTTTTGATTTAAACTGCACAATAACACATCCACATCAGGCAACGGGCCCAATGAAACATCTGGCTTTGGGAAATCTTTTAAAACTGTTACTAAATTACACTTCTAAAGACAATCTAATCATCTGTTCTGCTCTTTGAGGGATTCTCCGACACACCCATGAGAAAACTTGGGCTATCAGTTATAGAATCGCCTCCAGTTTTTTTTTTCTCTTACCTGAACCAACAGCACATTTCTATTATGACAGGCTCTCTAATTACCTTTGCTATTTATGGTGCGCTAACCATCTGCTACTGATTCCTTCATTATCTTGAACACGACAAAATGATTAGGGCATCGTACCTTTGCCAAGGTTGCGCATTTGCCATCAAAAATAGTTTATCAAAAGTCACCAAACACACTTGCAAATAATTAAAATCACTAATCACTTTATTGCTAAACTTTTTTAGTAAAAAACGCCCCGTTCGAGCATCCGCAAGGTCTCTGTTTTCAGTTACAGAGTCCCCCAGACGATTTAAGATTTATAGGCATTGGAAGAAAGTGAGAATTTGTGAATGTCCCATTTGCTCATAATTGACAGGTGTGGATGCCAGTATTTTTAATAGCACTTACTAAGTGCGTAATACATCTTCAAACAGTCCTATTATTATATTTAGAGCATTTTAAGAATCACCTGGAGCATTCAGCAGGCAGAATACCAAATTTCAGATGAAATGTTAATACTAGATAGTCCTCACCAGAGAAACACGAGTGCTGGTCATTTGTTCAGACACTTAAAATGACCTACGGCTGTTTTACCAGTAAGCAACCTATTGCACTCATCTAGTAAGTGGCAGGATGTTATTATACGGCCCCAAAAAGTCTTAGGGAGGAGATCAGGGTGTACGGTTGGGCTGTGATCTCCAGTCTACAGTCAACAGTTTCTTTTAACCGTGACCACAACCTTTCCCAAACGTTAACATTTGATAGTAAATGTGTGACGCAATTGTTTAAAAGGTTTTAATTCACCATTGAGACATGAATTAGCCTCTGTGTCATATTCATCATCAGGGTAGCTATCATATTATTTGACCTTGACTGAATAAAGGCTCATAGATAATTAGTGAACTTTTCTTCTGATTTAGGGAGTGAATTTGTTTCATTTGCTTCTCATGAAAAGTGCTTTTACTTTGAAATCTCCATTAATTATAAATTGCTGTTTGTTTGCTTGTTGTTTTGATCAATCTGAATTAAGAGAAGCTGGTTTTGTCATTAAATGAGTGATCACATAGTCCAAGAATTCTCAGATGATGAACTTTCCTGACCTCTGCTTAGATGCTGTACAATAGCAACAGATTTCTTTAATTAGTTTGTATGTCATACTGGCCAACAAATGACAGCCCTCTCACTGCATCCAAATATGGTCCGCTCAATTATCTTGACATGTTTAAGACCAAATATAAACAGGCCGCAAATATCACAAGAGGTCACACTGACACTACAGTAAGTACATTGTTACTCATATGGAAATTCAAAAGGACACTGGTGAAAACACTGGACGCCACATCACAACACTGATATGAACACTCCTGCCAACTCTCATCCATGTTTGGCTATTAATGTTTTTGTAAGCTTTTCTGAAGGCCCTTGAGCATTTTTTAAAATGTTATCTACAATGAGGAATAATCAACAGTTATTTTTAAGTCTTAGTGGAATGACAAACAGCTTGTTTTGTCTTTTGTCCCAGAGAGGCTATTAGCCATAATGTCACTGTCCTCTTTGGGCATTATTTTCACTGTTCACATTAAATTAAATCCCTGTGGCATAAGTGACCAGTTACATTGATTTGCTATCCTCCTTGTTGCATTGACTGACCGAGCCACAAGAGGCTTTTTGATGGCTGCTGATCCCCAATATATATTTGTAACACATTTGTTTTAATTAAGTGTTCACACAGCATGGAAATTGGATACTTGACTAAATGACTGGAACCCACAGTAATCCGACTAATTGTGGTTACTGTTGCAGCCATTGTGCCTCACAGATCAATATTTAGAGTAGCTGGGTAAAGATTTCTTTTTTTTTTTTTTTAAGTTAAAAGGACTGATCAAATAGCCTGGTGAAATTTGATGGCAAATTGTTTTCTACAGCCATCTGTGAGAACGTTTGATCATGGAGGAAATTTAAAAAAGCCTATATAATATACTATTTCTAATATTAAATGCTTTCTCTTTAAATCAAACAGCAAATGTCTTTCTTTATCTTTAAAAATGTATATTTATGCTGTGCTTTTGGATGTCTTGTAGTTGAGCCAAAGCACACACACAGTCCAAGGCAGCATTTTTAAACTACAAAACCGAATGAAATAAAACACTCAAAGGATTAGAACAATTTAGAAAGCAGACCCCCATCTTTTCCATTGTGCCTCTACCATGCTGCGGCTATTTCTCTATGCCCAGCATGGGCTCCACTTTGTGGCTTTTAATAACCTACCCCTTCAAGCTTCTACCCCCTGAGACACATTTTTCCTACTTTATTTGTGCCGCTCTGTTTCTACCTACCAGCAGCTGCAACGAGGAGCGAGCAGCGGAGGCAGCAGCAGCAGCAAATTTCTTCCAGTTGCTCAACACGCTAATACTCCCCTTTTCTTTGCAGCTCAAGCATTATATTGCAGTTTCATTGACTGGGAGGTGTTGTGTTGCAGTGGAATCAATAGCTGAGGGGATCCCAGCCCAACGATTAGCTTGTCAGTCAGGCCTCTGTGGTTGAAAGGAGGGGAGGCAGCGTAAATCCCAGAATACCAGGGGCCACCAGCATGGAAAAGCTGGAATGCTGGGAGCCGCCGATCGTGCTGCACCACCTGTTGTAAGAGGCAACATGTGCTGAGTGTATTAACCTTTCTGCTACTGTGGTTTAACCACTGACTGCTACCACTGGTCCCCATGCACAGTGCTGTGGACTTAAACCACAGCAGTAAGAGATGCTGCTGTTATCTAATCAAATTAGCTTGAACTGTTTTCCTACCAAATGTGCACTCTTGTTTGGGTTAAGTGGGAAATTGTTTCAAATTAGATTTATCTATTTTTGTATACCCTGAAATACAAAAATGGCTCACTGGCGGGTTACTGACCCCTGTCAGTTGATTTAGCATTTGAGTGTGGAGAATGGTTGTGGTTTTTGTATTTGGTGTGCTGCATAACTGTGTTTCTGTTCAAATATCACAGAGAAGTCAGTAAAAGGACAATGTGTGATTTTCATCCTACATAATACTTTCTCATGCTGGACTTTAATTATAGTGAACAGAAAAAAATATCATACTGATGAAAAAATATTGTCTTGGAGTCCCCACATCCCACTTTGAAAATTGCTAAATGTGAGCATTCAGTGAATAAAATCCAGTATATGTCTACATGATACAACACCAATGCAATACCACTTATAATTGTCACTTTTAGATTTCTTTTCTTGTATTTCTGTGATCTTAAATTCATTTTAAGATACCTTCATAACATCTGCTGAGGTTTACATACAGTATCTTTTTTTTTGTTCTTAGGTAACTCCACCCTGACAGTAGGCAACATTTTCTTTCCTCAACCACTGAGACAGAGCAATTGTAAACAGTTTGTATATGAGTCACATTCAGAGAAAATTTAGACAAAGTAAATGTTTGACCTTTCAGCATTATTTGGCTCTCGTCCCGGGGTCACCACACAGTTCACTATCAACAGAAAGCTATGTGATATTAACAGAAGGCAACATACTGTTTGTAATGTTGCTTTGGCCATTATTCCCCATATGATTCCTTGTGACCTTTTCCTGAAGCTCAGTTAGAGAATGCATAATATCATATCCTCCATTATTTCATCTGAAACCTGCTCATGATGATGAGCACAGCACTATTAGACGACATATGCGTAATGCTGCAAACCATTGTGACCCGTAAATAGTGAGTGGATATTGTTATCCAGATTAATGTGTGTATAGCCAAAAAGAGGTACATCTTGATCTTAAAGCAAGACTCATCGGTGTGTTATTGCAGAGAGGTGATTCCTTAACAGTGTTAACTCTAACATCTGAACAGATGGTTTGTGGATGATCGCATCTTGCTATCAGTGCTCTAGCGACTTTCTGACCCTTTAAAACTTGGATGGGATCCTGACTTTTTAGCAGCTAACCTTTGCTTGATTTAAATGTGGAGTAAAGATGCCTGCAGAGAAACTTTAACTTTTTTTAAAGTAGGAGCCAAACCAGGAGGTAAACTAGTACATGAATAACTGAGCTTGGCTATTGGTAACTATCTGTTTAGAGAGTATGAAAATCCTGCTTAAGTAAACTTGAACTCAGTAAATATGGAAAACTGTAAATCAGACAGTCCATAGCTTAGATTTTTAATTGATATAGTTCTAGTAAAAATAAAGTGTAATTCATTTGCTCTCTGCTGCTTGTCAAACTCAGAGTACAGTTTGTAGACAGTGGAAACGTAAGCCTATTCCTTCCTGTAAGCAATGGAGGATCACTAACAAGCCTCCCGCTGGGGGGCGGGCTCTCATACGGAGACTGGTGATCAGCTTAAGTTCAAGGCTGGGAGAAAACTGTCAACCAAGGGTCACACTAAGAGAGAGCTGGGCCATCAAGCTGTAGCACCAGAGGAGGAGTCAAGGGCAGTCATGGACTGTTTGTCTTGACAGAGGATGGGAGGGGGTAAGGGTCACTGAAGAAGGATTGAGACCCCATTAGCACTTACTTCCACTTGCTTAGTGTTTTACTTAAAGAGCAATTTTCTGGTAGGAAATCTTAGTGAAACGACACATTGGGGTTCTTGGAAATTGGAAAATAATTTGCAAATAGCATAACGTGTTTTTACTGTATAAGTTTTACAAGCCACAGGCAAAGAAATACATCTAAAAATATAGGCCTTATGGGCCACACCTCTAAACATGCTGCAACAGGACAGTCAGTTATGTAATAGGAAGTAGGGGGACCCTGATCCTGCCACAACACCCTGTACTGTACAGTAGACGCTAGTAGTGAGTTTGGTTAACAGTCATTCAGTTGGTTTTTTTGCCACTTTCAGTTTAAATTTCACTGTTTTTCCTCATGATGAACTGCAGTGTTCCTGTAAACAGAAAGTCCAGCATGTCAGGACACTAAGCTCATCCTTTTACCACCAGGGAAAGGGAAGACGCTAGCTAGTGTTGCTCTTAAGTGTGGTGTCAAGAGGGGAATTTTCACAGTGCAGGAAAAACACTGCTGTGTGCCACCCTCATTTTAAGCAGACAAATCATTTTTCCAGTTGGTATTATAAGTAGGAAAATGATTCAGAGGCCACAAGACACAGAAGATGATTGTTTATCATTACTTAAAGCAATTCAACATGATGACATTAAGTTGAGTAAAACAGAAACTAAACAAACCGTTCTTCATATTTCTTGTGTACAGAATCAGTGAGCAGCTGTTACCTACTGTATATACTGTATTTGTCTTTGTTGATTATTTTTTGTGATGGGGTAAACTTTAAATGATCATCAATAATTATAGGCAGAGTTTTCAGGATCATGAATCATATGGCATAAAACAGAGAGGAGAACAACAGGCAAGTAGTTGTGGATATGATCCTGTTGCCAACTCAAAGGAGAGGCAAATGTAACAACCAGCACTAGTCAAGCACTGTAAAGACAAGATCCTTTGTTCAGTCAAAAAACAAATAAAAAATATCAAAATGTTTGATGTAATTATCAGAATATCAGTTAATTAGAGAACTTGTCTTCAGTTTTGCCACCAACAGAAGTGACTAGAATATCACCAAAACTTTTGTTCACCAATAAAAACATATTTAAGGAAGAAAAAAGGTTTTATTCGCCAGTGTTTGCCGGAGTCATTTGGAAAAGGGTTAGGGTTCGTGTTTATGTTAGAGGTTCAAAATAGAAAGAAAACAGGATCACACATTTCACTTAGATGATGACATCTGTAACAAACTCATGTCAACCTGATTTCAATTTAACAGTTTATAATTGTGTGTGTGTGTGTGTGTGTGTGTGTGTGTGTGTGTGTGTGTGTGTGTGTGTGTGTGTGTGTGTGTGTGTGTGTGTGTGTGTGTGTGTGTGTGTGTGTGTGTGTGTGTGTGTGTGTGTGTGTGTGTGTGTGTGTGTGTGTGAGAGAGAGAGAGAGACAGGGAGAGATAAAGAGAGGGAAAGTCTTTGTAAAGAATTTGGCAAGCTCAACAAAGTCCCTCAAGAGTCCTTACCAAAGGATCTGGGAGAATGTTCTAGGTTCCAAGGAGAAAGACCCCTCAAGAGTGAAAACACACTAGCGTTAAGTTATTAGCTCCACTTTGAGCCGTGTATGTGAAACAAGCTCTCACAAGAGCTGGTGAGAATCCCTTAACTCACATTACTCCACCCACTGGCTTTGTCTCTTTTTCAGAATCAGACTAGGAGGGTTATTCTCTCCATGTGGATAGGTCCTCGGGCCCAATTATCTGGCTACAATGCTCAATTAGCCATAATCCCTCTTTTGAGGTGACAATAAAGGGGTTTAAAGTTTTACTTAGAAAATAAGAACCACCTTATGTGAGATGAGATAAGAAATACATGATTTTCGTCTTTTCTTTACATTTTTATTTTTATTTTTTTTTACTTAAAAGGAAAGGGCAAATCATTCTTTTAGCAAAAGAGGTTGCCTTAATTTTAAATGTTAAAGTAAACGGCACAAACAGTTTGTGCTCGAGGCTTCAGTTGCTGCCAAGTGAATGTACATGCACAAGTGAAAATAAGAAATCTATTTACTGTAAAAGAGGATCTAGCTGTTACTCTGAATTATTGTCATTTTTGAACTTTTAAGCCAAAAAAATCCCGACCCATGGTGTGATGCAGGCGTTCAGGTAAGTGTCACCATGAGCAAGGTCATATTCTGTCACCAGGTGCTCAATTAAAAGGAGCATTAACCTTGTTTACAAAATACAAGAGCAGTACGGAGTGGGGCAGTAAATTTATTGTCATTAAACAGTAGGAGGCCGCTTTCTCTTGGCCGCTTGCCTACCAGCCACATGAGCTGGGCTGGTTAGCGCACACACACACACACACACACACACTCACACTCTGCATTAAAGCCAGCACAAGGGCTACATCTGGGGCACCCCTCCACCACGGCCAACTAATGACAAATGTTTTCGCTTTACTTTGGCTTGCATCTTAACAGACGAGTTCAAGCATTCTTGAAAAGTAGATTTAGGAGCAAGAGGTGCCAGAAGTAGGGGAAAATGTCTGCCTCAGCTTTATGATGTGGTAACTAAAGGCGCTGAATAAGGTGACTGCAGAGTAAGACTTGACATTAAAAAAAGTTAAACTCTGGCACCCGAAATGTCATTGTGCTGCTTCTTATGAGGCTACCATTCACCCCACTCTGTTTATTTATGTGCCAAAAAGTACACATGATAAAACCTCCTTGCGAGGTGAAATAAAACAGTCTTCACTCTTTATTTTTATGGGTCGCTTTAGTAGGTATTTGGCAGGAGATGTAACCTGTGTAAGGCTTTAGTGTTCCAAAAAGTGGAATTTGGATTGCACATGCATGTGAAGGTTGAACAGACTATCAGCAAGTTACTGTGTTCAGCCAAGACCCCCAGCTCTCCCCTCTCGTGACCAAAACCCCCCAAAAACCTTTACGATTGTGATCTGACACCATCACAGAGGTTTAGTGGTCAGATTGAGCTGGGCACACTGGTGACCATAAGGATTGTTTTAAATAAACATAACATTAGTTATATATGTGAGGAAAGATGTCCCCTGTCTTCATCTCTAACTCTCTGAAACAATGGCTCATTCCACGCCGAATTTGATACCAAGTGTTACTCCTAAGCTCTGTCGCAGCTTCCTGCCAATCTAGGTATTACAACTGTCTCTGTTATTCTTGGAGGAGTGGCAGTCAGTTAACCTCAAATCAAGAGCTGTAATTTGTGGTTGATGGCACACTTTAAGATGCGTCTGATCTCTGTGCCTCAGGCGTCGAGACACAGGACTTGATTAGAGACAGTTACATGTGGGAACTACTGCGCTAACCACAAGTCGGAGCGTATGTCAACTGCGTGCATGTCATGTGTCTTTTGCCGAGATATATTGGGGTAAAGCTTTGTAGTTATAACTACAAAGATGAGAGGTGCAGTCGCTTCACAGCAATCACAAGGGATTTTGACTTTCCTTTTCAAAGTTTTAGATCTAAGAGTACATTTTCTGGTACAAAGGTGTCGATCATTACTAACAAAAGATTTATCACCTCTAAAGGTTCCCATCCTTTTGTCTTAATGCTTAGCATGATATGAAATCTTATTTTGTCATAAATGAATTCATACTTTTGTAGAAATCATCTGTATATATTAGATTAGATTAGATATGCAATGTTGTAATGCAACAATATAAATAATTAGGATTAAAACTTCTCATTTAATCATCTTGAATTGTATTACATTTTAGAGTTTCTTCAAATTCAAACAAATTAATTAAAAGTCTTGCTGAAATTTAGAGTTGTTGATTTGGAAGTGTAACATTTCTAATTCTCAAAGTTGACTTTCTGCAAACTGTCCTAATTAACTTCAATTCTCAATATCATGAAATCAGTTTTTCTTTTTTGTAATAATTTTAACTTTAACATTTGTTCTGTCTCTCTCTAACACACACACACACACACACACACACACACACACAATACAGAGCTGAACAGCTTTATTTGGGGGTTATGGCCATTGCTGCTCGCTCACTCACCCCCCACTTCACACTACACAGGAATAGATGTTGAAAGGGCGAAAAGAAAGAGAGGCACAAGGAGAATAAAACACAGCCACACCTTTCAGCGCCTGTGCTCTTGAGGAATTTGATGAGCGACAAAAGCAGAACATTTTGAAGTCCCATTTTGCTTAAGTAGCTGTGCATATAGTGAACAATTATTTACGCAGTAGCAGAGCCGTGGAGTTGCCTATGGATTCATTAGCCTCTTTGGGGCCTCCCCCCTCTTCAGTCCCCACCAAGCTTTTCTCTATGTCTCTCTTTCTCTCTCTCTCTCTAACGCCCTCAAACGCCTCACTCTCGCTCTTTCTTTCTTTCTTTCTTTCTTTGCTGTCTATAAGAGGTTTTTAAGCCTAGCCAGTGTTTGTAATTAGCTCCCAATGTTGGAATGGAACATGTTGAGGTGGGTGTTAATGGGCTGGCCAGGCCCTTACTCTCACAGCAGGCTGAGAGCAGAAACAGAAACCAGTCTTTGTTCCTTGGATAGGGAGAAGACAAAAAGTGGGCATTAAAAGTGTGTAGAAGGACCTCTGGAAAATATTAACTGGCATTCATATTTTAAAAGAACACTTGGACCAAAGCACTAGGCTGTTATAATGACTGTCACCTCACTATATGTGCTCAGCTGGAAACTCTTTGGCAACTTGGTGTATACTCCAGTTTACCTTTGAAAAATTATGATCCTTCTTGAATTATGTTCTATGAATATATAAATCATTACTTTACATATCTTGCTTTGTTTTTCAAGACTTTTAAATATTTTTCTTTACTTTCAATCCTTTTCTAATATTAACAGTTTAAAAAAAAATTAACATGTTAAACACAGATCATAGACATGGACATTGGAATAATTGGGCATCACAGTTAACGCTGATTGGACAACAGCACAGGGCTATACAGTCATGTTCAGAGCAGAACAAGCAAAAAATCGTAGCTTTGAATGTTCAGTCTTTCAGGTCAGAGTTCAAACGCACTGGGAAAGCAGTGGGCGTTATTCTGAAACCTTTCAAGATCTTCCCTTCTCCCCTTTTTTTCTGGCATCTTCCCATTAAGCTGTGCGGCTGCTGGAGCAATCCATTACTGTGTCAAAGTTCTTGTTCTGCTTTGGCCTGGAAGCATAGTGAAACAGCTTGTTTTCATTTCAGTAGGGGAAAGGCAGGACTATGTTTCAAGTCCCCTGCCCCTCCAGATGTGCCTTGATCAAGGGAAGTTGACTATGTGCTTTGTGTTCTTTAAGACACTAATGTGATTATGTCACATATTTTCAGCTGATTCCCATTGCTATTAGTCTTGGTGTGGGGTCTGTGTTTCAATGGCCTCTATCAGGAAGGGAGTTGGAGGGATTTTTCTTTCAGCAAAGTCTGATTCCTAGCCAACCAGAGAACACTGAGGATTGTGTGTGTGTGTGTGTGTGTGTGTGTGTGTGTGACAGTGTGAGTGTGAGTGTTTGTGTAAATCTTCCGGTCTGTGCAGCATAGTATAATATTTAAGCTCTTCAAATCCAGTCTAAATAATTCACTTATGTTTGGGTGCTTCATGTTTTCCATTGACAAAACTCCCAGAAAATTCATTTCTTTTGGATCTTTAAATGTTTTTTTCTGTTTGTTTGTGGAATATTATTTCCTCCAGTGCATCGTGTGACCACATTATGTTATTCTCTCTTTTCACCTGTACTCCACAAAAACCTACATTGTCTGTATCTCCCTCTCTGTCACACTTAAAAAAGCAAACACATTTAGACATTGTTAAATATACAGAGAAACAGTACTAAAGACCCGTAACACTAACATTTATGATGGCAAAATGAAGCCCCTAAATCAATAAATTTCAGTGGAACTGTAGCAGTCAGTGTATTTGTTCAAAGTAAGCCAAGAAAAAATGAATATCATGATTTTTGTCTGGTGTAACTTTCGTAAACTTTCTGCCACTGATTAATTGCAAACTGTCTTGACGGTGCTGGGAGAGGAATGGAGGAAGATGTCACATAAACTGTGTTTCACCATCCAATCTTTTTCCACGCCAACGCATAGTTGACGAAGCAACTTAGTAAATCAGCAGTAGCAGCTTCAGTCCTCCATCTGCGACTACATAGGATATGTTTAGACACAGTATTGAGTGTAGGTCACTTTTTGGCAGTGCTTCCAGCTCAACACACATGTAATTACACATAAATCGGAAGAAATTAGAAACGTGAAGCACAAATGAAACAAAGTCTATGTAGACAACTGTAATGATTCAAATACAGACATATCTGTACTGGAGGATTAGAAAACATCACAGATATGCCTTGAAACACTGTGCTATTGATGTTTCATTTCCATTAAGAAAGCCAGCCAGAGCATAACCTGTAAGTGGTCACTACATCACCAAACCTCCAGCATGACCAGTTCTGTGAGGATGCATGCATGAATGAATTTCACTGTGCAACTTTTGTGAGCTAAAAGTCAAGCTAGCTTCCCCAAGCAGATGCCATATGTATTACATCCAACAATAATAAAAGTTTTTGGACATACTGAACAATATACCAATGGTTATTTTGGTCTTGGACATGTGAAACAAAACTGCTTAACTGGGAGCTACTTTATCCAGGTTAATTTAACTTCGGGTTTGGTTGGCAGTCTGCATGCAAGTGTTCCTTTGTACTTGGATAGACCAGCTACTCTGCTCTCAGCACTCTGGCTCATCATCCCAACAGAAAGGAAGGGCCACCTCAACACTCTTCACTGCCAGTCAATGCACCTTAGAAAGGCTGTAGGCATAGTTGGCATAGTCCATGAACTGACCCACAGCGTGACTGCATGCTGCTAAAGAGCATACCCGATGGCAGAAGGGAGAAGGCAGCGGACACATTTAATTTAGCAGCCTGTCCTCAAACATGTCCACTCATTGTATGGCAGGATGACTGCATATTACAGGGAGTTGCAGCATAGCTACTCTCACCCGTCACTAGATTAGAGGCCAGCTGGGAAGACAGCTCCATCATCTGCGAATCCAAATGGTGGACCCTACTTTCCTTTAAGCTGCCAGTCTGTGTAAAAACAGGATTACGCCTCCTGCTCACTGACTGGGCCTAGATTTGGTCCCTGATGGCTGCCAAACTATGTTGTGACAGGCCGCTGTCATCGGCAACTCCTCTCACAGCACCCTGGACCAAGTGGAGTGGGAATGGGGCCTTCAGCTATGAGTTTTAGCTCAGCTTATCGTAGGTACTACCATAAACCACAGAAAGCTTAGCCACTCTTCCCACTGGCTACGAGAGCCAAGGGAGGGGAAAGAAGGCTCATTTGTGAGGCTACATTTTGCCACCACAAAGCATAGAATCAGAAAAGCAGCTCCAGATGATGCAGGGAGTGCAATGTAATGACGGGGTGTGGTTTGGACCAGCTACAGCCACACTTGGCCATGTTGTCATCACAGCAAAGCTCCATTTGAAGACATTGCTGAAGAAAGGAGGCACTGCTGCCAACAAGCACAATGTATCTGGTCTGGACAGCATCACACTCAACACTGAGGCGCTGCCACGAAGAGTCAACTGTCTCAACAAAAACAGGGCAGGAATAGACATTTTGAGCAGTCCTCTGATGAAGCAATAATTTGCTACGTTCTCACTGTTGCTAACGAGGGTTGAATGGGCTCAACAAAACTGGCTGAAGTCCAGAAATCATCTGTGTCCAATCTTAGAGATCCCTGTTATAGGATGACGCCTCCCCTAAGGAGATGCTGAGCTTGTCATCTTGAAGAAAGATTAATAAAATGTGATTGGCTTAACAAATCGCTGTACCAATAAAGTTTTATTTAGGTTTGACATACATAATCATTGGTCTTGCTTCAAGACAGTGACTCATGAGTTGAAATCAGACAGATTGAAAAAAAAAACTCAATGGTGACATTCTGTGAATAAATGACTCTCATGATCTGGTGTCTTGCCATCTGTTGGTTCAAGGCCTAGACAGCGACAAGACAACTTTTGTGAGAAGGTAATACAGAGCTTCTTTGTTTAATCTACAGTCTCTTTTCAAAGAGAGGAACCTCATTTGACCTCAACAGGCTGACTTTATGTTCTTCATGCATCTTAATCAGCAGAGTGTGAACATGGCTGAGAGTGTCAATCAAATACTCAAGGATTTGTTTTAGATGAAGGGTGAAGGTATTACAGATAATGAATTGTGTGATGGATTTATGTGTTCTGAGGTGTTAACACATTCACAAATTAACACACAACCCCTTTAATTGTGCATGAGCGTGTGTTTGAGGGTTCATGGTTTTCTGTCTACAGTGGAGTTAAGTTTATTAAGTTTTAAGGAAGACATTAGTAGGAAATAAAATCACTAGAAATCTGGAGGACCTCAGAAATGATAGTTAAAGTTGTCACGTCACATTTCACGTCCCTGACTTATCCTTGAATTATTTTCATTCAATGATTTTCTTTGGAAAAGCTGAAGAAGAGTGTGTTCATTATGACCAGTGTATACAAATGATTATACCAATTTTCTTGATAGCCAAAAATTAAACATTGAATCTGAAAAATCTTTACAGAGCAAACTTGTTGGCAAGTAAAGAGTTTGATGGATGACCTGTTTAGGTTCATGCACAACATTACAACAAATGAGATATCAATTAAGATAATATCATTTTCCTGTATACTCTAACTCTTTTGTGTTTACAATACTTAAAAAAATGTTTCAGAAGGACACTATTCTGTGGTTTTCTTGGACATAAAAGAAAATTGTTTTAAAGTATTAAAACAGCTAAATATTAATAACAGGAAAAGACAAATCAATTTAAAATACAAATTCTGGCAATTTCTCCCCTGATGTTTTGCATCTGGGAGGGAAGTGTGAATAGAGAACATGCAAACTACAAAAAATGACCAAGGCCAAGACTGCAAAGAAGGGTTTTGTGGCTGTTTGGTGTCAACTTTTACTAAGAAAAGTAAGAGTTCTTTTTTTAACCTGAAATACACTTGCATCTCCAAAGTTTAGAACAGTTTCTATAAAGCCTGATAGACAGTAGTGGTCGTCTAAGCTACAAATCTTGCTCTACATCTGTATTTATCCTACAGAGGATAAGTGATCAGTAGCTTCAGAGGTGGCTTGGGTCACTACTGGAACAATCACTTCCAACAGGATACATGTAATAGTTTAGGTTTGGTTGAAAAAAAAAAAAGAATTGCACATTTTCATCAAGAGACATGCACTTATGGTGGGATTTCTGACGTTTGCATTGCTACAAACTGGATAATCCTGCTGTCAACAGTTTGTTAAATGCAAGAGCCACTTTCTGGGTTCATCACTGTTCGGAGCAGATTAGTAGAGGGTAGTGGATCTCATATGGCCTGGTCAGAGGCCATCATTGAAGGGCTTAAGGGATTAATGTTGTCTCGCGCTTTCACTCTGTCTCTCCAATATTCAATCAAATTCTGCTGAGAGAACGCATACAGGACAATTTGTACAAACATGTCCTCATCACTGTAGTTTAATAATATACATCTATTTGCTGAACTACATACGATAACATATTTTGTACTTGTGCCAGATGGTTTGCTTAAGGATTTCCCTGACTCCTGTTTAGCTCTCAGACATACTAGTATTACAGCACAGTGTGTTGCACTGCAGTGTACAGCTATCTATGGCAACTGAGTCATGATGTAGTAGTGTCCATGGGCTTGAGGAGGATAGGTCAAAGGCTAAATCCCTGCTTAAAGACACCGTAGTGAGCCTTTTCTATCAACAGACAGGCCATTTCAGTATGTGTTGGATAAGATGTAATTTCCCATCTGCTTTATGGCTATTTCTGATCCCTGGGCTCTTGTCAGCAAACTCCTCAGAACAGATATCATCAGTAATATAAGGAGGACTCTGGCAATACTTAGGGCCTTAAAAGGCCCTTCACTTCCCTCAGTCATGTGGATGGCTTAAGGAGTTTGAGAGCGCAGGTCACAAGTAAACGTTTCACAAACACTATCAAATAGCAGAGATTTACGTGGCTTAGGACAGCTTCCTCACAGTGTTGGTGTGTTTGTGTTTGTGAGTGTGTGCAGGCATGTAGTGGATTGAATTAAACACTTCCTATCTGGATTTGAATTTTCGCTTCTTGTTTTTCGACTTATTTGTAAAGCATTAAATTAGTCAGCCATGTCTCCCAGAAATCATGTTTATATGCTATTTATTTGTTTTGACAGACATGTTTTGAGGGAAACATAAATGTTTTTGCACCACATGCTCAGGGATGTTATTGTGGTGGATGGTGGTGTATGTAGGACTTTGACACCAGAGACTCCTCATTGCAAGTTAACAGTCTGCTTATCTTTAGACTCCAAAAGTACTTTGGTTAAGAAGAGGGAAATACCACTATTTTGGCTAAATATTAAAAAAGCAAACACATCCTGTGCTTCAAGTCACTTTTGACTTCCTCAATATTAAAGATGCAATAACTGATTTTTGACCACTTTAAGAAAGCAGAAATAAGCCAACACATCCTCATAAAAATAAAATTCAGGCCAGCAAAAACAGCCAATAGTTACCTATAGTTATGTAATAATTCACTCTGGCTTTCCAAAACTGTTACAATTCACTATTAAAAAATAATGATGTTTTAATACTGTAGTTAAGGTATGATTAGGTTTAGGCATAAAAACCACTTGGTAAGGGTTAAGGAAAGATCATTTGGGCTAAAATGGGTTAGGGTTAGGTTATCCCTTGAATCGTGGTTTATACTTCTTTAAAGTCAAGCAACTGTTATTGTTATGGCAACAGTAAACACCACACAGTTTTTTAAAAAATGCTCACGGTTGGAAACATGACACCTGCAGCAAAGTCCACTCAGCCATCCACCCAACCTGCCTCATCCGAACAAGGCAAAAATCGCAAGTGGCCTTATACTGACATCATCTGAACTGTGTCCCTCCCAAGGTCATAATTACTAGGGCTGATAAATGGAGTAAACGTTAACATAGGTCATTTTTGCCTGCCTCCATTTTAGATTTTAGTTGTTTTACTTGTAAGCTGTACACACAATGCTGACATATCATGTGTTTATAATATATGGTGAACTTGGTAGCTCACTAGCTAGTCGCTAACTTTGTCTATCTGGCATATAACGCTAGTGTGCAGCCTTTAGCAGTTTTTAGAGCTTTTTAGCTGAGCCACCTGCTGCAGCTGAAAACCACACGATGACAATGGTGAGGGTGAACCAAAAACAGTGAAGCTGTGGGCTAGATGCTGAGAGCAACTGCAGAGTAAAGTCAATATCTGTTTGTCCATCACTACAAGCGGCCCCTTGCATACACAAGTAGTCATGTGATCTCATGTACACATGAACATATAGGATATACCTGCTTTAAATATAAGACAGTGATTTTTCTCTAACCTTAAAAAGTCAGTCAGTGTGTTCCAGACATGTTCAAATATTAGATACTGTGCAGCTTTGCAGATCCAATCATTAAAAATTAACTTATCATATTGATAAAAACATAATTTGGATGATAAATATATACAAAATATATTTGCCATTGGAAATTAGTAATATGTAAATGTAATGTCTAGGAGACAGTGAAGTAAAATCTGCTTTACTGACTCATACTGTACAGGGAAGGTAATAAGGTAATGGAGAGGCCATAAGGACAGTTTCTTTCTTTCTTTTTTTTCTCTTTCAGACCACTTGGTCAAAAGGCAACTACAGCCTGGTCATAAATGATAATGGGCAAAAATGCTCATTAGAAGGAACATTTAGGGAAACACTAGTTCACCGTTCAACTAAAACACTGCTGTAAAATGGAATTCCTTTTTTCTGCCTCATTATAGGCAAACAGAATCTTGGCATGTGAAATGAGTTATGAACACACTCTTGAGAGGAATACAAAACAGCATGAGCCTTAGTCTGGCCAGGAGTGCCGTAGTTATAATATAAAACATTAACTTGGCTCCTCTGCATCATCCCAACACATGTTAGTGTTGCTGCCAAATGCCAAATCTGAGTTAGAATAATTGTCAGACAAGTTGATAACATATGCTTAAATCCCATGTAAGTTTGAGGCCTTTTCTGGTAGAAAGGGATGATTTAATTTCTCCAGACTAATTTATGTTCATCACACTGTTCCCACACAACACCTCTGAACTCAGTTTGACTTATTATCAATCCTGACATCTTTTTTCTAAATGAGCTGCTGTTGATTGTTGCACAAGCAGATACTGCGAATAATTTACAGAGGAAGATTATCTTATCCTTTTTGTACCAATATCCTTTAGATAAGTTTCATTCCTTTTCTTTGCACTCACATCCTAATCCTTCGTTCCCTCATTTACGAGTCCTGGACTACTGTTTTTATCCTCCACTCCCACCACAGCACCACAGAGATATGCCTTTGTGACCCAACCGCCAACCACACTGTATCCAGCTGTTTCCCTTCGCCACTTTTACTCCCTCCTCACTTCATTCATGATCACGTATCCTCATTGCCCAGAGAAAACTTGCTGGTGGGTGGATAGCATTTAAGACAATGAATTGTTTTCTCTGAGTCACTCAATGCTCAGGGCCCATATCCAGCTGTGTTTCCTCAAGCATGATACACTTCACTTGTTAAACACGGTCATTAGTTAGTCAACACTTCTTGGGCTGCCTGGCAAGGAATTAGTGATGACAGTCTCTCCTTCATGCTCCCTCCCACACACCCAGAGCCTCCCACTATGAGTCTTCTCAGTTTCTCTGCTTGTTCTGTTCATGGGAAAGTCCCAGGGCTGGTAACATTATGACCAGAGTGAATGATTATGTAGGAACAGGAAAAAAGAATCACTTTCCAAACTGATTCAGTAAATGTGCTGGCATTCTTCAGTGTGCACTGAATAAGTTGCAAAGCCTGCAATATTTTTTATTATGTCCTTACAGCACTACAACTCTGTTTCCTGGAGAGCACACTGTCTATTCCATAACAATTTTCACCCACCGTTGATCCCTTTAAGCTGTTGGTAATGGCAGGAAAAATCTGATCAGGATTTGGATATTCATATAAAAGCACATTTACCTGTCAAGCACACTTTTGTCTAAGCTGTCTGTTTCAGTGGACATGAAAGTCAGATGTGGAACGTTGTGATTCCAAAAGGGGAGTGTCCTTCCTTGTGACATTGAGACAACCCAGGACCTCCATAGATCAAACACAGCCTGCCTTAAATAAGCCATGTGTAGGTGACCTCTTCCACCATTTATTTTAGCATGCAGAGCTGAAGGAATGCTTGTTATTAAAATTACCTCCAATTTGCCCAAGTCAATTATTTCGACTTAAAGCAATGTGTGATAAAAGCTGAACCCGCCAGGAGTTGTTTTCACTTGGTCATTTCACTTCATTATAGAGTTGCACACAGAATAGCTAGTATCCTTTTTAATCACTGTAGTACCGTTTGATGAAGTAATGTTATACATTTTACTGTCTAACTGCTGGGAAGGAAAATATCTTCTCTCTTTCTCCCACCCTCAAACACACATACTCCATGGACAAACACTGTACATACTGTATACATTTTATTTAAAGTTGCTGAAGCTCAGTACCAGCGTTTCTCCTTGGAGTTTCATTTCAGGAATGCAAATGCCTTGGGCCCAGACACTCCGTGATTTATCCCCTCATTTATCTTTGCACACATCTGCCTGTGCCCTTGTGTCTGCCTGTTGCTCATTCCTCCCTTCTTTCAGCCAGCGAGTCTCCCATGGGACCTGGGACTCCCCCACTTGCCCCTCTCTGCCCCTTACACACATGCTCTTGTGCATGCAGATACACAAACTACATGCACATGCAGAGGGAGGGTGAGACTATTCAGCTGTGTTCACTGTTGCAGTGCTTGATGCTACCCTCACATTGATACTGTCAGCTTTTCTCGGACCCAATAATCCAGTCTGTTCACGACCGTGCACAGTCTCTGCACCATGAGCATCAACAATCTGCACGCTGTCTCTGCTGGATTCAGATCACTGTGGTGGTGCATTACTGGAAGCCATAGAAAGTGACCTGATACCCACACTTGCTTTCTGTCAACAAAGATTACACTCAGACAAGCGCAATGGGAGTTCCAGGCAGACCAACCTGCTGCTTTATGTCTCGTGCAGACAAATACAGTATGTGCAGGACGGGTTGGAGCTTTGTTTTTCTTGTCAGAAACAGGTATGAATAACAGCAGGGCCTGCCACAACACCCCCCGAGTGAAGTCTCATATCTTCACAGCATTGCCATAAAATAAACACCAGTAGTGCAATTGCACTATGTTTCTTGACATGTCTCGCTGCTCATTCAGACGTCCCCTGTCCTCTCGTGCTATGCCCTACACCCTTCCTCCTATAGTGCCCCACATTCTGCCTTGATTTCACAGTTCCTCATGCAGGCTTGTCTCGGGCCCTGCAGAGAAACCACCGCCTGGTGTGAGGTCAGGTGTTATTTATCACAGCCGTCTGTGCAGGGAGTTGACATTCGTACAGGCGTTCTGCTCTGCCGTTGTAATTGACTCTCCTTGTCTTTTCGAGGACACCAACAGATATAACTATGTCAGGACACCTCTCGGCTATATATTACCCATCTCACTGAGGAAGACAACTGGTGAGTTATCATTCTGCATCAGCTAAACACAAGATGGGTGACACGGCTGGTCACTGGGAAATGGCAGGATTTCGCAAAGCCAATACAAATCTCAGCCAGATTCATTTTTACCTCTATAATAATCTTCCTTTTTCTTTCTTTCTTTCTTTCTTTCTTTCTTTCTGTCTTTCTTTCCTTTTTTCTTTCTTTCTTTCTTTCTTTCTTTCTTTCTTTCTTTCTTTCTTTCTTTCTTTCTTTCTTTCTTTCTTTCTTTCTTTCTTTCTTTCTTTCTTTCTTTCTTTCTTTCTTTCTTTCTTTCTTTCTTTCTTTCTTTCTTTCTTTCTTTTCTTCTGTCCAAAATTGCCAAGTAGCATAAATAATAATATAATAAGTAATAACAGGTAATCCCAGTGCTCGGGGATGAACAATGTGTGTTTTCAGAAGAAATTGGAAACAATTTAAGGAAAAATCACATCTATAAATATCTGGGTTTTATCATACGAGCCCAGTTGAACTATTGTAGTCCAACAGCACAGCCACTTCCAGCGAAAAAATAAATAAAATATAGGCCTGAAATCTCTTCTGGCACTGCTGACATTTGTGGGGCAGAGGCGGTGTGCACACTTTCAGAGGTCATCGGGAAGTAAACACTTATTAATGGTTACCTGCATGACAATCAGATAAACAGGTCATGGTAATGATTAAGCCAAGGTTGGCCAGGTTATAGGCCATGTGTGCACAAAAGTATGTTGGATGAAAGCAGGTTCATGCTGGTGCTAAGGAGTGAGTGTAATTGTTCTAGGACAGCGATCTTTGACCTGTGATGTGTGAATGCAGTAGAGCGAAAGCTCCGGATCACTTTGGTCAAGCAGCGGAGTCACATAGACACTAGATAAGCAACTTCACCCATGAGATCTAAATTGTCGAAAGCCATCCAAAATGTAATGCAGGTATTGTATAGAGAAGTTAGCTGCTGACTGAGTAAAATGAAAGGAGAAAAAAACCACTCAACTCAACTTAAGGTTCACAAGGTCATTTCCAGCTCAGGGATTAAGTAAACTAAACAAAACTACACAAGCTGCAACTTATCAGACTGCTTGCATGCCAGGACATTTTTATCTCCCCCTCATGTTTGTGAGTGTGACAGAGAGAGCTCACAGTCCTCAGTCGTGTCAAACATTAGAAAGACCTTCAGTATGCTAAGAATTCATATTCCTTCCTCAATAAAGAGGATTAAAAGAATTGGAGATTTAGCGGGTTTTAGGAAAGCTGTTAATACAAAGAATCGATGTATGTGAGATGTTAGAGTAGTGACTGATAATAATTGCACATGTGATCGCTTGTTTCAGCACATTCATGATTTTTTTTTTTTTTTTTTACTTACTAAGTAATTGATTACCCAGCTGATGTATCACTTTTTACTGAAATAGTGGAAGGAGAGTTATCTGGTTATTCAGTGTCAGAATGAGTAATATATGAGAATATGTTCTCTAGTCACAGCCATGCAGGAAATAGCACTTTAATTCTCTGCCTCAACAGAACATAATTGAAGCTATTCTGCGGATCATTTTGTTTATTTTGATGAAATGCAGAGAACAGTTTTTATTGCGTCCTCATTTTCCTCTGTTTAAGTAAGCGGTGTAAGTGTGGAGAACTTATTTTTCTGTGAATTGCTTCAATATGTGATCACTCAAAACCAACAGGGCTCCCAAAACACAAATCCTGAATATTTTGCAGCTTTTTAAAATACAACAAGGCAGTGGCTGTTTGACCTTTGGACTTCTTGACATGTTTATTTATGAGATCCTTTGGCTACTTTGACATTTATCAGTCGGCACTGTTTCGGGTACAACTACGTTTTTCAAGCTTTATAATGGTAGTTGCTACATAACATGTTTATAGGTTTCTGAATTATTTACCATGAATAAGTAATATATCATATACTCTTTAAAAATGATCATCCACAGTATACATGATGAGAGACCATTCTAGATGTATAAGAGATTTGCTTTTCTCAAGTTTCTGTCATGACTGACTTCATGCAACTAAATCTATTATAGTTACTCTACCAACACTTCATGTTCACATTTGAAGCTTAATTTTAAGTCAAATTAAAAAAGCAAATTAAGTCAAATTGATTTTCATTGCTTGTTACTTTCTCTGTCCAAACAAAAATGTCTAACATACTTACCACAAAAAATATGAAATAAATATATAAATATGTATCATGAAACAGTAAATGAGTATATGAAAGACTTGGGGAACAGGGAACACAGAAAGTTGTTGTTGAAAATGACACTTTTTAATGTAAAAAAAAAAGTATGTTACTGTATTTTGGCAAGAGAGATCTTTGATGGTTATTTATTTTTTATTGTAGTTCCTAATTGTTACATTTTTAAAAAGACCTGTTTTATTTCACTACACATCAGAATATAAAGATATAATAGAGTTGTGACTTACCTTGAGCTCTCCAATAAAATTGCTAGTTTCATTTGTTTGAATAAATCCTGATTATGATGAGCATGTTATCTTTAGAGCAGCTGAACTATATATCTTACTAAGCTGGTATGTACAGTATGTGTTCCAAAACTAACACAGCTTCAAAAAACACTGGATGAGGTTAAATTTGGAAAGGTGAAATCAAAAACCCTGGCATAAATTACATAAGTGAGAGAATACTCTGAGTCGGTATCACCTCAAGAAAAACTTCAACATGAAAAAGGGAGAAAAAAAAGGAAAGAAAGGTCATCTGGTTTCCATTAAGAAGATAAAATGGTTCACTTGGAGCCTTTTACTGGCCGCTTTGTTACTGGGAGGCATCCATGCTGCTCTCTCCATCATCATCCAGTTGACACAACATTAAAGGCTTCAAACAGCCGCGCAGGGTTCCTTAATCAAAAACTAATTGTAATAGATATTGAGGAGTGCTAACACTCTGACCGCTCAGCTGGTATCAGTGGTCCAAGGCTGGAGATACCATTAAACACAACAAAGGCATGATAGCTGAGACAGGGCAATGCAAGTGTGAAATACAACATGTGGCTGAAAAGGCACAGATATCCTGATACTATAAAGCACTGGTCCAAGGCGAGCCTGTCAAGTTTGGTTATTTAGAAACAAAACAATGGATCTGGAAAATTCCTGAAAGTGGATACAGCAGGGAGATTTAAAATCACTAAAAGCTAAGGCAAGGATATGGTGGCCTAGCGCCAGACTTAGAAAATTAGGAACATGTCAGACCTGATAAGAGTTTGTCGAGTTTTTCGTGAGACAATGTGAGTGCCGATTTGTGTCTGCGCGTGTGCGTGTGTGTGTGTGTGTGTGTGTGTGTGTGTGTGTGTGTGTGTGGAGGGGGTGTGGGCCTGTATCACACTATGTAATTCAGCAAATTTAATCTTTAATTTGATTAGTTATTATCATTAACAATAACTCATGTCCAATCAAAGGCCATTTCTCCTATATATTAACCTTTTAGACTCACTCCCACTTAGCATATTAGAATTTGAGTCCAAATTCATGAACAAGGTGAGTAGATCTTCTTTATCAGAATGATACATGGTGTAATTCTCATCCCTTTTGGATGACTGAGTAAGGAATTAAGGTGACATATACACTTGTCTTCTTCGTTGTGTCACTCCAGTTGACAAGGCTCATTCTTTTCCTGTTAGCGAAGAAACAGTTTGATAAACCTGTCCTCAAATGAATCCTAACAGACTCATGGAGGTCAGCACTGAAACAGTGGACAGACTGTTAATAGGACCTGCTTTTGAAGGCATCAGCTCTTTGAATTTAGGCAAGTGGCGATAATTCAGCTCATTATCTTAAGGAATTACTTTCATGTTTGATGATTCCACACCTCGTTATTTATGTCCGGTGCCGACGTCCAGAGTCAATGCAGGAAGTAGCATGCCCTTTAAGTAATGACATAGAAAGTAAGGGTGTGGAGATGGATGAGTGTGCAGAACTTAAGACTTCCATGCAGAGTTTGTGTCTTGTCACAGACCTGCAATAAATAACTGAAAGCATAATCTTTCCATAGTTAAGTTTTTTAGTTGTCTAACGTCAATGATACCACAATCTTTTCTCAACCTTTTTCCTTCTGTAGTTGCCATGAACGTAAAAAAACAAACACTGTAATTAAACCTAATCTGGGTTTTCACAGGTTTGTCCAATATTAATATTCTTCTCCAGCGACACTGTTTTTAATGATTTAACGCACCAGTTTCTACTTTAAATAAATAACACACAGTTGCACTATGCCTATGTGTTCTTTTTCACTCACAGTATATAAACAGAAGGTAGTGAGCACGTCTACATCATATGCACAGGCACACACACACAGATCATACACAGGTGTGCATATGTGTGTGTGGCAGTTGTACTCTGTTGGTGTAAGAGGGAAGGATATTCAAAGTCTATATTATACGTCACTTTGGCTTTAGCATAATCAGTTTTCTCTGACCATAAATATATGCCTATGCAATGTAAATGTGTGGAAAATGCATGCAGTCTCCACCTAGCATAACCACCCCTGCTGCACTCCCCTGTGGATAACAAATGGGCCTTTTCTCTGGGAATTGAGGCTAAACGATGGTTTCACTTAGAGAGCAAAGTGACTGTCCATCTTCATAACAGTGCTCTCCATCAAAGAGCAATGAATCCCATCCCGTCCCACTGGCTCTGATTAAACGCAGGCAATGGATATCCCCCCTTTATGCAGGCCTGCAAAGCTGGCCCTCATGTCAGCCTTGCACCTGCAACTATCAGCTTCTCCTTCTCTTGTAATAAAAAAGCCCCACACATCTGGTCAGGGGAGCTGTGCGCTGCTCCAGGAGGGCTATTCAAGCCAAGTCTGTTTGAAAGTGACACACCTCCACTTGATTCAAATTACCTAAGGCATTTCTTATTGGTGGGGTCACATGGAAAACCCATAGGTCACAAAGTTCACTGGCTGAGGGACTTTCACCCTTGGTTGTGCTTTGAACCTTCCCGCTAATACTTTTTCCTAATTGTTGTGTGATAACATCGTGTTAAAGCAGTGCCCTCTTTTATTCTCATAAGGTTATGATATGTTTTATTTTTGTGTGTGTCCACTGGATAGAATCAATGGCCACTTCCTTCTTAAATGGTTTTTGCTGTTATCCAGCTGAATGAATCACAAATCTTTTTTAATAACCTTGAACTGAATCAAGTCCTGATGTTGCCTTAGTTGCCTTAAGGTGTAACTGACATTCATTTGTATTTGGGGTGCGAGTGCAAAAAGTGCTAAAAAAATCAGAATTTATGTACATATTTCTGTGAAAAGACACATAAAATTTGAAGTCTCAGCAGTAAAGAAAAGTTAAAGTAAAAAAGTCTACCATTTGACCATCTATGCCGACAATGTAACATGTACCAGAGCTGGCTCATACAAGCTACACATGAGGGGACACTGTTGTCTTTGACCACTTACCACATGGTCTGTAGTCAGAATTCCCTGCAAGGTCTTCAATGACTCACATTTGAACAACATCTTGAGGCCATTAGAGTTTATCCTCATGTAGAAAAATGCATACATACACAGCTTTAGCTCAGGAAAGAGATCAAACTGCAGGTGAAGGAGCTACTAGCATCTGATGTTAACCTGCCATTGTCAGGTTAACATTTATTCACAGGGTACAGTGTTAAGCCACTTGTGCATTAAGTGTGACCTACTAATAGCAGTTCTGTACATGATAAGAATAACTCTCTATGGTCAGCACTTTGAAGAAAACCGTGCTGCTCAGTCATTAATACAGTGCAGAACACACATAAGCCTTTATTTTTAATTTGCTCTGAGAAAAAGGTTTTACGTTAGTTGAACAACAATGAATAGAGTGGATGTGATCAGGTGGAGACAGAGAACTCAAAGCAACAAAGTGCGTGTGTGTCTCACTGAAATATCAGAATGCACACAGAGGTATTCTATTGTTCATACATTAGCTAATGTCATTATCTTGTCTGTGAAGTCAAAAGGGCTAATCTCGTGTTATAGGATTTGCAGCCACCTAGACTGATCTCATTGGGTAAACGTTTGGCACAGTGACAAAAGAACAGAATGAACACCCAAGTTCTGTAAGTAGTATCGATATACCAACAGAAACCTGATTCCTGTGACTGGTTGGAAAAGAACAAATGCAGATGTGACCATTTTTACATTTCACTATACATTTAACACTCCTTTTTTCCCAGTTCATATCATGCATTGAGATACATGGGAATAAACTGGAAAAATGCATTATAGAAATATTTGTATTATTGTTATAATCTAAAATGGGTCATATTATCAAAATTGGATTGTGTCTAATGGTCTCAATAATACTATATACCTGTCCACCAAGTGAGTGATTTTACAGCATTTTCCAAACAAAAATCTGTCACCCTTCTCTGCATGATTACTTCAGTGGTTCTGAACAGAAGTTAAATGTTTCCAGATATTACACTGAAGACTATTTATAATCAGTGTGTCTAGAAAACAATATAAATGACTTAATTTTCCTTACACTATTTTATCTTAATGGTAGGAGTATGCCAAAGCACTTCATTAATTGACTACTTTGCCTCACTACCTTTACATTACATCATATTGTCCATCTTACTGAAACTTACTGAAAATGATTCTGTAGTGTCTCTCTACTTAATAAATGGCTACAATCATAGAAAAGTATAATGCAAGTACCCCTCTTTGTTGAAGAGTCATTAGGTATACTCTGCAACAAGATTTAGCAATTGGTAATCTTAATGATAGATATGTTGAATCCATTTTTATTGATTTAATTACATTTTACCTTTTTTTCCAAGCCACACGGTCACTGGCTGTGTGTATATACCACCAAGCTGTAATGTTCCCGTTTGTTTGTAGTCTTTAAAAACATGTCATATATTAGGTGATTTCAATATTAATGTACTGCAAACCAACTCAGGAACATGTTGAAATATTTACAATGTCTTCTATCCTCTTATATCACAAGCCACGGTAATCACTTTACTAGTAAGTTATTGATAGACAATATGAATACTAACTGTACATGGAGTCATACTTCAAGATGTCCAATGTGAAAAGCTTTGTTGATAGTCTCTCTGGTGTTAAATGCGATAAAATTACAAAAATAAATTATGCATCTAAGGCATATAATATTTTAATCCATCACACCTTGTAAAGTCTCATAAACCTTGTAAATCTTGGTTGACTCAAAAGTTGAAAGAATGTGTCTACAGGAAACACAACTCATATAAATACTATCAAAGCAAATTTCCTCCTTTAAATTTTAACAATTATTACAAATACA
Source organism: Scomber japonicus (assembly GCF_027409825.1). Taxonomy (NCBI): domain Eukaryota; kingdom Metazoa; phylum Chordata; class Actinopteri; order Scombriformes; family Scombridae; genus Scomber; species Scomber japonicus. The sequence continues at coordinate 18,261,548 of NC_070582.1, forward strand.
GAAATAAACGTAATCATATGCTAAGACGGTTTTATCAATATAAATGAAATACGTATAAAAGATTATATTAAAAGTATTGTCAGTATCATTAATGAAATTGTAAATAAGCCATCCGCTGAAACATTGCCCTTAATAAGTTAATATATTTTATAGTATGGTTTAATATTAATAATCCTGCTAAACAGGAAGCAGTGTGTCATTTGGAAAGGATCTAACTCATCATAAAGCCACTTACAGTGTGGTTTTCCACAAAGATCTGTACTAGTTACTCTTTTATTTCGTGTATACATCAATGATTTGGATTTGGTATCATGTTATATGCCGACGATACCAATATTTTTCTTTTAGGTTAAAGGTGAACATGGGTTGATAACCAGTATGAACAGTGTTCTAGATATGTTGGATATCTGGTTCAAATGCAATGAGATATGATTTAATGGTCTTATATAATGCTTATATGATATTCAAGCCTTAAAATAGAAGCTATAAGATCACCTTCGTCCTATTCTCATAGCTACATAATGTGCTTGAATATGTTTCCCATGAAAGTGTAATTGTTGATGATTAGCTTAATTTAAAAAAACATATCTTATGTGTCCAATAAAGTTGCAAGGAATGTTGATATTTTACAGAGAATAAGACTTTTTTTCTTTAAAAAAAAAGTTCCACATATAAGCCAGTCCCTATTACATCTTTTTATTACCATAAAACGTGTGAGAATAGTCACTATCTCTAGCTGGATTGCTCATACTGCCACATTATTTCTTAAACATATCTGACAGCAATAAACGTCAGATAAGTGCTTTTATATTCCGATTTCTTAACAATTCACCTCCCATTTCTTTTTATAGTTTCGTTGCAACTAGGTCTCAGATCCACTGTTATCACACCAGATCTGTTGATCTTCTATAGTCAGTTCTACAGAACCAGACCTGGCCAGTTTTCAATCATGTACAGAGCTCCATTCATATGGAACAGCTTTTCTGCTTCAGTTCGCAGTCACTCCTCATTTCACCTTTTTAGAAAAGATCTTAAACAGCTTCTCTTCGTGGATAACAGTACTATATAAATGAGGTATGATAACAGTATATGAAAGCAGTGCAAACATGTATTATTTTTCTGCCTTAGTCTTTTTGTTGTTGTTGTTGTTTTTCATGTTTGGAAATTAATTTAAAAATTATATCTGTTGGTTAATTTGTGGCAAATATATACTGCTGTTTTTATTTTCAATAGTGTTTTTTTCTTTTTTCTCTCTCTTTTCTTTACTTCTCTATTGCTTTATTTTCTATATGTACACATAAAGAACTTAACTGTAATAATATATTATCTCAACAGCTATTTTAATTTCTTGAAATACAGGTCTTGTTGGTTGGATACTTTTAGCCCTATTCATGAGATATTGAGGAAGTTGTTCATAGTTTTAACTTTCTTTCTGAGAGTTGGATGAGAAGAGTGATACCACTTTCCTGTCTGTGTGTTAAGTACGAAGCTGCAGTCAGAAGCTGTTAGCTTAGCTTAGCATAAAGACTCAAAGCAGGGGGAAACACCTTGCTTGGCTCTGCTAAAACCAAGCTATGTAACTTGAACCAACAAACTTTCACTAAATTTGACAGCTTACCTCAGATTTCAGAGTACTTAGGCATATATTTGGTAACACTAACAGAATGTGGCATCAATCAAACTGTTATCAGTCTGATAATCGCAATCACACAAGAAGAATGATACCAGTGATTAAGACAACACCCAAACTAAACAACTACATTACTCTTATTCCAAGATATTGTGGATAGCAGTTATGAACCACGTGTAACATGTGTGATATTTCAGATTCTTCCCCATTTCGCCTTCCAATACTGTGGGAAAGCGAGGTCACAATAGTTGAGAATACTTCCTTAAACCAGTCTTAAGATGTGTATCTTTCTTGGCAATCCTTGCATGGGCCCAGCTATTATGTTGATCTTTCCCCAGAGCTTCTTTTGAATTCATTAGTCCCATAATGCCCATTTGCTATATTTGTTAACATGCTGGGTCACCTGTCTCACAGCTGTCCATGTTGACTAGATTTGCCTTTGCATCGTTGAGAGCTACCTGCCATAATGACCCTGTAATAAAGTGTCATTATCTATCCACCCAGTCTAGTGTACCATGCACAAAGCCACTGGAGGAATCCAGGCCCTGTCTGATTCATTTCTGCTGGGTATAAATGTCAGTGTCCTTTTGTGAGGATTACAGACATTCCCACATTAGGGCTGGACTGATTGTTCTATATGGAACGGAGGGAGTGGAATAGAGCATTTGATTTCAGATAATGTAGAACGAGACAAATGCCATTGGACCGGATGGGGCTTTTTGTCTGAACCTGGCTGCAGACTTGAATCTGAGACTGTGACTGTGTCAGGGAGAGCTTGAAGAGATGAGAATGACAGTGGTGTGGATTACACAGTCCGTTATTACAATTTGTCAGGTTTTATGATGTCAGTGACAGCAGGAATTTATCTCTTCAACCTTTTATACTCCACCTCATTGTGTCGTCCAAAGCCATCTAAAATCCTAATTTGTCACTATGCACATCATTCATGGATCTGGGTTCTGTTAAAAGGAAGAAATAAATTTAGATGGTGTAATCACAAATTTACTTGAATCATAAATAATCTGTGAGGATGACTGAATTAGATTACAACTATTTTTTCAGCTAGGTCTCATGAAATGAGATTATGCTTTCTAAAACTGAGAGGGCATGATCAAAAAATAAATCTGTCATTGTTATTTGTTAGAATCAGTCATCTTGAGCGTGTAAAAAGCTGTAAAACAGAAATGCACTTGTCAGTGACATTATGATGCAGAAAATTCCACAAATCCTTGCCCTGTACAGTATATAGTTTGCAAAGATCATTGAATGTTTAATATCTTGTTCAGTAATTGGTATATTGATTGCTAGTGTCATCATGATTTAGTAGAGAAGCAGTCATGTGGCAGCTTCAACAATTCAAGGGCCCCTTTGTCCATTCATCAGCACCCCTGATTGGGCCCATGTCATGGTTAGCTGCAGGCCCACCAGATAAAGATCAGTGGATGATTGGGCACACACATTCTTAACATGGCTGACCCGTGACATCTCAGGGGCAAGCAGGGAGCCTGTCATTATGTGTACAATGCGTCGCTTTCTTCCCTCTTATCTTTGCTGATGACATTGAGAGTTTTTGCATTAACTCATTAACGAAAAGACTCATCATTAAAGGCATCACAGAGGCATGGTGCAGTGGTGGTGACACTGCATCGCCACTGCAACCAGGAATGTGTCCAGGGCTCTGCAGCAGCATGCTGACAGCATGAGACCTTCTCTGCGCTTTGTTGCAGATGTGAAGCTATCAAGACAAGGCATTTATTACTGGATTAGCAACATTTATAACTGCATTATTAATAGAAAGAAGCAACATCAGCCAAGAGGAGTTTTCACATCCTGGTGACCCAAAAGTTGTTCTATTGAACTGCTTAACAAATCTGTCAATCATTAGTAATTTATGTATTAATCATTAATAATGATATTAGTTGCAACTTATAAATTCTCTATAAAGAGCCATAATGAAAGTTCTTAGGGTATCTGAGTCAAGTGTTTCATTGACTACCATGCATTATTCTTTTGATTCAGAACAGTGAAATTTAGTAAATCTTCAAATCGTAATCTGCCACGATGAGCCCTTGATTAAATTTCAAGCTTGTGCACCTTTAGTGGTGTGTGTGTGTGTGTGTGTGTGCGTGTGTGTGTGTGCGTGCATGCGTGCATGTCTGCTCACAACCACATGCACAGTGGATGGGAGTGCTTATGTGCAGCTCATGTGTTAATGCTGTCATTTCCACAGATCAGTCACAGCAGCCTTTTCTCTGTTGTTTATGGTTATGTCACCACAATTACAAGCGAGAAGGGGGGCAGAAAATAAAGTGTCTGTGAAAGATTGATAGCTTTGGTCTGTAGTTCAATTGTAAATTAGAATAGCAAGTCCCACTGGGATACAAGGGCTCTATTTATGATTAAGAAAGAGCTTCCATAATAGAGTGGTGGTAGAAAAGTTTGCTCCCGCTCACAAACAGGCAATTAGCTTGATGAAATGGGCCTTACTTTTTTCGCAGCCCAGTTATGTGAACCCATATTATTATGAGCAGCCTTACAGTTTATGGTATTATTTTCACCTTGAGCTGCAAACAATATGGTGTTTAAATAAACTGTATTAAAAGCACAAACACTGTGTAGTTATATTTGAGTAGAGCAAGTTCAGAAACAAACAAGGTTTCATGTGATGATGGTGGCAAGTATCACAACTCCAAATGCCACATAAATAACTTGGATGCTGACATCAGTTTTGTACTGACTTAAATTCATCTTTGCGTTCATTTCACACCAAAACTTAATTAACACCTTTTATGATTCATTATTATTCCTGTACTGTATATTCTGAGAAAAAGTAGTAGTAGTTTATACATTTGTCAAATGTCTATACATTTCAGCTAAACCATTATTAAAGCTTTAATAAGTGATGCAGGCCTGAAACTTCAGCCAGTGTACACAATGTTTCCATCTTGCCTTTAAGTTTTCCTCTGGGGGACATGATCCTTGCACTGTGTCCTGCCAGTTATACAACCTGACTGTCCAAAGTTGTCCCCCATTTTCCCAGGATGAAATCGGTCACACCCTTCTTTAACAGGCTGAGTTTTACTAATGTTTTATTCAAAGAGGAAAATCTGGATCAAAAAAGGAGCCAGAAGTTGGTACTAGTAACACTCTAAAGCAGTCTAATGATCTGAAAAGCTATAAATCCTCTTCTGAAATAAGCTGTGTAAAAGATTATACCTTAACTATTGTACTTAATGGCTCTGTGACTAAAAAGTGATCAGACTGCAGAGTATTGAAGCCACAGTATTCTAGTGACTGTGACTACTCTAGTGATGCAAGTAGGTGACATCAAATACAAATGTATCCAAAAATACACACAAACGTTATGTGCCTATGCAGCTCAACAGTTCTAAAATGTAATATAATCATACATGAGCATGTCTTAGTGAATACTCAGTCAATATTTAAGTTAATATTAATTAATGATATGTTAATTCAAAAGAACTTCAAGCATGTTTAAGATGTTAAAAAACTGAAGAGTAACCCAACCTGATTTACATTGAATGGACAAAATAATAGGGACACTTTTTTCATGTATCTCATTAATAATGAAGGTAAAAAAAATAATTAAAAAAAACATGAATGATTTCCTTACAAAATCAGAAAATCATTTAGAGCCAGAAATTGGAAAATATTATGTGATGTATGAAATGAGGAGAAAATGGCTGCAGTTGGATATCATGACAACTTTAGTCACAATACACCCACCCACTGCTCACTACAGTACAGTATGTACCTGCCCCCTCAGTGTCCCCGCTGCTCCAAGCCTTTTCTTCTCTCAATTAGTAATTTAACGTTCGTCTTGTTGCCTTTAAGATACATTTGTATTGTTTGTTTGTTTTTCTTCTGCTTTTCATTCTGACATTTTGCCTTGCAAGCCGGATGAGGCTTATCAGCCATCACAGCACAAGACATGTGTGGACACCCTCTTGTTTTACGGTTTTGCCCGAGGGCTATACTCCTGTGCCAGCTGTTGTCATGGAAATTACATCAGTTTATAACATTTGTTTTTAGTACAAAGACAGTGATAATCATCCATTTGCTCTTGCCTTGCTAGTGTTTACACTTTACAAATAAGTTGATTTTTGTTCTTGGTTTGGTTTAATTTCTTCCAGTTTCTCTCTGCCAGATGCTATGGCTGCACACACAGCGCTCAACAGCCGCTGTTGCTGTTTACAGCTCTGTTACGCCTGTTGATTGATCCAAAAACAGATGTAACTGAATGTGATTCCCCACTACCACAAGTGCTTACTGTGGTTTCACCACATTTCCAATCACCTTGCATGTCAACGCCCTGTCTTTTTGTGTGCGCCTTTTTTTGCTTTGTTTTAGTTTTTAGCCGTACCTGTTGGACTAGATTGTGATATCATCTCATCATAAAATATATACTAGTGCAAAACACCCCTTAATCTTCCTAGTGCAATGAGACTGTGTGAGTAGTTTATTGCTGTTTAATTCTTTAAAACAATATTGCCATTGCATAGAGAACAGTATTTATGCTGTTAAACACACACACCAATTGTAGAAAGGCTCAACGTAGCCTTAGAATATGAAACAAGTTATGTATTTTATAGCTTCCACCTTGCACCTGCAAAAATGCTGAAAACAAATACAGAGATAGTTATCAAATGACTAATAATTACTATGAAAATCTGATAAATTATGAAAATAATTTATCAGATTATCTGATCATTTATCTGTATCTTGTTGAAGAAAATGATTTCTATTGATTCAGTCTTAAACCTTTATCATTACTGTTGGGTAAATATATATCACCTTGTTGCTTATCTGACAGAAGGATGTGGAGAGCAAACATCATCAGGGCTTTTATTTGGTTAGATATTGCCAGTGAGCCTAGTTAATGATGCCTACTTTTTAATGATTTTAGATATGAACATACTACTCTAATCTGTGATGTCATCAGGCTGTTAGCAGACAGATTATGAATTAGAGACACACAGTGTGGACTCAGGAACAGTGAGACAGGAAGTACACCTTTATTTGTAGACAAACAGTCATCCTGCTAATGTACAGCAGAGAATACTTACTCCTTATTTGCTCTTTGCACTTTGCTGAGTGCTGTTCTGTTGCCAAATAGGAAATATTCACTAACTGACAATGTCACAGTGTTGAATGGCTTTTACAATCTTAATGAATTAAAATTGGTCTTCTCGTCTCAAATAGTGTTTGAATTCTGCTACGGAGACTGTGTGTAGAAAAGTGGGCAAGTGTACGCTTACAGAGAAAGTAATGTCACCTGACTTCAGATAAATAGTAAAATGATATCATATCATGGTATGATTCTTGATAGACATGATAGTCAATTAGCAGGTCTATTGTCATAAACTGGAACATTATATACATTTAATGTTTACTCTGTAGTGTTTATGTGAGATTTTCTAACCTCTGGGCACTAGCAAACATACACAAACCTCGTCTCAATTTATTGTCAGTGGAGAAAGTCAATGCTTTGACTCTGATGACATCATCCACAGAGTATAGGCTCATGTCGTGAGCTCTACAAGCAGGTCCTACATGATGGTGTCGTCTTGTGACAATGAAGTAACTAAAGTCCTGTGAATATGTGAATTCTGTTTCTCAATTGCTTGAAGTTGTCTCCACACCGAGAAAACCTTGTCTTTTTTTCACTTGGAGTCATTGCTGTGGTGAAGGTCTGATGTACCAAATCACATTCATATTCCATTTACCTTTTCTACCCTCCATCAGTTCACAAGGACTATTGATCACGTGGATTTCTATAAATAAAAAACCTCAAGTGGCAATACTGGCTTTTGTACAGCAGTGGGGAATCAGTACCTGTGGAAGTAAAGGTGAAGTTAACATTGTTAGTATTCATGGGCTGCTGATTTTGTTCATAATCTTAAAATGTCTTTTTGTGATATAATAAAACATTTCAGCCTGACTGATTTCTCAGCCTGTAGTCGTCATGCTTGAAGCTATAGAAGTGAATTTTACTGTTTATCTCAGCGTTAAAACTCAAGCTGTTCTTTTATTTCAGAAAGTGATACCGTGCTGTTCAACGGACGCATACTTTTCTCAGTCGTGCCGCTGAATGTAAGTCTTGAGGCACATTTCCTCACATTTTCTGCTTTAATTGATGAAATTTCAAGATAATACTCCACTGTATTCAATGTGTTTCAAGTCCTCAGTATTTACACCACAGAAATACTCTTAATCTTAATGAAATGTTGAACGTCATTATCTTATTTTCAATAAATGAGAAGTTAAAGACTGACTGTCAGGAGATTTACAGTGCCCATGTGGTTTTAATAAACTTCCAGAAACACTGATGAGTGTATTTTGAGCCTTTAGATATCCTACAGAATCAGTGAAGCGAAATGCTGCATAAACCACAGAGAATAAAGTTATTTTGGGTAACACATATGGAGTCACACTCCTACTGTTTCCAACTTATCATTAGAGACTTTAACAACATGTCTCCTAGAATTGAAACAACAGCTCCAGTGAAAAAAAGAAAAAAGCAGACTTTATTAGAACATTTACAGTAAATTACCATGAACTGAAAACACTTGATGTGTATGTGGAATACATTAAGCACAAGAAAACACAGCTGAGGTACGTTATCACAACAGTTTATTGGTCATAGATGTAGCAGACGTAACACCGCAAGTTGCAATTATACACAGCACTACTTTATTGACTACTTCATTATAAACAGCAATACTTTATTGGTCAGCCCATCACTGCTCGTACTTCACTCTCACATGAAAACCATTTATTTCCAAAATGTCAAAAAATCTTAAAGAAGTTCAAATAAAACAAACATGGTTATATTTTAGCTTTACCACCATGCATGAATGGGTTGATGCAGCAGGGCTTTATGATTATTAAGTCTTTTATTCACCTTTATACACAATACATGTATGATATCTAAAACTGGACATGAAACGCTTTGACATGACTGCAGCAATTTGATATAACTGGTAAATCTAATGATCATGAGACATTGATGTTCACTATAGAAAATATAGGGACCATTATTACTAAGAGATGATTGTAACTGATATTTAAGAAGACATGCTGAACAATTTAAAGTTATCAGAAAGCTGAAGCTCAAGTAATCCTCTGCTACAGCCGTTCAAACTTCAAACTGCTACCATGTAACACCTTGAGTTACAGTAATTCAATACGCTGTCTGCTGCCTTTGGGGCCACATGTGAACCATGTCTGCAGGACTGAATGCTGCCAGAGTTTTCTCTCTTGTGTCTTCTCTCAAACTTTTTCACTGTCTGAGTACATTAAAAAAAAAAAAAAAAAAAAGTGGGGGGAGGGCAGGTCTCACTCACACAAGAGACACATCTCACAAGTACCCAGTGCAACCGCAATCTTGTGTTGCTGGTCACTGTGCAGCTCCACTGAGACAGCTGGGGTGTAAGCTGCTTTGCCGAAGGGCACTTCAGCAGTAGTTCCTGAGGGTTAGAGAGCACTTATCACACAATTCCCCTACCCAGACTTTCCCAGCGAGTCCTCAGAGTTAAACCACTGACCTTCTGGTCATTGCTGCTACAGCACTGCTGCCTGAAGAAATCATCACTAATGCTCCATCTATGCTGTCTTTAGCAGCCAAAACAGCACATCATTTATCATTTACACTGCTCATTTCTCTCCATTCTACAGTTTTGATCACTTTAAACCCAACAGCTGTGAATTCAAACAACCAGCATTTACAAATACATTAAGAGCACGCTGGCAGTCAGCCTAAAGAGTGATCATTGAGACAAATTGATCCCTATCTGTTTAAATTGGCGCTATAATCTATCATTGGCAAATTGAACAGTAAGCTATCTGGGATCTATTGCCTTTTTAGATAGCGGCCCTTAGGGCACACAGACAGAGAGAAAGTGATCTACACCACTGAATGAACTCTTTATTAACTGTCTCCACCAAAACATGTTTGTCTGCTTACACGCACACTTTCAAAGAAAAAAGGTTAATGTTGTACACACCTCTTTTTCTCACATTGTATGTAAATGCTTGTATATGTAGTCAACATGTGCATGCACATAGATAAATCGCTTCCATGCACACATGAACCATAAGATGGTTTGAATTGTGATAATCAAATGCAATTTTCTAGTAATTACACATTATCAAGAAATAATATGTGGATATGTGATTACCTTGGTCAAAAGTAAGAATAAGTTGTTGTAACGCAGTCAGATCAAAAGAAACTCTCTATATATTACAGAATACGCATGCATTATCAGTATTTTTATAATAATTTCAGTTTAAAGTGTAACAATTATGTAGCCCACGTAAATATAAAATCTTTTAGCAACACCATTTAACATTTTATTTTAAAATAAAATATCCTATTTTATTCCTATTTTTCTCATGTTACTGTGTTCCTCTCTGATTATCTTGTGTCTAAAGTAATTTATTGAAACTTTAATTATGTTTTGTCAGAAAATGTATTTGAAGCCAAATGTACAAGCAGACATCAGACTAATTGGTCTATTTTTTCCATTTTGCATATAAGCAACATCACAATGAAACAATACTATAAAGAGAAAAGAGATTTATTTATAAGGTACTTATTGATATTATACAATGTTGCAGATAAAAACACTGTGACACATGTGACATAATCACCATCAATCAAGTGATCTTTATTAAGCAGGAAATAACTATTGTGGGTATTAAAGACATTTTAACAATTAAACTATGCTGCATATGTTTAATTTGATACTAAAAACAGCTGGACCTGTTGCCTGAACCTAAATCATCTCCTCTGTTATCTGAAATGAACCCTTATATTTCTGATTAATTTTAAGTTCATTTAAATTGCGTCCAGTGTCCAACGTGTCTCTTCTTGGTATCTTTATTTTTTTTGTAAGTGGGACAGTTTAGTTTATCTCCTGATTCCACAGTCGTCTAATTCAATCAGACTCTTGAAGTTGATTAGCCTGGTTAACCTTTGCTCCTGCGCGGGTCTGGAAGGGTTAATCAGGCCGGGAACTTGGAGACCTCCGGGTCAGTTTCTCTCTATCTGCGTGAGCACAGAACAGATTAAAGTCAACTTTTTCCCCCCAGTTTTGACTTCACGGCGTGAGGGGGTCCTTTTGATATTAATAAGATAATACTCTTCTATTTTAGGTTATCAATCTCAAAGCGTGTTTAAAAATTCAGATTTACATGCAAGAAAATTGTCAACCGAATTAACGCTCCTACTTTGAGTTCATAATCTGTTGACTTTTTCCCTGCTTTGACCACTGCGCGCATTTTGGTTTATAAAGAGAATTTCCAATCCCACTGCACGTGTCAGTTTAACTTGATACATGAGTGGAAGCTTTTTCTTCGCACGCCCGTAAATCTCAAACTATTACCTACTCACTATCGATTAATTTAACCGCACTTATCCCAATCAGCACATCTCCTCTCCTGTGTTCCAGAGCGTGTGCTTTGTTTCACTAACAATAATAAAGTGATTTAGTCCTTTCTCCCAGCCAGGGCATGGGAAATCGTTAAAGATCCAGCTATTTGCGTGTGATCAGTAAATATTTAGTGCAGGCGACATCCTCTGTCTCGTCTTAATCGATACTGGTCCCGTTGGGCTGCGCTATTGTTGTGTGCATGCAGGCTTGCTGAGCAGAAAGTGCTTTATCCTCTGCTGGAAGGGAGAACAGCTACTAATCACACAGAGGAAACTTTTAAACCCGAGAAATAAAAACTGCAGTACAAGGGTTTTTTTGGAGGGAGGGTTAATAGCAAATCAGTTGTGTTAGTGTGGAAAATGTTTATACGTGTGAAAGGTGCTCTATTTTACAACGCAGTAGTATATGATTTACGCGAGGTTAATTAAGGCTGTACTCATTTAATGTATTATAGTTTTTGTCTTCATGAAGTATAATTGATAGAGGTGTGCCTGCAAAAAACATCACATATGATTGATCATTGAATTGCTTATATCTTTATTTTTGAAATATATATACAATTAATATATATTATAATTATTAATACTACAGAATAATAATAATGATGATGATGATTATAATAAACCACACTTGTTTTTATAGGCTTGCAGGATTTTTTTTTTTTAATTTTGTTTTACGCACAAATTAAATTTAGTAATTTTTTAATTGCATCTCTAATCCCAGCTCTTGTTGCGTCTTTACTGTCAGCCTCATATAATTTCTAATATGCAGAGTCTCATAATGCATGCTCGCCATACTTAAAGACAGGTGTCTGTTCTGCCTTCACCCCCTCCCTCTCTCCTCTGTAGCCCACACAAAGCAGCGGCGTGCAAACGCGTTTTGGCCATATTACTGTAGGAGAGAAAAAGGCGCACAGGATCTCTGCTGCTGTAAAGCCTACTTATCATTTCCAGAGGCAGTCAAATGATACTCTGCTCGGACGACACATCAGTTTATATTCCAAATTTCCTCGCTCAGCAACATATTGACGTGAATCAGTTGTTTGTTTCGGCTCTCCAAAGTTTTTGCATGATCAGACATTTGCAGTTTTCCTAAATAAACAACGTGTGGCTGTTTTTTTGGGGGGTTGATCCCGTCTGTTGAAGAGGAAGCTTTGCCAGTTTCAATCTGAGTATTGTTTCGAAAAAGAGAGAAGACTTAATATATTCTGAATAAGAGAGAAGATGCATCCCGCCGTGGACGAATCAGCAACGTATGCATTTGGTAGGTCTGTTACTATCAGAATACAGCCTCCTGCCTCACTATCACTAGCAAATAACTTTATGAATGAGTATTTGCAAAGTAGCACAGCTTATTGTGGTCATCATATAAATGAACACTCGTATAATAAGCGTAAATGACTGACAGAGTCGCCCGTTTTCTGTACGCACCGTAGAAATTCCGTATCAGTAACGTTATATAGGCTCAGTCTGCAACAGCCCGTCTTTATATTTCAGATAAGCTTCATTTAGATCGGCTTTAATTCAGAGCCGAGGAATAAAGTATTGCTGCTTGGCTGATTTATCCTAATAAAGGTTGTAAAATGTATACTTACCATTCGGAGCTAAGCTGGATCCTTGTCGAGACCTTGCACAGTATTTTATTTACAGACTCTCCGTGATTTCGGGATCTGTAAATAAAAAACCGACAAAATAGTCATGCAGGCAAAATATGATCGGCTCATTTGTTTTAGAATAAAGACATAATTGGTCTAAATACCACCGCTGGGAGTGCCTGAAGTGGCAAAAAGTAAATCCAACTTTGGCAACTCTCAAAGCTTTGCCGTCCAAGTCATGTAAAACAGAATTTAAACAAACAGCCGTCAGTTTAAAATGGGGCTCGTTAGTTTGGTCGATGCGAGAGACAAGACTGAAGCGGTTTCCGTGTCGGATGGCTCCTCTAAATTGAATCTTATTTGAAGCGAGAAATTCATACGCTAGGGGGCACCCATATACTGTAATACATCCTGAACAATGCATGCATGCTGCTGCTGCTGCTGCTACTCACTAACACACAGCTCAAGCTATGTTCATCTGTTTGTCTGTGTAAGTTCTACCTGCAGTATAAGTTTGATAGCTTCAAGCATAGTAAAAGTATATCTTTAAATACAAGCTAATATATATATATGTTATACAGACGGGAACTCTGAACAACCACTGACCCCGTTTTATTTGCATCCTTCACCACCTTTGTTATTATCATAAACTTCCGATTAAATGTATTATAGAGCAACATCTGACAGGTATTAAAAAGCATCTAAATGACCACAAACAGCGTTTATAGTGTTGTTTATCAGGGAGTGGCATCCTTACTTTTAATGTGAGGGGCCGTAGCCTTTGACCTCAAATTACATTTTTAAATGTAGTCCCTGTTTAAAGCCATAGTCATTTCACGTTTTTGACCATGCACTCAAAGCTCTGACTTTTAAGACTCACATTTGGCCTTTCTGACCTGCCTGATTGGGGATATTTGTGACCGGGGGGATTAACAGGCTGCAGCGGGTGTCCAGACGATGTCAGTAGCCTATCATAATATTTTTAAAAGAGGTGTGGATTGTGATGAATGCACCTGGTGTCATTAGAAGCACTAACAGATAAATTAGCCGAAACTAATCCCGGGAATTTACAAAAACATGTCGTAAAATGTAGAAATTCACAGTAAAAGCTTTATGATTGCCTTGCTTACCTGGTGTCTACTTTATTTAGTGTATATGAACAGACCAAAAAGTGTGCACATGTAGTTTTATTTACTATTATCCTACAATATTAACAATCCTCATTTACAGCAGCATACAGTCAGTGCCTTTTTTCCCCCTTTTGTCTTCTTTTGTGTGTGTTTTTTTTACTCTATACATATCAGTGGACCTAAAGGATCAACATAATGGCACAATAGATGGACACTTTTATTGAAATGAGCACATATCATGTCGAAAAGGCGCGAGTGTGTCTCAGGATTAAAAAATATATATATATTTGGGATATTTTAGCTTGTTAGAATACTGTAAAGCGATATGAGGCTGAATTAAGATTTTTCCTTTTTCATGAATTTGCTAAGGTTTTTACCGGGTATGCATGTGAGTAAAACCTATAGTCTGGGCAATCCGAGTGACTAGAAATGATTCTTCATACCGAAAATACGTCTCCTTTTAGGACCAAGCGGCCCTCTCGACCTCCATGCTGGCTCTGGCAAGGTACCAAGTAGCACAAGTGCCGACTAGCCAATGAGGTTGAGGGGGAGGTCCCTGAGCTCTGACCAGTCAAACACACTCTCCTTCCTTATATGGCAGCTGATCTCCATGGTAACGTGTGCTAAGTTGCAGCAGTCGTGTCAAAGTTCACTATATAGAGAGCTCAGTGAGCTGATCAGAGAGAAAGCATTCTGCCAGCCCGGCTCCTACCAATCGCAAATCACTTCCTAACCTCCGCCTTTTTAACATATTTGATCACTTTGATTCTCTACTCCTTTTTCCTATTATTTTTCAGCGCACGGAGGAGGTTTGTAGGTTGTGATCTTTGTTTTTTTTGTTTTTTGTTTTAGTGCTTTCGCTTTTCTGGAGGAGAGTTGTCTTCATATTCCAAAGCTCTCAAAACATTGGCTTCAGCTGCGCGCTTGCTGGCGCTACCTCACAAGAATTAAAGGAAGAAGACGCTATTTTTTTTACCCAGTTGGTGATTTTCTTCAAGACTTGTGCTGGAACTTAATAGTAGCTGCTACAGTGTGCTGACCAATTGTTTTATGCTGCTTGCAGGCACGGTCTCACCAACCTGCTCCATCATTTACTGACTAGTCCATGCTACCTCGGCTGATTATTTGAATATTTAGCCCACCTTCCCCATTGATGGGTGTACTGGATGGCTGACTGTAAGCGCCCCTGGACTTGGCCTTTAAGCGCAAGGCAGCGACTCAGCTCGCCATCGCATCAGTTTTGAAAACGTGCTTCGCAACGTCTCCAACAGCAATAAATCGACAGTTTTCGGGAGATCCAGAGTGGATTCAACGTAGGCTAGATTTGACATTGTGTGTGTCCGGCTGTTAATCACAGTTTACCGCGTTTCCTTGAGACGTTATTCACCGCGACACCAAAACGGCAGACAAAAAGTTTCTTTACGTTGACTGATAGATATGGCAATGGTAGTGTGGAGAGGCTCCCAGGACGATGTGGCTGACACCCAAGGCGCCCTTTCCTCGCAAACCCAAGGAGGACTATCTCTTCCCACCCCTCAACCAGGCCAGTTGAATCTGACAGCCTCTCAGGTCGCCCCTCCGACCCCTCAGACTCCGGTCCAAGGACCCCCGAACAACACACAGTCCACGCCGACGAACCAGACGACGCAGCAGTCAGAGAAACAGCCACAGCACATTGAATGCGTGGTGTGCGGGGATAAATCCAGTGGCAAACACTATGGCCAGTTTACTTGCGAGGGGTGCAAAAGCTTCTTCAAACGGAGCGTACGGCGGAACCTCACTTACACATGCCGTGCCAACAGGAATTGTCCAATCGACCAACACCACCGCAATCAGTGTCAGTACTGCCGCCTCAAAAAATGCCTCAAAGTCGGCATGAGACGGGAAGGTATTGGGACTTTTTGTTTTCTTATTGATGTGTATGTGTTTGTGCGTTTATAGGATTTCCAACATGAAACCATCTTATGTCGACCCCCTCCCCTCATATTGCCTGTTCTCCCTCCCGACTGTTCCCTCCAAGGCTGTGAGGCTGGAGCACGCCATGGAGCCGCTCTCTGCTGTGGTGGAGACGGGGCTCGCCGGATCGTCCTTTGCATTTTATTATCCAGCTACAGCGCATTAATAGCTCAGCAATACACAAATAAGATCCGACCCAAATCCACGCTAAGGCTATCGAATTTATATGTAGACAAAGCTATGGGCGTATAGATACATCTGTGTTGAATAGATGATACAATATAGCCTTCTGCGCTATTATGGCGAGTGTCGAATTAAGAGAGAGAGAGAGCGTGTTCAGGCTACATCTCCACATCTATGCTGCCTGCCTCCTCCACTGTATCTAAAACTGGACATCAGCGTGAATTATGCATACGAAGCCTTCACATAACCTCGAGAATTTATTTGAATATTGGTTTGGAAACGGGCCTGCATGTATGGTAAAACGAGATGAATTGCTAAGTAGGTTAAGGGTTAAACATGCAAGGTCTCCCTTGCCCTCTTTGTGTTCCTTCATAGCCAGCTCATGTTGCTGTTGCTAAAGAACATAATTTTAAAGCTCGACATATGCATGGCTTGTGTTAAACGTGTTCAAAGCCATATCTGGTGTTTCTGTATGCTTTGTCACACCGAGGCTTCATTATTATCAGTGCAACCTGTCTGTTTTTAAACTCGTGTGCTTAGGCTACAGTGTGTGTGTGTGTGTGTGTGTGTGTGTGTGTGTGTGTGTGTGTGTGTGTGTGTGTGTGTGTGTGTGTGTTTTGATACAGCAAACATGCTGTGTGTCATATATTTTCTGATGGTGTAAACCCTTGATTCTGCACTTTAAAAAAAATATATAGCATGCTCACAATGATTGTTTGAAGATTTGTAGAATTCAGGCTTCAATATCTGTAGTTTCTCTTTTTACTGCAGCCGTGCAAAGGGGACGGGTGCCACCCACACAGCCACACCATGGTCAGTTCGCCTTGACAAATGGAGACCCACTCCACTGCCATTCCTACTTATCCGGATATATCTCTCTCCTGTTGAGAGCGGAGCCCTACCCGACGTCCCGGTATGGCAGTCAATGCATGCAACCCAACAACATCATGGGCATCGAGAACATTTGTGAACTAGCAGCCAGGATGCTCTTCAGTGCCGTGGAGTGGGCCAGGAATATTCCCTTCTTTCCAGACCTTCAGATCACCGACCAGGTGGCTCTGCTGAGGTTGACGTGGAGTGAGTTATTTGTGCTCAACGCCGCGCAGTGCTCCATGCCCCTGCATGTGGCTCCTCTCCTGGCGGCGGCTGGCCTTCACGCCTCCCCCATGTCTGCGGACAGAGTGGTGGCCTTTATGGACCACATTAGGATCTTCCAAGAACAAGTGGAAAAGCTCAAAGCTTTGCACGTTGACTCTGCTGAATATAGCTGCTTAAAGGCAATTGTGCTCTTCACCACAGGTAAGACAATAGACTGGCACACACTCCTAAGTTCAGCCTCTGTGAATGTCACTATAACATGCACACTGACATCAGCTAAATCAACGCTGACCTAAATATATCTGCACTGGCTATAGAGGTTGTTGCTTGTCTTAGATGAATATCCTGCCTAAATGTTCACGTATGTTGCCTTCATGGTCAGGCGCTTTTAGAAAGGCCTTAGGCTACTAAATTATAAAACCATTTGATTAATCAGCTGATTTATCAGACACACACACAGGGCTAAACTGAACATTTGTGGCATGACCACGCAAGAATTTTTTTTTAATTTAATTGAAGGCAAAACAGAGGAAATCATACAGCCTGATGGAAACAGTAAATAAGCTCGAGTTAAACAAGACTGATAACGATAATAGCCTTAAGCATCCTGAAATCTAGCTTTTACTACACTTTTGGAGAGTCCAATAGCTTGCAGATTAATTGCTACACTTTGATTTTTTTCTCCCGGCATTTATCAATGTGTGTATACCCCACGTCTTGTTTGTAGGCAATGACAGATATAAATGATGTCAGGCTCTAAAGGGGGAGGGGAATAGAAAAAAAGAAAGACAAGCCTAATGTCCTATTTGCACACAGTAAAAGCAAAGCGCAGGTTTCAACGCTCTCTTGTCATTTGGGGGACAGGCATGTCCGAGAAAAAGCATGTAGAGCCTATGCACTGCCTGTAATTGCAAATATGTCAGTATGGAGCAGTATTGTGTGATACTGAGCAGTGACAGGAGGGGCGGCTTTAATTTTTATTTGCAGAAATATTCTCTGCGCCTTGTAGGATCCAAGGCGTCTCTGGACTTGCTCCAGAACTAGGTCATGACCTAAACTTCCCAGATATTTTGTTACATTAGCTACACCATTAAAGCGGGGAAATAAAACAAATGTGGAAGAGATTTACAAGGTTTCACCGTAGAATTGATGCATGTCTTTGAAATTATATCATACCTGCGAGCCATCAGCCTTGTATTTTACTCAGCTTTATCTGCCCGCCATTGTTCTTCTGGTGGCTTGTTAGGCTTTTCGTTAATAAAAAAAAACATATTTCAGGTCATTACATTTTATTATTAAACCCTGATAGGGCCACTATGGCTTAATTTGTCCTCTCCATACCTGAGTCCCGGAGGCTTGAACATGAGCTGTGTGTTGTAGCTTGAATGACACGCCTTTGCTGGTGGTTTGGTTGTTGTCAAGCATAAACTTTACAAACTTAACCAATGCGCGTACAAGCGTTTTTGGCACATAGTCAGCTGCCGCCCACATTGCAGCAGCACAGATAGTGATTATGCGTCTCTGATGGTATAGTATGACGGCATCTCCGTAGGCTATGGGGCCTTTTTTTCCAAGCTAAATCTCTGCTCACTAAAGGTCAGCAGGTCTCCCTGTCTTTCCCTCTCTCTCCCTCCCCCCCCTCCTCTCCACCTCGCTCTCCCTCTGGCTGTGAGAGATGGGCCCATCTTAAACACAGTCTTTAGCTATGAATATGCTTAATTATTTAGTTTACCTGTAAGTGGCTTCGAGAGAGAAATAAGCTACTCATAACAGCGACAAACAGCCAATGAAGATATCACTGAAGCAAAACTCTCATCTTCATCATGACTTTAGAAAATTATAATTCTAATTTTATCATCATTTTTATACAAACATTATATTATTGTTAAAGCAACATCAGCTGCCATCACAGCGTAGACATATTTTTTTTTTTTGCATGTGATGTGGCAATTATTCATCTAGCGCAACATTTCTTTTTATTATTACAAGTTATAGTTAAATGATTCACACACATTGAAAATATGTGCACTCAGTTATTTATGAAAACAAGCCTTGAGACGAATAATCCGAATTTTTAGATATAATTAGATAAGAATAAATTCCTAAAAATAATTGCTTTCTCAAACTCTGACAGGCTATCAGTTTTAGCCACAGTAGGAGAAAAAAAAACTCCTAGTGAGAGGAACACTTTAGGTTACACTTTATTAATGTTTATTTGCTTTCCCCCCTCTCAGATGCTTGTGGCCTCTCAGATGTGGCCCATGTGGAAAGTTTGCAGGAGAAGTCCCAGTGCGCCCTGGAGGAATATGTCCGGAGCCAGTATCCCAACCAGCCAACACGGTTTGGGAAGTTGTTACTCCGCTTGCCTTCCCTCCGCACAGTCTCTTCCTCGGTCATAGAACAGTTATTTTTCGTCCGATTGGTAGGTAAAACCCCAATTGAAACTCTCATCAGGGATATGTTGCTTTCGGGGAGCAGTTTTAACTGGCCTTACATGTCAATTCAGTAAACCAAGAAGGAGACGAACAAACAAAAGGTGGGGTTGAGGGGTTGGGGGAGGCTGCGAGACTACAATGATTATAGCTGCTTTTGTGGAAGGAATAAAAAACCAACCGGCTGTTACACGGGGCTGGCTTTCATGAAGAAAGACATTGACGTAAATGACTGTGAATTCCCCCCTACTCCGAAAAAAAAAAAATTGAGACATCCACTGAACTTTCAAAATGGCAGATACAAGCTCCCAGTGTTCATGCAGAACAACCTGCTTCGATCCATTTTTTTTAATGAAAGAAGAAAATGAGAAAAAAAAGGAAAAGGGATTTTGTTGATCCTCATACGGAAATTTTAAGTATTAAGTGCATTTAAAATGATAATTTGGGTAAAAAGAAAAAAAACTGGAGAAAGGGAAAATACGAAACGTGAATTTTCTTTTCTCAGATGACTTGTCCTGTGTCCATGTATAGCTGTGTTTTTGTACTTTCTTTGTTCCTCCTTTCTGGTTCCAAACCGGTGATTTCTGTAGTACAGTTGGTGTTATTTTTTAAGACAATGATTTATTTTAAGAAGGTGAAATAATGTACAAAAAAAGTTCTAAAAAGAATTAAAACCACAGCAATAGGAGTATAGGCTTATAATCTAGGCTTAATGCTGCAAGCGCACTTATATTCTTAGGACGACCAATACCATCTGGGGAGGAAAAGGGGACTTGTTGTTTTGTTTTGTTTTTTTTGGGAGGGGGGGGGGGGGGGGTGTTCATTTTCAACTTTTGGCCCAGCGGAAACATTTGCTCTTTATTAATATGAAGTTACAGGATCCACTTGTTTTCCAATACTATTTTCGACTGGGAGCCACATAAACTCTCTTTAAGAAAAATAGGGATTTGTTTTGACCCTCGCAAGAGTTTACACAATTTCAACCACCTCTTTGAATATTTGGCACCAGTTCCCCAATTGGATAAAACTTTTTTTTTTTTTTAGAAAAATCCAACAATTTGCCTGGATGCACTATTATAAAGATATTAAACACAAGTTGCTCTAAATGCGTAATTTGCGCCTTTTGCGGGCGTTTGCAGTCACTCAAACTGCACTTAAAGCATAACTGACTAGTTGTTTATTTTTTGATGGAGAGGTCAAGGGTCATAAAAGTTTTGAAGCCTAGCCAGAGTAGTGTTTAATAGCAGTATTATTAAAGCGTCCCTGAAATGTCACCCTTTATTCACTTCAAGCATTAAGTGCCTGACAAGCATGATGTGGCTTCTTATCAAAACGTTGTTAAAGTAGGCCTGCAACATCTTTTGGGGGGGAACACAATTAGATTTGAAAAGTTTTCAGTCGTGTGTTTCACTTGAACAACACGGGATTAGAGGCAGTATTCTTGTAAATATAGGTCAATTCATTCAACGAGTTTTTCCTTTATACAAAAGTATATGTGATTAAGAAAAATCTGTGGTTGCCATTTTTTTCGGTAATACAACGTCTTCAAATTGAGTGGCAGACTTAGCTAGTAGCACTGAAAGTTATGTTTTTAATGTATATACATATTACTACAAAATGTTTTCTTTTTCATGTATATTTAGACTGTGAATGCATGGCCACAGGTCGCTAACCTATTTTACCTTTGATATATAAATGTAAATGTTTTCTCTCTCTCTTTTTTTTTTTGACTGTATAGATATAATCTGTAATCAGCCCTTGTATTTAAAGAAACAAAAAAAAAAGAAAAAAGAAAAGAAACAACGTTCATTATTAGGCTACAGACTTAAACAGGGTGTGCAGGTTTGGAAAAGGAGTTGATATTTTAACTTTAGTGTTATTGCTCCTTTTGGTCTTTGACAGGTGCCGTGGTGTGCATGAGCGTGTGCGCGCGCGTGTGTGTGCGTAAACGTGTGTGTGCGTGTGTGTGTGTGTATTTGGAAGCTAGCAATTTTGTCCTTGTTTTGAGGCTTTTCTTCAACACACACAAAAACACCATGTTGTGGTTGAATTAAAAGGGATCACTGATTGAACACTGATCTTTGGCTGTGCGTAGCCACATATGGACCAGAGAATGATACATGATTGTAATTATGAACAGTTTAAACTGACCCACGTTTTTATATAAATATATAAAAATATATGACTGCAGGGTATTGATAACGTATAGATACTTTTTTTATGATGATGATGATGATGATTATTATTATGATTATTATTATTATTATTATTAATTGCAAGTGATATATGTGAGTGTGTGTGAAAGTTTATAGTTGAACACAATTCTTGTTTGTTTGTGTTAGCTTATTGTAAACAAGCATTCTGCTGTAAATTTGTTCTTGGTATTAAATTATAATTTATGAATTTGAAAATCACGAGCTTTTCATTGTTTTTTTACTTCCCAAACGCACTTGTTTGAACTTGTCCATGAATGTGCGTGTGTTTGTTTGCGTGCGTGCGTGCGTGCGGTGCGGTGTGCGGTCGGCTGGAGGGGAAGGGGGGTGGTGGTGGTGGTGGTGGTGGAGAAGGGGGCGGAGGGGTGGGTACTGGAGTCAATTTGCTGTGGCAGGATGTTGCCCTTTTGCCCTATGAGAGTGATTAATGAATTACAAAATAATTAATCAGTCACCCAACAGGCTCGCTTCACTTTTTTGCTACAAGGTTATGATATGTTTTTATTTCGATAAAAACGCCGATCAGTAATTCACTATTAAAGATAATAATGATTGATACTTCAGAAATAGGATACAACGCCCTGTCTCGACAGATAACATTTCATAACAGTATATACACCCCCCCTCACCCCCCTCACCCGGAAAAGGGACCATATAGTGGAGGAAATACCCAGCTCAGCTTCGTCTGCAGAACGCAGTTTCACCTTTGGACGTTCCTATAAATATTAATGGGGAGAATTCATATAGTATAAATCATAAATACTACTGAAAAAATATAGAGAAGCTTACATTATTAAAAAAAATAGATAATACATTTCTTGCTGGGTGTGTTTTGTATACTTGCTAAACACTACTGATGCATTTTATTTATTTTTATTTTTTAAATGTATTAACATGTCAATATCCAAGAAGTGGATGTGATGGGTTTTTAATGACAATTACTTACGGGCATGCCACTAGCCTATCAGTAATTATTAGTAGTATTGGCTTAGTTGAGAGTTGGGCCTGAAATAGAATTAGCCTATAGGCTTAATCTGGAATCAGGATGGTCATACAAGCCAACTTTACCATGGTTTCTGCTGCTGCTGCTGCTGCTGATGTGTGTGTGTGTGTGTGTGTGTGTGTGTGTGTGTGTGTGTGTGTGTGTGTGTGTGTGTGTGTGTGTGTGTGTGTGTGTGTGTGTGTGTGTGTGTGTGTGTGTGTGTGTGTGGTTTCTGTTGCTGTTGATACTGATAAAAATGATGATTATGATGATGTGATGTGATGCTGATGGTCTTTTATCCTCAGCTTCATGCTGAAAGCTCTATTTATCCATACAGTGATGCTTTCACTGCCCGTCTAACTAAACTGTCTCTGAGGCGTATATCACACTCGGGCCACTACGAGCTCATATTGATAATTAAAGGTGAACCCACGATACACACCACGATACACACCAGCCAGCATCACCCCTGAGCCAGTATGATCTCACTGGACCCAAGCACCCGTCACGGAAAACCTCCATCACATCCTCCACCTCCTTCCAATAAAAGACGCTCAATTCACCCAGAAATCAAATGCAGAGTTTGAGAATAGGTTTGGACTGCTCGGATCCCGTCAGGGGCTGATTTTAGTTGACAGAGCGTGATGTATACACTGGACTCTGTAATTTGCACTTCTGCTCATTTATTAGCATTGCACAAAAAAACTAATGAGGTGTAACTCGCTGCAACGTCACTTTTATTTACGTATGTGTGACGTGAGAACTTTTTGACACACGAGCTCATAGGACCATAAAAAAAAAATGTAATATATAAAGAGGAAAAATCCCACAGGCTGCAGAGGAGGCGTGTGTACAGTGCAGTCTGTGTGTTTGTTGGGGTTTACACTGAAGCTGAGAACTTATTTAGGGCTCACAGGCTATTAGTGAGGCTATTTGTTTAATAAGATGAGGATATGGTTTGCAGTCTCTCTCTCCCTCTCTGTCTCTCTCACACACACATGCACGCCCGCACAGTTAAGCGACAAATATGCACATTATTTGCACTTTGGCACTATCACTATGACAAATTATCCCCATACAGCATGCGCTTTATTGCATAGCCTATATAGGCTCAGACACCGCAGCTCGTTTACAATGTAGCTATGAGTCAAACGCTTGGCAAGGTGGGGCACCTGTTCCTTATGTTAGTACACTGGCTTTAAGAAACATCGTCATCATTATTATGATTTATGGTTTTTTGTTTGTTTTTTGCTGTTGTTGTTTTCTCTTTTCTAACACATATTAGTAATATAGGCTGAATTAAAAGTGTGTTTTTCTTTCACTTTATTATTTTATTTACTTTATCTGTTGTTGTTGTTGTTGTTGTTTTTACATTTGCTCACTTTATCTTCTATCATTAAAATAAATTGCTTCTCACTCACACTTAGTGCACAGGGCGTCTTGCATTCTGCCCATAAATGTAAGAAAATTGTGCCATCTACCCGCTATCCACGGAACTGTAGCTTCCCAAGACCTCCGAGACCTCAGCTCACTTTTAACACAAAGGGAAAAAGAGATCAGCGCAGCACACGCAGGCGCCTCCTCACACATCCACGACAGCAGCTGCCGACTGCTATTAGGCTGTAACTTTACAAGTAATGTGTGTTTTAAGCACCTGTCATCTGCTCTGTATCCCACTGCGTCTGTCTGTCTGTGCGCATGGGAAGGTAGTATATGGCCGCCAGCTACCTCTGCCTGGAGGAGAGTCCAAATGTGGTCTTGTAAATTTGAACATGATAAGCAGAAGCAGGGATTCAGCAGGAATCTGTTTGGAAAGCTTATTTAATATAAAACAACAGCAGAGTTTTTTTCTACGTAGTTTTTCTCTGAACATCATGCGAATATATAATTTATAACGCAGAGCAAAAACAATATGATCATGTTGACATCAGTCATTGCTGTTTTTGTCTCCAGATATTAGTCGCTATGCTCGCGTTTGAAAGTTGTAGTTGGCAAAAAAAAGTATATTTAATGACGCATGTAATGAAGGACCTGTCTGCACCAAGCCGTCCAGATATGAAAAAGTAAGGATCTTAAGGATCTTTTAAACAAGAATAATACAGAGCTGGATGTGTCTTACTTAACTAAACCTCCTCTTTTCAAGGAGTTTTCATTCGTGTTATAGTCGAGGGGAAAAAAAGCGAAATTGTGGGGGGGAAAAATGCAGAAAGAAGGGCCAATCAACACCAACAAGGCAAAGTTCATTTGAGAAAAAAAAAAGAAAAAGAAAAACCAGACTTTCAAGAGGGGCGCAACGCTTTGTGGCGACATAAATAGGGGAGATAAAGACAACTGCAGCTGATGTAGACCAAGAGTGTGAATATACCCCATGTTGAATTTCCCCCATTTTGAGAAGCCTATTTCAGTTTTCTTTTTAACTCAGGCGCGCTCACAGAGAGGCTATCTCAGTGCCAGTGGAGCAGCCAACATCCACTATGATACTTTGAATATTGCATGTCAAATCGCAAACTACTATTTGGCCACTGTGTAGCATGACTTACACTCTATTATTTTTAAAAATGAAAAAAAAAAAAGTATTTATAGCCGTAAGAGGGACCTAACTTTGGAGACGCGGGCCAGTAGGTGGGAGTCAAATAACGGCTTGCACACCGTTTTAAAGCAGCACTTTAAAAAAAAAAAAAAAGAAAAAAAGAAATGAGGTATGCAGTTTGATTTGTCTTAACACACACGATCACACACACACAGAGGACCGAGACGAGCGGTGAGCCAAAGGGATGATGAAGAGACCGCAAACACTCTCCTGGATATTAGTCAGCCCCCCTCAGCCTCCCCAAACCCTAACGCATTATTTCATCAGGACTACTTCATAGGTATTGATCGATATAGGCCTACATCTTGTATTGATTTGTTACTTGGGGTACATAGATACTTTATTAAGATCCCCATTAGGCGCACCGCAGTGGTTGTCAGTCTTCCAGGGGTCGCAGTATTAATGATACAGGCTCGTCACTCTGAATGAGTTTGGAGAAGGAGCCTCAGCTGTAACACGCAAGTTAACTTAGAGATCACGTGTGTGTTTTTCGACCCGTGTATGTGTGTGTGTGTGTGTTACTGCGAAAAGGCTGATTAAGAAAACGTAATTAATAATGTCAATTGCGCAGGTCTGTTTATTCAAATCTTTCACCTTTCACGCGCACATGCATGATGGGTGTACAGGTCCGTGTGTACAGGTCCGTGTGTGCGGCTCAAGCCACACGTTAAGGATGGTTGCCTCAGTGGGGATGTATAATATTGAAGATGCTGGACATTAGCTTATGCCGATGTAAAATGACACATAAATTGCCCAAATAAGAGTTAAATGTTTAATCAATTTGGCATTCATTAGGCGGGAAGGCCTGCCACGTCTAGCTCGTGTCAATCCACGCGCGGCTCTGTCCTCATCCGCCACTGATGGAGATGTTTTCTATTTTCTTTCCTGCAAATGCTATTTCTAGAGAACCGTGTGTGTGTGTGTCTGTGTGTGTGTGTGTGTGTGTGTCTGTGTCTCTCTCTCTCTCTCTCTCTCTGTGTGTGTGTGTGTGTGTGTGTGTGTGTGTGTGTGTGTGTGTGTGTGTGTGTGTGTGTGTGTGTGTGTGTGTGTTTTGCCGAAACTTCAAACGCGCACTTGGCAAAGCTCCCCCGAACTGTGAAATTAATTTGGCGTAATTCTGGTCGATGCTGGTGGTAGACTGAAGGTGCTTTAACAATAAACCTCACACCCCGAGCGTTATTCTCTCGTGCGGTCTTCATCATCACCACCACCATCGCCACCAACATCATCATCATCATTATCACCGCCATCACCATCATCATCATCATTATTATCATCATCATCATCATTTCCCATTTCCACCACCACCAGCAGCACCACCACCACCACCACCAACACAACCGGGCTGCCCACACGTTCACATATTCCACAGGTGAAAAAAAAAGTCAGAAAAAAAAGGAAATCTAATCTAATCTTCACAGTTTTTAATTAATCAAATGTACAAATTTCATGCAACTTTTCCCATTATACAAAAAAAAAAAAGTTAGAGTCTTATTATTATTATTAGCACAAACAAAAACAGCGTCCAGTGAAGATTGATTTCTCCTTTTCCTCTAATGTTCATCTACACACAAATGGCACAGAGACACTTGTGTAGGACGGAGCTCTGGGCTGAAAAATACACAGGCCTGTTTCCAGTTAAACCTGAAATGACTTTGGCTTCATTTTCCCGCGTTATTTAGCTCCGTTTATTTGACCCGTGTGCCCTATGTGCTGCAGAAGGTGAATATTTATTCGTGAGCGGTCTTTTCTGGTGGGGGAAAAAAAAGTCTCACAGGGTCCAGAACGGGTTCAAAAAATGGCTAAATAAATAAATACAGGAAAACTTTTATCATTCAACCATCCCACTTTTCAGAAAGTCTCCAGTCATTTCTGTACCCTCGATTACTATTGACTGTAATTATGTTATTGCAGAAACTGTATAGACACATCAGGCCTTTATATATAGGCTTTATATATATTTTTGAAAGCGTGTTTTTTTCTCTCTTTCCTCATGTTCAAATACATTTTTTTGTTCTCAGACCGTATCATGTAAAGAAGGCGCCGCAGATACGCGTTACAGCCTCTGGATCCCTGCTTGATAAGATTTTGTCACAGGGACCCACATCTGACATTTAGTGTGGCTTGGTGGGATTTTGTGCACATTGTTCGCATACTGCAGACGGGCAGATAACAAGTGAGAAACTGAATCCGGGATCAACATTTCCAAATTTCTACCTCCTGTAAATGTGCAGCTGCATATAGTGAAATGAAATGATTTCTGTGATTTCTGCTTCGTCTCCCTCTGTGAGCGTCCCGGGACTTCACTTTGGGAACTAGTTTATATGTTCAGCTGGGACAATTCAAGTGAATTAGATTACAGTGAAATGACACTACTTGTCAAGTTGCAGGGGACGCACCTCACCCCTCCTCCTCTTCCTCCTCCTCCTCTTCCCCTCACTGACCCCCGCAGGTCCTGGGACCCGCGTTGGGACCCCCCCTGCACTAATGAACAGCGATAACACATATAACTGGTGGCCGCCAAAAGACAGCGGCACGCAGGCTGTTGTCATAGCTGGCTATACACACAGAAATCGGTCAACCTTAAGAGAGGACAAATCTTCACGGAGGGTCTCTGCAGTGGAAGAGGGAAAAAAGTGAAGAAATAACGTCATGCAACAGCGAGATGGCGCTATTCTGCACGTTTAACCTCGGTGCTCCGGTGCTCCGGACTGGCTGCTCAGTCTCACATCTCACATCTCCACCTGCGGTTCTTCTTTTTTCTGCAAACTGATTCAATTAATAAATGTTATATATTATTAAATACATGTACTCGATGTGCAGTAACATGTGAGGCGGGTTTAATTTTGGATTTTCACATATTTTACTGACTTTTTATTTAAATTGCACATTTTTGAAATCCCTAAATACATTCTGTCGTTCATTTAATTGTTTAATTAAAAATGAATGATTGGATTTAGATTAAATTAGAAACAATAATAGACATAAGCACCTTGATGAAGCACAGTGAAGGTAAAGTTCAGACACTTTATGTTTTTGATTTAAAAAACCAAACAAAAAGACTTTGTAACTGCAGCCTGCAGAGCCGACGTTCTTTATTTCGATTTGATTTAAAATCAGATGTTCCTGTTAAATATTTTTACACAAACCGGATCTGTTAAACAAATCTGAGCCTCATGTATCGAATTCTGTTTTTACACTTTATGTGTTTCACCCAGCAAATTATAAATTGGATTTTCCCTCAAAACCATCGCAAAACCTTTTTTCACCCACTGAAGATGTTCAGCTCTCACATCTTCTGAAACTGAAGACACGCTCAGCTGTGAGCAGCTTCGTGTTTTATTTCATTCTTTCATTTCTTTATTGCCCTTAACAAGAAACAAATGAAATCTCCATCTGTTTTCATCTTGGATCTTTTTTAATGTGTTGAAAAACGAACACTTAATTTCTGTTTCGGATAACAGAAAATAAAATGAGATCATTTTGATATATTTGGTGATTTTAATTAGATTTTATTTTAAGATTTACTCCTCTATGTGCCTTAAAAGTTGCAATACAATTAATGCAATCGAAATTTGTTACTTCCACTAACTATTATTATTCTTATTTACGTTTTTACGTAGGTAGAATTTAGTGTAAATGAAGCTCCTAAATTGGATCAATTAACGCGTTGTGATCTGAAATCTGAAATGAAAGCTGCCGAAATTTCTCCAACAGGCTTTACATATTGGGGCAGATTTACTTATTTCTTTTTTTAAAACCACAATTATACTTATAATTAGCTACTGTGCTATAAATACACACAGTTACTAATTTCGTTATTTTTATAATTGTGTATTTTTCACTCTAAATGTTTTAAAACCAGTTACAAATCAACAAAATCAGAAAAAAACTTGTTAATTTTGAAGTTTCCCATTTCTTTTTCTGAGTAGGTGAATAATATGAAGGACTTAAATTGAGCCATTTCATGAAGCTTACATGTTGTGGACTCAGTCATGAAGCTCCCTGCAGCCTTGGCGAGTCCTGTGTAAACAAGTTGTCAGTTTGGGAATAATCTTCTTTACTTTTTTTTATTGGAATGAAAATTCAATCTCCCAAGCTTAGATTAGGCAGACGAGTTTTTTCTTCTTTCTCTCCTCTCTTCTTCTTCTTTTTTCTCGTTCCTTGTCATTGGTGGGGCTGGACTTTGGTGGACAATAATGCGGCAATTGTTGATGCTTTGTGACCCATAAAATTTGAGGGTGGCTATTCTGGCTTTGGTATGTAATTATGCAAAACACTTTGCATAAAGACTTGCCATCCGATCTAATGATAGAGCCTGCAGTCTCATTTCCAGAGAGGGAGGCACCAGCAAACCCTGCTCTCTGCGTGACGGAGGAGAGGCTGCCATAATACAACCAAGACAAACTGCATTTAAAATATATGTTATTGTTCAGGTAATTTGTTGTGGTGTGGATATTTATAATCTGGGGGGGGGGGGGAGTGTACTTAAATTTAACTGCTACTTACAGTATGTATACCTCAAATCAAATCATCTGTTTTCAACCATGTTATCATACCGTGATGCCGGCCTCTCTCCCCCCCCCTCCTCATTTTGGACACAACTGTCAGTTTTTTAAATCTATTTTTTTTTTGCTTGCTGTTATAGTTATTTTAAGTGTGTAAGATCTTTAAAAAAGGGGGTAGGAAAAAGAAATGCAAAAATGAGGGAAGTCAAACCATTTTACTTGATGTGTCTGCACTGAGGAGCAGATAAACCAGAGCAGAGCACACAGTTCAGCTTCTTCGTTGGTGTTAAGGAAACACATTTCATGGATCACACTGGGTTTCTTGACTCCAAAACCTCTGAAATGAATATAAATACAAAAAACTGTGTTCCTGTAATAATATTTATCCAGGTTTAGCTTAGCAAGAAATTAGATGTTGGTGATTTTATCTGCAATAAATATAACAAGGAAAAACTACTGTAACATATGTATGTGTGTGTGTGTGTGTGTGTGTGTGTGTGTGTGTGTGTGTGTGTGTATGAAAATGTCCAGGATGTTTATTAAAGGACTACAGACATGCTTTTGAGGTGTGCACTATATGGGATATTCTGTGTGTATGCACATAATAAACACTTGTGCTGCCTGACAGAGGTGTGAATCTGAGAGCTTTTCTACCAAATGAAGTGCCAGCAGAGAGAGAAATAAAGAGATCTGCAGCTGTCAGGGGTCAGTCAGGCAGAGATTGCTTCTAGAGATCTTTTGAAAAAATCACACGTTTGAAGGCTTAGTGCTTTGCTGTCTTCGCATTTCAAGCTCAGATCAGTGGAATCAGAAAAAAAGAGAGGAGAACATGGGTTGGAGAGTTGTGATGTTGGGATGGACACGGGATTGGAAAGCAGGAGACGAGCCTCTTTTTTTTTTTTTTACCTGATCCTTTAGAGGAAGGAGGAGAGCCCGAGTTTTTGTTCTTACATTAAAACATGTATCACACAATTAACGCAACAGTGTCTCAAATGTCTGTGTGTGTGTGTGTGTGTGTGTGTGTGTGTGTGTGTGTGTGTGTGTGTGTGTGTGTGTGTGTGAGAGAGAGAGAGAGAATGAGAGAGAGAGAGAGATAGAGAGAGAGATTGAGAGAGAGAGAGAGAGAGAGAGAGAGAGGAAATCTAATGTACAAAACCTGCTCTACCACCTCTAATTTGCTCTGTGTGTGTGTGTGTGTGTGTGTGTGTGTGTGTGTGTGTGTGTGTGTGTGTGTGTGTGTGTGTGTGTGTGTGTGTGTGTGTGTGTGTGTGTGTGTGTGTGTGTGTGTGTGTGTGTGTGTGTGTGTGTGTGTGTGTGTGTGTACAGAGAGGAAGGAGTGGAGCAAACAAACTCTGAAGTGTTTCATGCTTCTCACAGTTTGCAGGTGCTTTATAGTTAAAATGTGGGGAAACTCTTCTCAGCGTGTAAAACTTCAGCACACAAGAACAGAAATGAGCAAATTAAACTGAAAGCTTTTTAAAATGTTCTTTCAGGATATAACTCATAATATAACTCACCTTTCCTCAGTTGCTTTGCTGTGCTTTTCAGCTACTTTTGATCTTTTTGCCAAACAGGATGCCAAGCTGTAGCTGAGCTGATATTTTGTGGTGATCATTTGCTAATTCTTATTTGCAAGCCTTTTTTTTTACAGATGACATCACAGGTTCTGCAACTAGAAGCAAGTTTTAGGTGTTCAACAGCTTTAGAGCTTTAGAGGAAGCTAAATGAATCCAATTACAACAAATAAGCTAAAACAGGTTGTCCATTTTAACTTAAAGTAACAAGGTTATATCTTCTCCTGACACATACAGTCTCCTCTCTCTTTGTCCCTCACACACACACACACACACACACACACACACACAAGTCTGCAATTGTAGTCAAAGTATTGAGTTGAGCTGATTCAGCCAATCAGAGCAGCATGAACTCTGTTTTAAAGTTTAAGGTTTTGCATCTCAAGGCTGTGAGGTTATGAAAAAAATGTGTATAATGTTAAAGTATGTATTTTCATAATTTTCTTTTTACACAATCTAAGTCAAGAAAACTGGTGTTTTTCAAACTTGAGTCAATAGTTTAAGGTTTTCTGGGCTCTTCTGCCACATACCTGCAGAACAATCAGTGCAGTTTTGCCAGAATGATTCACATGAATAAATTAATACACTTGACAGATTTTTTTCTTTTAAACCTGTAACAATTCAAACCTTTGACTAATCCTTCACTCCCACCGTGACTCTACAGACAGTTAAGAAAAGATGTGAGACTTTGATTCTTTACTGAAATGACAGTGTTCCCTCAGCAAGGACTAATATTATCTGACAGCAAGGTTTTCAGTGCATTTTGAGGCACTTGAAGCATTTCTGAATGCTGGAATAAAGTAAACCTGTTCAAGATGAAAGAAGAGAGAAGTGAACTAAAGAGAAACTGTTAGGGTAAAAGAAAAAAGGAGCAAAAGTCAAATAAGCACAGTATGACTGATTATTTAGTTAATAATCTTTGTGAGTGGGAGTCCTTCAGATACAAGAATTTAAAAAATCTGTTCTTCAAGAAGCTTTTACCTTGAATACCTCAGATTTTCAATCACAAGTGAGTTCTGGAGGAACACATCCGTCTTAACGTGAACTCTAACTTCTGAGCGTGTTTTGTAACAGCTTCTCTTTTTTTATTATAAGCCATGTGATTTCTTTTGCCTGCTTCCTACTAGGGAGGCAAAATATGCAAATCCCATCAGATTTATAACACTCGGTGCCTTTTCAGTGTTCATGTGCTTCTGCTGTGGTGTATTATTATTTTCAAGGGTTCTCAGCAGGACATAAAAGGATCATAAGTTATTCTTCCACCTGACAAAAATATTTCATTCTCAGCCCCCCCTCGTTTCAAAGATGGACCCAAGTAAAAGTGATAATGACATGATTTATTATCATCTGAATGGGTGACGGAGAGCTGATTGCTTTCGACAGAGCTTCATGCAATGCTGCATATGAAACCAAATATAAATTGACAGGGAATGCTTTGGATGGAGTAAAGCAGTCTTTCATGTGACAGCATCATGTGCTCATTAAATCATCCACAAAACAGGTGATACAAATATTTTCATTCAAACAACCACAAAGGAAAAAAAACAGCTGACTTCATTCATCTGAAACTGGAAATGAGAGTTAAATAAGCCCTCAAATGAACTCTAAAAGCTTTTAGTGTCCCTCAAGTTTATTAGACAATTCAATAAAACTTTATTGAGAATTACTTCTGTTGATCATTCAGAGCTCATTGCATTGATTTCTTATTTCATGTTGTGTTTATGTGGCTGTTTAATCATTTTTCCTCCTCATCAGGATTTTTATCTAAGGGCTGAGTCTGTACTGGGATCCAGTGGCTTCAACAGAAATACCTCTGATAGGCCTGGTGTTAAAGAGCTCTGATCTGGGCCATGACAGCTTAGTCCAATCAGCCTGTTCAACATGCTGGTTTGACTGTCACTTTCAATTTTCACATGACCCCTTGGTCCTAGAATGGGGGATAAGTGGCAGAAAGTAGGACTGAAAGCTCATATTATTGGTCTGACAGCTTCACTCATCTGAAAGTAATGCAAAATGCAGTTCATATTTATACTCTGACCTTATGCTCAAACAGGGAATCTACTGTATCTACATGTTAGATGTGCAGGCAAAAGGCCAAAAAATGGTGGATTCCTGGAGAATAATGTGTCTAAATGTGTATTACTTTCAGACTAATTATTCAGCAGATGTATCTGAAAGAACAAGAGAGCAACTCCTTTAACAGTTACTCTGCAACAAAGAGTTGGACTAAATGCTGTTTAAACAAAACAACATATGGAGCGTTTTTTGGTGCAGAAAGCAAATCCACATCTTTTCACTTCATGGATCAAGTGACCAGCAGGTACATGTGCAACATATGGCTATTTTAATATAACGTTATGGGAGGGGAAAACAAAAGAAAAAAACACACGCACATGAAAACACAGTTTCTGTTGCTACACGAGTGCAGCTGATCATATTCTCAATATCCTTCCTGAAATGTTTTATCTGAGCCGCGTTTATGCTCATGTAGGTCATAAAAGAGGAGCGCTATCAGCGGTGGTGGATGTGGTCATTATCAGACATGGTGCTGGACGAGAGGGAGGGGTTCATTGTTTACTGTGCGCAGGCTGCCCAATGACTGAATAAGGTGTGTTCATTGTTCATTCTCTGTGTGTGAAAGCCACAGGCTCCAGCTCTCCGTCACTGTGCTTCACTACACCATCACACATAATCTGGTGCCTATAAAACACTGTCATTTGTAAAAGAGAGATAAATGAGACAAAGTGAAATTGCTGGATCACCTTTCACCATGAAAACACCCATAATATTTTGTCATTTACCCAAAGACTGCAAATGAATGTGATTGTGTTTGGTTTAAACACGTGTTCTCTTATTAAACTCAGGGCATGAAACGTGTTTAAAAAAAATCCGCCAAAAGAACATTAAAGTTGTGCATTGTGGACATGAATGAACCAAAGATGCAAATACAAGCTTCCTTTTATATTTGGCAGGTCAGTCTCAGTGGTATCAGCCACTTCTCATAAGTCCCTGACATCTCCATTTATTTGTTAGATCTCCAGCAGTTAACAAGAAGAACTGAGTGACGGAGCAGGGAAGGTTGTTGTTTTTCTTTTTTTTTTTTTTGCTGTATAATCCACACTTCTTGTCCCCTGCCTGCCCTCCTAATCCCTTGGCATGTGTTGGTGACATCACGTGGCTACTGGCTCCAAGTTCTCGTCCCCCTGCAACTGTCATTAACTCTGTGAACAAATGAATGATGACTGGGAGACTCGCTGGCTCCCACCGCTGACCTTGGGTATTATTACAGTGACCTCTCTTTGGCTTGACCAAAAAACCTTTTTGATATCATTGCTGGAAGTACACTAGGAATGATGGCCTGTCTGCCGGCGGGGGAAAGTCGAGCATTACACATGGGGAGGTGGAGGGGGGGGGTGGGGGAGTGGATGATGCCGTCGGAACCACCAGTGTCGTGTAAAGCAATACTCTGCTCCCACTGCTGCTTCATGAATACTTAATTAGAGAGCACATCCTGAAATACCCGGCTCACAAGTTGCCTGACCTCTCTTTACCAACAATGCACAATATTTGGGTTTAGCTGGGTGACATGGTCAGACGACACGTTTCACTGTAAAGGAGAGCCATTTGGGAATCTTGTCGCAGATAGCCGTGTGATATCGTGTGTGCAGAGAGGAGAACAGCAGTCAGGTGTGACTGTAGGAGGAAGCCCCTCCATATGTTACCAGAACGGTTATAATAAGACCAGTAGACAGATGCGGGTGATCTATTATAAGTTAGAGTGGTGGAAAGTAACTGAAATTTTATTTACCCAAGTACTGTACTAAAGTACAATTTGAGGCACCTAAGTATTTCCATTCTTTGCTGTTTTTGTCGACTCCACTACACTTCAGAGGGAAATATTGCACATTTACTCCACTTCATTTATTTTACACTTTGCACATTTTACATGTAAAACATGTTGAGTTTGTATAATATGATGCATTGTTATAGATTCAATTCAACAATATACAGTCAGCCCCACTTCACTATGAAAATAACTACAATGGAAATACACGTATCATTATCATCATCAACAACAACAATAATAATAATAATAATACAATAATAATACAAAATAACTAATATTAGCAATAGCCTAGTAATACAACACATATTAAGAACTTTTAATATTTAATCAATATTTGACTTAACAGTCATTTCATTCATCAAGTACAACTTTTAAGAAGAAAGTAGTTAGTTATATTGTATTATAACTTTCACTCCAGTAAAAGACTTAAACATTAGGTTCAGTGGGAATGTATCATTTTAACAAGGAACATACTGGTATAGAAAACACACTCAAAAAACCCTGGAATTTATATAATACTATTTACATATATATATAGTGAAATACATAGACGTTATGAAGCAAAAGTACAGTGTAACTTAACTGTAGTGAAGGGTGGAGAATAACTTGGCCATTTAAAGTGCTGAGGAGGAGCCTCCTGCCCTCCAACTCCACCCAGAAAAACTTTCTATAGTTAATTACTAAGCAGCCAATAGGAAATGAGAATTACATTTTAAGGCATGCACTGTGTTTAGTCTGTTCTCTAATTAAACATAGAAGATCTATAAATGAACGAGTGAAATGAACCTGTCAGGTTGTCAATCCTACCTTTAGCAATGGAGAGTCCACTCCTACATGAGCAGTGACAAAGACGTATGGACACTGTAGCAATTTATGGCGCGCAGAGAGCGAATAAATACCTGAGATGAAAGGTAGACACAGAGGCTGGCTGATGTAATCAGCGCTGCCACATCGAGGGCTCTCCATCATTACAATCTGTAGATTGCAATAAAAGTTCCCAGAATTGCACTGAGAAACCCAATCTAAACCAATAGACAATCACAGCCTCTGATCTCAGTCCCAATTGAGACACATCCCAGCAGAATGTCTCAGAAATTAGACCTACTTGGTGTGTTCATGATCCCGAGATGGACAGATAGAGTAGGTGCTTTCCCACTCTCACACGTGCATCAATCGATAAGGTTCACACAAAGAGGGTTTGTTATTCACAATAGTCTGTGTGGGTACAATTTTACACAGCTTTGCATGAGCATGAAGAGGGCAAATTAGGTCGCAATTAATGAGTCGTTTGGTCACTGGGCTCCTTTTAAAGCCGTGCGACAGAAGTGGACGACCTCTGGCAGCGGAACAGAAGAGAGAAAATACTGATGTAGCAGAGCAGCAAAGCATGCAGGATACACAGGGTTTGCAAAAGGCTGCATGTCTATGTGTGACATGCTGAGAAATACCTAGAAATAGAGCAGTTAATAGATTCAGAGATCGTTTAAAGGGCATTCCGCCGATTACTGAAATAATCCAAGGTTCATATTATATTATAGATATAGATTATAATCCAAATGTTAAAAATATATCTGAGCTACATTGAAGCAAATAAAAATAATAAGAAATACATTTAGACAAAAAAAAAATTTCCATGACTCTCCATAGTTTCCAGTAGTTAATTAAAATGTATCACTGCATAATTGTGCCAATACAATATTTGAACAATATTTATTTTATCATCTTTTTTCTTAAAGTATAAATAACATATGTTAATAATAATAATAATAATAATAATAATAATAACAATAATAATAATAATAATAACAACAATAATAATAGCTTTATTTTCAGTAGCGCAGTGACGTGTGTCTGGGTGCAGCTGCAGGGAGAGCTGAAATTTTTCCCAGTGTGCAGAAACATTTCCTCAGGCTGCTCTGATCCAGTTTCTTGTTCCACTTTGCTTGGAAATGAGTCGTGAAACACGGCGGACATGGACACAGAAAACAGCAGGTTTAATGTCCGCCCAGCACCAGTCACTGACTTAGATGTTGTTGACGAGCAGGATGTAGAAGAAGAGGACCTGCGCGACGACAAAGACACGAGGAGGAGGAAGTGAAGTGAGTGGGCGATAAGTGTGTATGGATTTGACCTTTCACTGAAAGTTGAAATGTGCTGGGCATGGACCACATATGACCAAGGTGGCCATGATGATAGAAATCATAATCAGAGCGGTAATTACAGTATAGTTTATGGTTGGCTGCCTTTGCCAAAAACAGTAATTGGAGCATATCTCCTCTTTTAACCACAGAAAGCCTTCAGCTAGGAGGATGGAAGCACTTGTGAAAGCAATGATGGATACTATTGTCCAAAATTTGACCCTCTATTAACATCTCTTGGCTGCATCTGGATCCTGTCACCATGGAAAAGGACAAAAGTCATTTTCGTAACATACCAAATCCCCTCTTTTTAAATGCCTCCCCCACCAATAGAGGAGTGGAGGACAGCCCAGAAGCCCAATCTCTTCCTTTATCACTCACCACATTACCACCTCTCCTCCCCTTTGTTTTGCAGGTGCCTCCAATTACCTGCTAATTTGCCTCTAATCTTGGCACAATTCTTAATAAACATGTATATCCCCCCTAAAACCAAAGTTGTAGTAAATCTAAGAAAGAGTAAACACAAAGCAGTGACATTCTCCTTCACTGTGCCATTAAACAATGTGCACATTTACTACTGATGTCAGTGTAAAAGTATTGCATCCCAGAGAGGATAGTGAGGAGTGTCTCTTGGTGATAGACGCAGGTTGCAGGGTGGCTTTTCATTATGAATTTCTTGGTGAAAGATGAGTGCCAAGGACCAGTCAATTCAACACAGACACCAAGAGTGAAAGAGTGTTGCTAAGAGACAGGGATGCTGCACAACTTCCATCAGGAGCTTGACTCTGACCTTTATGCAAATTAGCTTCTGCCAAATCTTTTGTGTGAAAGCAGCCGCAATGTCACTAATACCTGGCCTAAAAAAATACTTCAATATCTAGATTCCTCTCAGAATGCAAAATGCACTTTGGAAAGTGTTACAGTGCAACAAATCCAGACTCACAAGGGTTTTAATTGAAATAATAGAATGACTGAATGTCTAAATGAAGTGTGCAAATGAAGACTGAGGGTTGCTGCTATAAACCTTTAATTGAATTTACTTTGTCTGCTATGCACATGTTTTTTGTACAAGAAACAATAAGAACTTAAGGAGCTGACATGCTTTCGAAATTGTCCTTGTGCATGACAATTCTCCTACACCTATGCAGTATATTACATCTTATTTGGACAAAGTGATGCATCTTTAATAATACACTCTCATTAATGTGGAATCGACTTGATAAACTAGCAGCATGACATTTTGCAGGAGATGTCTTGCAAGAACATGGTTTATTCACATATGAGACATCAACAAGGTGCAGGTTTCTTGACCTGTGTGTCATTTAACACAAGAATGATAATGATGGTTAGGAGGGTGGGGTTGGGGTTAGATGGCTGGAGAGGGCAGAGAGGTTGCGACCTGTGGAAAGGGCTGTATCAGGTTGTAGCAGGTTATCTGAAGTGGATGCTGATAATGGCCTTTTAGACATGCCAGGTTTGATCCTTTCACCACTGAAGAGGGAAAGTTAATCAATACTCTGAGTAGATCAGTGATATGAGGTTACTGTATGAGCAACTGCTAAGCAGCTAGCAACAACACCAACAGCATCAGCATCAGCACAATGGTTAATTGGTAGGACATTTGACAGGGTAAACATGAGAAAGAGAAA
The DNA here is from genome assembly GCF_027409825.1 of Scomber japonicus. Classification (NCBI taxonomy): domain Eukaryota; kingdom Metazoa; phylum Chordata; class Actinopteri; order Scombriformes; family Scombridae; genus Scomber; species Scomber japonicus. The sequence goes on from NC_070582.1 coordinate 18,300,527, forward strand.
AGACCCGCTTATCAATAGAAAAATGTTATGAGCACCATGTCACGGAAATTTAATCAATTGTGTATTGATTGTACATAATGTTATTGGCTCTTTATGCAAAAAGAAGCATCCGCAAATTTAGAAATTATGATCACAGCATGCCCTTCACAGATTAACTTGTGAGTGCAACAAACACAACTTCAAGGCACAGGCATAAAATAGCCATTTTAATCAAAGCAAAGTGAAATATAGATCCCTTTCCTCCCGTGGTTCTTCACATTATGCAGAGAGAGAGAGAGGAAAAAGAGAAGAAACACACACACACACACACAGAAAGAGAGAGAGAGCAATACACTACCGTGTTCAAAGCCAACCTTGTCAATAGTACTCACAGTGGGCTAGGGGAGTGTAATAGCACTTCCCTGATTCTACATTGATATCATATAATCCAGTGTGCCCTGTTTCAGTATCATATTTATCTAACCTGCTGGGGGACAGGGTAAGGGGGACAGTGTCCCTGCTGCTAGGAGCAGACACATTACACACTGCCTCGTGTATTCTTATTGATTACTCCCACCCCACAGCCCAGGGACCATAATTTAACTCAGCAGGCTCTACAGTTAATACTGGAATTCAAACATTCCATCTACACTTCAAGAGACAAAAACAATTGACACTTTAAAAATGTGCAGGGCCTCCTTAAATGGGATCTGAAAGGAATGGATCTACATTTTCTGGTCTGTGCCCCCCCCCCCCACCCCCCATTTCTCCTTCTTCAGTCTCCAGCTTGTGCAGTTATCATGTTATTTCTGAGAAGAATGGCAGATAAAGTGCTTTAAAAGAATAACAATATGTTGAATTCTCTGAGAGGAATTTGTTAATTCTCAGAAGGACAAAATTACTTTTTTTCCCTTTAACTCAAATGTGGATGCAAAAAAAAAAACAATCTTACAAAATATGACAATGAAAAAAAAACACTACAAAAAATCAAATAACAATTCCTCATTGTAACATCAATGAGGAATTACTCAGGAGCAGGCTGGTTTTACAACAGCTTGTCTTGGGTTTTGTAAGCATATAGGTGCCTTGCTCACGAGCACACAGGAAAAGTGAGGACTGTTTCACTCTAGACACCAACAAACAACTAAAAATGTTGCTCTTTGGTTTTATTTTGAATATAAAAAAAACACATCTGTTGTCAGAGGGGCTTCAGATTAAATCATTATTGTAACTTCACCCACTGTGGTTAACTGTGTGATCATGATGACTGAGTCACTTTAAGTGGCATCCAGTGACATTCATAAAGCCGCTAAGAGAATAAACAGCAGGGAACAGTCAAACAAGAAATTAAGCCAGTCAATATAATCAAAGCTAGAGGGGGGCAACACAAGCAACATGGATATTGTCATAATTATCACAGCCTTTCTCGATATCAGTGTATTTACTAGAAATTATAAAATCACATGATGATGTCAAATCCATGTTTTCCCCATTAAAGCTAATGTTTTAAATGGTATATTTTCTATGTAGATGCAAAAATGAGCCCATAATATCACTATGGGCATTTATTACTGAGATTATATCCAGAGACGATAAATCACATTATCGAATTATCACCTATAGTTCTAATTGAACATTCACACACAAAAAAATCCAATTTGCAGCATTGTTGGTGATCATGTCTACAAACAATCTCCCCACCTGCAGTTCAGTTATTGGGAGCTGAAAATGATGAAAAATGCTGTCAAAATGTTCAGGCTGAGGTTGATTCAGAAAGCGATTAAAACCTGAGTTTTGTGAAAAGGATGAATCTGACGTCCAAACTGCCACGCTTTCCTAAAGCTAAAATGAGCATCAGCGGGGATTAATATGCATTAATTAAACTGACTCTGTTTCCTTTAATGAGAGGGAAAGGATTTGATGTTAATGCTGTTGATCTCACGGAGGCTTCAATCCACCTAATTAACCAGTATTTCTGCAACACACTAAAATAATCAATAAAAAAAGATATTTCATCACTGCTATGGATCGTATGCTCAGATATTTAGATAATTAAAACTCATTACATGCAAGCTCACCTTACCAATGACAGAAATAGGCTTTTCAGTTTGGAAACATGTTTCCTTTTCCTTTTTTTTGGTGTAATAATTTATAAAAAAAAGCCTGTTTTATCTCAGCTTTTAGTCATAGTGTGGCAAGCACTCACTGTTGCATCTGTGTGTTGTGCAGAGATAGAGCGTCTGTGGAGGGCCAGAGAGCAGACTCCAGAGATCCATCCATCTCAATCTGAGGCTACAGCTGACACCTTACAAAGAGGTACAATTAATAAGGGCATTATCCAGCGGTAGGCAACAATAGAGTCCTAACGCAGAGACACCAACCTCGGGAGGCCCGGAGAGGAGAAAAAGGGAGCGTGTGTGTTTATGGGTGGGGGAAGGGTGAGCCAAAGTGCTTCAAAATGGGATGCATTACAACCAATGTCTTCAGAACATGAATTACAATCTATTATAACCGAGCCTTATGATAGATGGAACCAGCTGCTTTGTGTGCTAAATAGGTCACTTCTACCAAGTCCCCCTGCACTCTTTAGGCTATTTTTTTTTTAAAGTTTTGCATCTGAAATGTCTCAAATAAATTCAGAATTCATACAATACTTTACATTTCAAGATTTTATGAACTTTCCTCAGCTTTGATGATACCAAATTTTATGTTTTAAAGAGCTGATTTAAAAAGTCCAAAAAAATAAACTTATTGCTGTTTGTTTGATGTCAGTCGTTCAATATATAGAGGTATTATCAGTAGGAAATCTGAGATATCAAATACAGCATAACTGATAATGGAGCTCTCATGAAAGTGTCCTATTAGTGCAGGTTGAGTGCAGCACTATGGTTCACAGGGGAGAGGGCGGAGACACCGCTGCACTGACATTTACAGCAATCCAGGAGTTGTTTGTGGTCACTGGACTGGAGACAAACGCTGAACCCAAAGGTTAGAGGTCGGGGCTAAATTTCATCCACAGTGGAGGTCCCTCTGTTGGAAAAGACAAACAGAGAAAGCAGCTGAGGTGTGAAGTGTTCCTGCTGTCGGGGAAATCAATCAATCGTCATGTATAAACACAACTCAGACCAAAGGAATACAGAGAAAAATGAATGTTGGTATAAAGTTGGAAAAAAGGAACAATAAGTACAAATGAATAGCGATCAATACGAGATGAAGTGACACATGAAACAATAGTCTGGGAATGCATTCTTAAATAATGACCTCTAATCACTTGTACGTCTCTTCCAGTTTTTATACGGAGTCAAGAGTCCTCCACAGTGATCGTTTTATATTTTTCTGCTCGTTCCACGGGGGAGAGGATGAGCTTGGTTATGGATTAACGCTCTGATCAATAACAAGATAGGAGTCCGGCTCTCTAAGCTGAGGAAAATTAATTCGAAATGCAGTCAAACTCTTATCGACCAAGAGCCAGGGGTTGCTTTCATTGCAGGTAGTTGATAATCCACCAATATTGTGATGAGCAGCTAATCTTTCATTTTAAATGTGACCTCCACTGCTCATAATGAAAGTTAAGACTGGCCGTCCATTTGTTGCCCATATAGCAGGGTCTCTCTGTCAGCAGCCAGGTTTTGTGATCTTTCCGTCTGCTTTGAGTGCTAATCTTCCCTGCAGAGTTTGACTCAATTAAACAGCTTAAATATCTTGATCAGTGAATGCTCTAAACGTTCATGACATCACTCAGTCCAGAAAAAAAATATTTTGTATCATATATTTTTTCTCTGTTTTACATATGAACGCTTTAAAACATGATTTGGAATGGCAGTGCAAAAAATGTGTAATGATGTTCTCCTCAAATATATTATTATTATTTTCTCAACAGGAAGGAAAAAAGCGAATAACTTATATAATTTTTATTTATACAATACCATCTTGGAGACTGATTAGCAGATTATGTGAGCAGATTCTTTTCACAAAATCATATTATTTTAACCATTTATATACCAAGGCCTGTTAATTCCACTGGGTCAATTATCCTCCAATCAACCAATCAAACACTCGCCCGTGACACAAGGCAGAACTTACCATATGATGTGTCTCGGTCACCTCCAGCCAAACATTATAAGCAAACCTTAATCATTGAAGTGCAGAGGGAAAAAAAATGGTGTTACGCAAGTTTAAATCAGAAGCAAAACAAAGCAGGTTAATTGATGATCAACACAGTCTGACTTTAATGAGGCCCTGTTGCCCACGGCCAGGCCCAGTTCAGTATACAGGACTTTCTCCTGACTGCTCGCGCTTTCTTTGATCTTGTTTGCTTTTTCCACTGCTGGGACTGTCATTGTTGGTTTTAATTACTTCACCACCAAATGGTACAGATGAAAGATAGGTGCCTGTAATTAATAAAATTTCCATAAATTTGAATCACTAACCAGTCTCATTAGCTTGTGCCTTTTGTCTTGACTGAAGTTCCCATGTCATCTTTTTCCAACTCTGACTATACAGAATAATATTACTTAGGGCAAGAAATCACTTGATATGCACCATATTTTCTGATAATCAAATTTCACTGTAGGTAATTAAATGCAGCACATACTGTAGTCCTACTCCAATGATTGAGGTCAACCTGAAGAAAACGCCAATTGTTGTATTAAACCATTATAAAACTCTTAGTCTTTTCAATTAGTCGTTTCAGAGGAACACTTCGTAGCACTGGGCCATGTCAATTTTATTCAAGCTCAAATAAGTAATCAAATTGTTGAAGAACTCATCTTTGATCATGTGTAATCAGGATCAGGGCTGTGCGGTACATCTCTGGGCCACAAACTAAATGAGTTGCAGTGCTGCTGGCACTTTGCTGGTTTGGATGGTAGTCAGCTTGGCAGTAAGAGAGCTGTAGTGTATTCACATGACAAAAAAAGGACAGTTACACAGAGGGGCATTTCTAGGAGAAAACACCTGTTGTTTTGATGACTTCAAATATGTTTGCATTGGAAAGTGTGGACTTTTTTCATGTCATCCTGATTGTTGAGATATTGCCTTTTTGTTTTCATTTTCAAGGCAAATAGAATCAAATGTTTAGACTTTAAAGGCTCACTGCAATAAAAATGGGCTTTTAATTCAGTCATTCCATCATGTAAATAATTCAACACATTACACCATAAAAAAAATACTATTTTAAATATAATAAAAACATCCTTCCATCAACATTGTAATTTTTTTCTCTGTTTACCTACAGAGTAAAAATGAAGCCATTCTCAATTATAGTAGACCAGGTCAGACACAGGGAAGCAAGTCTTTGTTGCTTTGTGACAGAGCTCTATAATCTTGCGGGGAACAGCCTATCATTACCAGGCAGTGTGGTAATAGACTGACATGGATGCTATGGGGAGCAATTGATTCCACACATCAATCAGTAGGGAAACTCATCTGAACGATTGCGGAGAAGTGGCTTGTTTGTCCTCAACATCACAATAAACGCTAACATGGAAGCAGCAGCAGTGCCTGCAGCTGAATGAAGGGTTAGTTACCCATCATAAGAAATTCATTAGTCTGCTCTTACTTTGCCTGTTGCTTCCTTCTGATATTTTCAAATATGTTAAATGTGTACTGATGTTCTGTAGCTGTGATGAAATGGTGCCTCTCCACAGTAGAGTAAATTCAGTCTATTCATTTGTCCTATTAGCAATATTTTTAAAACATTAATGTTGGATTTTTTAAATGAATACTTGAAAATGTAATATTAAGGGGGAAAATAAGATATCAAAGAATGTCTTTTACTGTATTTATTTCTTAATATTTAGGTTTGATTTTGTGTGTATAAATCTTTTCCTTATAGACTTCTGATGGTTTCTTTTCTTTTTTCTTACTAAGAAAACGCACAAAGCAGCATCACTTTCTTCCATCAAAATGTATCTGTTATGTCTTTATCCGAGGACATCTGTGCCAGTTAGTATAAAAGCCGCAGCTGGATGCAGAGAATATACTATCTTCCACTCTAAAAGGGAAGGGTCCCACCTGATTAAGAAGGGCAGGGGAAAGACTTTGGCAGGCCAATGGGAGAGGTCAAGGATAGACCAGCCAGTTTCACTCCCCCACCACATCATTTTTGTATGACAGCACCACCCTAAGGTTGAAGTTCAGCCAGACTTTTCATGAACAGAGCGCTTAACGTCAAACACAAGATTAAAGCGGGGGTGTCGCATCTTGGCAGGACCAAATGAAAATATCAACTGCTAAGCCCCCCTCTGAAAAGCCAGGGGACAGGTATCTAATATTAGAGAGTAAGCCTAGTTAGCAAAGGCAGCCTGCTACTTTCCACGTTCTCAGTGGTGGTCAAAAGGCCAGGCTGGCTTTGGAATTGCTTTATTGGTGAAATATATTACAGTAGAGGCCTGCAGAACTACCTTATTAAGAAGGCAGAGAAGCGATGCCCTCATGACATACAGCAGGAGCTGAGGATATTTCCATATTACTGAATAAAATACTATTTTATTTTATTTTATTTTAATACTTTGCAATGCAATAAAAGTCAATGAAATTTTTTACATGAACATGAACTTAATAATTAACTACAGTTAATTATTTAGAAAAAAGAAAGAAAAGTGTCCAAAATGTATTTAATTATAACGAGGTAAGTTTAAAACATCAGAACATGGCATGTAAAAATAAATAATGAATAATAATTAAATCAAACTCGCTGTTATTGATTATTTCTGGATCGATAACATTTTAAAATTATAAATATAATATATTACAAAGGAAAGCTTATTCAAACTGCACAAACTGCATCGAGAGTGAACCTTACTTTTTATAAATTCAAAGCATTAAGCCAGAGCTCAAATATTTAGGATTTGAGGGAACATATTTCAGAGAGAAGCCATTTTGTAGTTAGTACACAAATGACTTGTTTTCTTCCCTCACAGTGTAGCAACAGAAGCTGGTGCTTCAGCTCTTTAAGTGGCTTGAAAGCATAAAAGAGGCTTATCTGCCCCTCATTTCTTCAGCCACGTAATCAGATGACCTGACGAAAGCTAAAAAGAAACAAAGACAGTTACTACACTAAGTATCTATCTATCTATCTATCTATCTATCTATCTATCTATCTATCTATCTATCTATGTTGAATCCATGGTAACTTCTTCTCGTCAGGCAGTTTAACAGTGAGTTTATATCTGACTTAAAGAAGACAAATCATTGTAAAGAAATACAACCTAAAGTAACAGAATTCACCCCCTCCCTTACATTTGAAATAATAGGAGGCAGAGTTCATGACCTGAGTTCACCAAACTTGGAGTGCAGACATAAATTAATACACAGTCTGACCACATGGTAACTTTGGGAATATAAGGGCTGGATTGCGTAGAATTCATTTCTGCAGGTTTCTGTCTCTTATGAATGAATTCAGCTTCACAGATTCACTCCGTTCACACCATGTTTGTTTTTTCTAAAAGGGGGAAGACTAAATGTATTTACACAAAGAAAAGATGTAAATCATCAAAACTAGAATCATTTTAAGTTAAAGAGAATAAAATGTATTTTTTATGGAAAATTTGAAACATATCCCTCACGCTACTCTTTCTTTTTGGTTTGACATTGTAGGTAAATAAATGTCTTAAATAAATATTTTCCATATGATCCTTGGCAATGCCTAGTTTTTCCTGTAACATTGCACTATTTATAATCAGAAACTCTAGTAAGACATGAAGCTGATCTCGAAGGCTTTTCTATAATCCCTCCCCTGGAAGTGGTCTTTACTGGAAGGCTAGTTTGTGATGGACTCACCCAGTAGCACAATGTTGCATTGGGATACAGCATTCAAGCTTAAGCCAACTTATCAACTACATTCAAAGCACATCCATTGAGCTATGTGGGGAGACTTTTTGCAGATCTATTAAAAATACTCTTATCTGTATTTAGCATATGCTGTGTATGTCAGTGCTGGCAGCTTTAGACGGATTTACACTCAAAACACCTCAAGCTATTCTTGAGCTGAAACTCCTGATAACATTCTGAAACTTGTGCAGACAAGCAGGTTTTACAAATAGATAAATTCATTCAACATATTCTTGTATCATTTTATTTACTTATTGTCATTTTTTTGGTGCACACTGGCTATTTTTAAATACCATTTTTCTGCAGTATTTGTTTTTTTTCTTTTAGACATAATTGTTTCTTTCTACCTGCATGTGAATAAAAGCAGATTTAAATATTTAGCAGAAAGAGTCTAATTGCTTTACTGCAGATAAGTAAAAGTCACATTGATAGATTTGCCATCATGTAATATAATTTTTGTAAGGTCACATTTTTTATGGTTAAAAAAGGGGGAATGATACTTTATCATATATATATATATTTATTTTGTGTAAAGAAAAAGAAGGTTTCCTGGATATAAAACAAATATTCAAACAAAAAAAAAATATCCCTATGAAAGAATTGTTGTTGCTAGTTAACGAGAACTTTTTGGAATCCAGCAGCAAATAATGTGGAGATAATCCACGCGTGAGGCTTTCAGTGCGTTTCAGTGGGAAGTCCTTCAGAAAAAACGCTGGGGCTGCAGAATAACTTGCAGCCTCTCTTTCAGCTCTGTGTCCTCACAGCAGACAAGCCCTATTTGTACTGCAGAGTAATTAGACTGAGGCAAGATCATATTTATTTTAACTTGAACACAATCAATGCAAAATTAGCTAAAATTTGAAAAACATACACATTAATTCTCATGTTTTATGAGGCATCAAGCAGCAAAAGAAAAAAATCAAAAGAGAGATTTATTCACATGACATAATACTATTTACATAAAATGTTTGTTGTTCTGAAATTCATAATGTTTAAAATACTTAACTATATATTTTTTTCAATTGCAAGCAAACCTTTATTTAACTCTGCTCTCTAGGCTGTAGAGATTTGGCCTTTGAAGCGATTGAGAAAGAGCACCGTTATTCATGCTGCATTCAATGCTGAGAACTGAGACTCCAAAAACAGCAGTATCCTCTCATACCTGTTGAGAACACTTTCATCCTTAATGGGCTCATTAGCTACATTGTTAATTGAGTGCTATTCAGGCCAACATCAAAGCTAATAATAATTGTTTACTTACTTACTCACTTCTCTAAAATAGACAAAACAGTGGCATAATGCTGCTCTCTTCATGGTATATATGTTTACATAAAGGGGATTTATATTTCCAAGTGTAACCTAAAGAAAAAAAAAAACACTTTAAAGTTTCACTTCAGAAAATAAAAAAACTAAAAGTTCTGCTTTAAATGGGGGTTTGAAAACTGCACTGCTGCAATTTGGTTGGATGAAAAACTTGAAAAGTAATTAAAAAAAACAAACAATAAATTTGAAAATCACCGCTCAATTTTGTGCTTGAAATTTGGATATTTTTTAATATCCTGAAATAAAAAATGTTTCACCTTATAAGATAAAATAAAGCATATATAGATTATGTTAATTTAAAAAAGGTCAGATACACTTAAAAAAGTAGGTTTTTACACGTGTGCAACAACACATAATTATGATAATAATAATAATAATAATAATAGTAATAATAATAATAATAATAATAATGACAATAATAATAATAATGACAATAATAATAAGTGAAAGACACACACCTAAAACAGTTATATTTATATGTAAGGACATATGTTTTATTTTCTGATTCCTTGTCCTGTAAATTTTATCCTCCCACACGCTGCTGCCATATTAGTGGATAATGGGATCCGAAAATGGAAGCTAACTCATTGGAATTAAATTTATCAGCATGTGCTCAGAGGTAATAAGCTGTCAGTTATAAAATGAAGATTTGTATTTAGATATATGATAGGAAGAAAAATGAATAGGCAAAATAAATGAAGCTACTTTACAACTAAATTACTTATTTGGAGCCAACAGACCACGAAGAGAATCATGATGATGACAATGATTATTGCAGATAATATTTTCCCTATGGAGGTGAAGATAGCAAATATGAAATAATTATGTAACGCGGGCCCACAAAGAGTTAACATGAGGGAATATTTGCAGAAATGTTTTGATAGAAGGGACCAAAACCTTGAGGCATTATCAAACATTATAATGTAGGACATCTAATTAGGACTGAGGGGGGGGGATGTTTTCTCCAAGATGCACTGATCAAAACCAGACTCAATAAACTGCTCAGACTAACGCAGGCTATATTTTTGTTTATATTCTGACATATCATAAACCATAAACATCTCCACTAATTTTAACCATCCTGAGAGACAAGTCCTTGCAATGCTAATTACATAATATTATGAAAATAAAACTAAGTATAGAAACTTAAACTTATAAGTTTAATGTTTACCATTGTTGTCTAAACCACTCTTGCTTTAAATGCAGCACAGTGGGGAAGCTGAACATCCATTTCAAACTGAAATGTTCATCATAGCAGGATTTCTATTTTTAAAAGGCTGAGCTGATGAAAGCTGAGCTAAGTTACACCCAAGCTTGGGGGCTAAGGCAGCTGAATTTCAATTGATTAGGTACCCATGCATGATGAAAGTTTTTATAAATGACACCATAGTCAAAACATTTCAAAGGAAACAATCCCTGCTGTATGCCAGTATACTGCAAATGTGCCAGAAACCACATGAGAGAAGTACAGTAGATGAGAAGAAAGTGAATACAACTGGGTAAAACATTTTCAATCTAACAATATATGACAGTAACTGTCTTATTATTTCTTATTTTCCTCTGGTTCTCCAATAACTAATTTGTAATGTGTGTAATGTGTCATAATTTACATGTGATTTGACAGCCATGAATTGTTGTTATTTACCTGTTTTTGTATTAATAAAACGACATCTGCATGAACAAAGACTTGTAGAGCACAACAACTCTGCATGAGATTTAGATGGATGAAATGAAACCATTTTTTTTTTCTATAAAAATTAAGATATAGAATTAAATGTGTTCATTATTTTTACTACTGCAAACCTTTTTAGGGGTAACAACAGCGCACAATTGATATCAGTGGAAAGCCGCTGTAGGTTTTAATATATATAACTTATTAAGAGAGAGATGATAGATATGTTCTTTCATCTGAGCAGCTTGGTGTAAACAAGCAAGAAAGGTGTATTAAAAATGCTGTGTCTACAGGGCTCATGTCTGATGCCTGTCAAATCATTAAAAAGGAGAGGTACTGTTATCAAATGCTTGGGATCAGCAATAGTGGTGGCACATGACTGAGATGAGGTATGTCTTCCATGGGGGCAACTTCAGGGCCTTTTGTGAATTTATAGAGTGAGATAAAATCAGCTTCATATTTCTCCACGAAATCGGCTGATGAAAGCAGCCTGCGAGAGAATTACATGGCAAGAGTTTTGTCACCAGACCCATAGGCTTTATGGGCTGGGAATTGAAAAGGTAATGAGAAAAGCCATGCTGCAGGTTGGCTATGTTTAATAAGTCATCATGCCTCTATCTATTGTTAGTAGCGTAGACCCCACCAAGATTGTGTTTTCACCATGCTTAATACTCTGCTCAGCTAGCAGGCATTTCAATGGATATAATATATCCAGCACAGCAGCAGGCTAGCAGCTTATAGCACAGACACCATTACACAGAGTCGTGTGATAACAGTGAACAAAGAACAAAGTCTAAAAAATGAGACTGTTCTACAGTCGCCTCTCTTCTTGAAGAATATGTGATTGCAATTAAGATAGATGGCTTTATCCCCCCCCCCTCCTAAAAAAAAGGACATTTCTGGGACATGGTAATTATGTGAAGAACTTGCAAGTAAAATTCTCCTTCCATGCACAATACACAGTACAAGTATGTGTCTGTGCATGTGCGCAAACACACAGCATTCAGACAGCAGTGGACAGCAAGATAAAGAGTGACGTAAACGTTGTGGTCTGCAGCAGGCTGAGGAGGATGATGTTTTTCTCTGTTTTAAAAAAAAATGGTTCATCTCATAACTCATCAAATTCCCGCCATCCAAATGATCGCTTTATTCTTCTCACAGATTTTCTGTGTCTGAGTAAATGCGGCACATAAGCATAAAAAAAAAAAAGCCTGAAGGAAAATGAATTTAAATGTGAGCTGATGATGAATGGTTGAACTGATTTTCTGGCAAGAATTAAAGCTTTGTAATGACACTTGACACACATTTGATGAAAGGGGGAGAAAAACTAAATAATAAAAAAAGGAATACTTTTTACAGTTTGTGTAATTACTGAATGACACTTATAATGGGCCATATTTCCCATTTTGACAGCACACTCCACAGCCATCTTTTGTCTTTATGTTATTGCCTCTGGCTATGCATGAAAACAACACTATTACTACATTCAAACGTGTCCAGGCTGTTTGTTGTACAGTTGTACACTTCCATCTACTGACATGAGCAGACCTGTTTTAAAAGACAGGCTTGTCACATGCTCTGATCAACAAGAGTCAGTCAGGGATTTCTGAAGCGTGCAGAGTTTTTAACATGGAAATTGGCTTTGAACCCCATCTGCACAGGTCGGCACATCTTTGGGCAAAGCTCTGCTACTGCTGACAGGGAAAATGAACCATCAATTCCTTATAATGTGGCCTAATTATTATCCTACTTACCCCCCACAAATTCAAACTTAGTGAATTTTTGCATGCTAAGATATCTGTAAACTCACACACACACACACACACAAATGTATATATATATATATGTATATATATATATATATATATATATATATATATATATATATATATATATATATATATATATATATATATATATACACACACACACACACACAAATGTATATATATATATATATATATATACATATATAGAGTGTTTTTTCTTCTTCTTCAAAGTACAGTCAAATAGTAGCACCAACACCATAGCACATCCCAAAGTAAAATAAACCTTGCAAAAAATAACAGTTGGAATAGCGTAAGGTTGTTTTACCAACAACCTTAAACATATCAAAACCATTATCTGATAATAATCCTCAAAATCTGATATCAAACATTTGTGTTGAACAAGGTCATCAAACAAATTAAAAATACTTTGGACTTTGACTATATTGATCTGGTGGGTCTATAGTCATCACAATTTGAGTATTACTTTTATGTTTAACAAAACATATTGGCACCATAAAATGATTCAAATTATATATCCTACCTGTGTAGAAATGTTGATTTCACCAAAGTAACAGAGCGCAGAAAACAAAACAAAATAAAGCAAAGCAAAGTAAAAACAAAGAAACCAAAAAAATATATCAATTTACAGATAATAACCTTTAACTTAACAAGTGAAATTGGACACTGACTGTTACACATGATACAAACCAGAGCAAAGTTTGAATGTGTGAAGTGTGTTCAGCAACTTCGGGAAGGGATCTGTCAACGTCCAATCTGGGATGTCTTTATTTGACACGATTGGTTTTGTTAGGTTCCTTGAGCCAGTCCAGCCCGCTGGTGTCCCTTTCACCCCTAAAAGCAGCTGGACCCTGACCCTGCAGCTTTGGCCCTCAAAGCTGAGCTCCTTTCAGGCCAAGCGTATAGGGACCCTCCCTGTTCCCTCCCACCACCAACATCCCATTCAGCTGCAGAGATAACTTTATTCATCTTGTGCATCATTGTATCCAGTTGAATGCAGAAACTATGCAGACACTCGAGTGAATTGAGCTAGCGTGCGTGCATGTGTTAAGGACAGGAAAGAAGGGGAGGTGTTATGTCTTAATTTCTTCATTTTGACAGAAAACGCATGCATGGGTTCACTTTGAAAACCACCTTCAGCCTTTTCATTTCAGTACGAGTGCTACCTGAAGTATCTAATTTGAGGAAGACAGCGTCATGATTATATGTTGGGACTTAAGATATGTTATCATGGTCGAGAGATTCAATACATTTAGACAATTACACCAATGTCTGCAGATGATTCTGTGTACTGGAGTTAATTTACAAAACTGCTAAAGAGCCCCTCCCTCCATCCCTTTATCTAATTTGGTAAACTCTGCACTCCTATTTCTGATTTAGCGATGGGCAGCTGGCAGGGACAGTTGAGCTTATTTTCACCTGCCTAACACCAAAACAGCACTAGGACCACCCTGCTCTTCTCTCATCATTCATATTCAAGCCAGGGCCTCTTGACAAGTCTGCTGATCTCACTCAATGTTTTGTGATTTGGACAATACGTTTTCACTGTGTGGGCAAAAATGCTGAGGCCATCACACTCCTTGAGGCCAGTCTTGTGAGACTCAACTGAGGCAGAAGCCCTGAATTATTCCTCCTCTACGAGAGTTATGCTTGTCAGTGCATCCGCTTGAACCAAGTCAAGTCTGACGATGCAGTCAAACTTAAAGTATGTAATCCTGTGTTTCTAGGATATTATGATATCACTGTTTAATATGAATCTCACACTACAGGAAACATACTTATAATGTACTTTTAAAAACATGTCCAATGCAACTCAATCTTTAAGTTACACATTATGGTGCATTACTGAGTTTTGTTGCTTTCAATATTTATGACTTACAGATCTAATCTTACTCTATAGCTACTTACGTTATTTTGAATATAAAGTCAGCAATACTGTCAAGAAATAGCAAATCACTATATGGTAACATTGCTTATATTGAAAAGTTCTATGAAATGGGGCAATAATATAGTTGTATAGTTGAAATAATGTAAAACAATATTTGTCATGTTTGGTTGAACATTTTTGGATACAAAACCCTTCAAGCCCTTCAACTGTGCTTAATCGCATCTGTATTCTAATTAAATTTGAATTCTATAGAAAGCTTGAACCATAACTTATATATAAAAACAATCTGTCTTAAATGTTAACTTCTCCTCACCACTTTTATAAAGTCATTTTGTTTTCTGCTACATGAAGCATAATGACACTCAAAAATATGATTCTTCATAAAGAGCGTGAATATTTGTGATGTAGCCATTGGTAAAAATCCTTTTTGGGGATTTCGATATCTAAAAGAGAGGAAGGTTTATACATTAGCGCTGTAGTTGCAAAACACTGTTGATATTCAAATGATTATTGTGCAAAATCTGGGATAAGCTTCTGTGTGAGAGCTCTTCTAAGTGCCTACAACTATTGCTAATTCCCCTCACCATTGTGGGCTGAACAAAGGCCTTAATCCCATTTCACTTTTGCAGAAGGCTGGGGCTATTTTCCCTCTCATAAACCAACAACACTCCCCCTAGCCAGAGCTGAGAGGTTCTGAGAAAGGGGCCAGTGTGTGTATACTTCAAGGCTTTTTTGTCCAACTTGGCTAGTGCTCTGCATAAACTTTTAAGTGGTCCCAGTAGGCCTCAACCACCTTTTGGCAGAAAAAATAAGCTACCACAAACTGTAAAAAGGAAACCAAACACTCTCTTAACCTGGACAATACAAAAGAAAATATATGAAGTCTTTTATAACTCAGATTGGGTCCGGACTGCAAAGAGTTAACATGTTTTTTTCATGCACTAGTAAAGGAACTTTCATTCTTCTGAAAGCAGCTCTCTTTCTTTGCATTGTAAACCCTTTAATACATTATTTATAACACGGTGGTCCACTATCAAAGCAAGTGAAGTAGGACAGGATTCAGTTCTGGTACTTTGTAGTTTAGCTTTAGCTTGCAGCAGAAAATAAAACCACTTCTCTGACTTTGACATAATATTTTCCTTTGTTATTCAATCCACTTCATCCCTACCTTTCAAATGTATGGTTTAATTAAAACAACAGTTTCAGGGATTTTGCTCATTCAATTATATTACAGAGCCCTCACTGCAAATGTTAATATCGTCAAGAAATACGATCACTTTTTGCTATTACTGTAATTTCATTTCGTCTATAGATTACTTAATCTCTGCTCATAATTGAAATGTGTTTTTAATAAAAGAAATCGTTCAGGATGAATATCAAACATTAAGCATATAAAATACCCTTTCAAATTGTGTCACATTCCCAATTCAATTCAATTTTGTAAATAACACTAGGAGCAGATTATGTTCAGTATGTGGAAATCATACAGCTCCCTGGAAGAGAGACCAATGCCACAAGCCCAGTTGTTCAGTAAGTAAGTGATGGCATTATTCAGTTGCTGTGTCATGTGGTACATGTGAACCAGCATGCAGACCAGCATGTGGCCTGTGTTGGCTCATGTTAGGTGTGTAGTTAGAGGGTGTACTTGCACTTAAAAAGGAGGGGCACAGCAAACACAAATCAGCCAGGCATTTTCTTCAACATCCAGACAAACCGTCCTCCTTTAATCTTAATCAATTAGACACCCATGAAGTGCAAACAAATCACAAACCCGTCATTGTACATAATACAGCGTAAAGAATTCCCAAATTACATGCAGTGTAGACAACCTGCACCCCTTCCTACAAAGCTGCTGGGATGAGTTCTCTTTAAAAAGCCAGATCATATTTTTGCCATTGACTTGCAGTGCAATAAAGAGGACGTCTTTGTTAAGATGTCCACTGGAATCCAGAACTGTTAGCTTAATATCCACTGGGATCCACAGAGGTGAGTGTAGTCTTTCACATACAATACTCAGTCCTGGAAAGTGATACGTCTTTGCTCGATGTTAATGGTTTGTTAAAATCCCAAGATAGCAAAATTTCTCTCTGGTTAACCTGGCCTAATGATATTTCTCTTGTTCAAGTTGAGAAAGAAAAAAGACATGGTTAAAGTATTATTGAATTTTTACACATGCACACAGGGACTGGTGTATCAGATTCTACCAACTCTTATCTACACAGAGGACCACCTGAGGCTTTTTAGGGGGATGGTGTTGGGGGTGGGGGGTACTTTATTTACCTTCTTCCAAGTTACAGAACCAAACAACAACAATTACTGTATAAGTTAAACAGTACTACTTAAAAAACTCCATGGTCCAGATATTACTGGAACAGACCAGGCAGAAATAAACCATAATATTCATAAATATGTTTTAATTAATGCATAATCACCTAAAAATAAAAATGGTTTTCGTTACCTTAGAATGACAAACCAAACATTGGCTCTAAAAAGGGTTTTTTGTGACTTTCATGGCCACTTCTAGTTCTCATATAAGCTTAGAAGAAGAGGGGTGGGGGTTATTCATTTGGTTGCAATGTGCATCCTCACCACTAAATGCCACGAAATCCTACACACTGGACCTTTAAAGCTACCCTTACCTTTGTTACATTTTCACACATTTTTTGTCTAGATTAAAATGCTATTAATACGCTAATGGCACTCTAAAATGTTAGAGAGATCCACCAGGCATAGAAATGAATCATTATTCCATTCTCATATGGTTCTGTGAAAACTCTGACCAATCATATCATTCGGACCGCATGATATGATTGACCGAGCGACCTGCCTGTTTTCCCCTTCCGCATTACGTAATTGCGTGAGCGTACCCCCACCCGGAAGAGAGTCTGTTGCCGGTCCACGGCATTATAATACATCCATGATCCACGGAGATAGCCGTAAACAGACAGTAACGACTGACAATGACCGACAAAAGCGGGCCACAGCTTCCACCTGCAGCCATTCCCACGGGGAAAAAGAAAACTATATATCTATAACTATATAACTATATACTAGTGCACGTTTGTGTGTGTGTGTGTGTGGGGGGGGGCTGTCCAGTGTTTGTGGTCTGTCTATGGGTTAGTGGGTTGTGTAAAAGTGATCTTTGCAACCAACATATTGTGATTTTCTCCAGAGAAGATGTCATGACAGTAGAACCATATGCAGGGTATCCCAATCCAAGTTTACAAATGTCCACTCTGATGAATCTATCTAATAAAGGAAGGAATCTCTGTCTGAATATCTGTCTACATCTATTATTCTATTTGTCCTTTGTGCATCTCTTGAACTGTTCATGTTCATCCCATCAACTTTTAACTTGGGATATGGCTGGGGATCTAAAGAAGTGCAAGTGTCTAATTTGGTGCAATTTGGACACATAATATGTTTTATATTAAAGCATTTTGAATAAACCAGTGATCAGCAATTAACTCTGCTCTGGGCAGGGGCAGGGGTGGAGTTTCAGAGTTAAAGACAAGGTATGACTTTTAATCAAGAATGGACACTCTGACTCTGTCTAGACAGAAAGTGTAGTGTTAGCAGCACATGTAGCGGTGGCAGCAGTAGCAGTTGGTACAGAGAAGGTGTTCAGGTACATGGTTGAGTGTAAGTCACCTATATTCTGTAAGTGCTCAGAGCCCAATACAAAATGACTGTAATTAAATGCATAAAACTGAACAAATACTCTCACAGGCAGTTACAAAACCAGCTCGTCTCATATGCAAGGCACAAATCTTTGGAGCAAACATACCCACTCAAATCTGAATTGAAGGTACAGAAAATAAGAATGATCTAATAACCCAATTTGATCGTTCAATTCTCAGATACTTAGAAACACCTGAGACACTTACTGATTACAAGTCTGTCGCTAAGAATTTTTCAGCTTCACTTTATCAGAACTCTGTCTTATAGAACAACATTTTGAACAAATAAACGGTCATTGTTCAACAACACTGATAAAAACATGTTATTGTGCCAACTTTATTCCCCTGAGCCCGCACCAGCTTCCCACCTATGCCCATGTATGTTTGTTGGAACTTGCACAACAAACTAGGGGTAACAATATCAGGAACTTAACCAGGGTATCAGGTCAGGGTTTCAACCAGTGTATTGTATCTAAACAGTGTTATACAAGTGGTGTAGCTCCGTTTACCACCTTACAAAGTGAGTGTGCAGTTGAGAGAAACAGTGTGTGTGTGTGTGTGTAACATTTAGGCTACAACGCACACAGATGCGAAGATAGGCCAGAGGAGCAACCCACCCGCCATCCAGGGAGAGACACTTGAAGTTAAGCGTGTTTACAGCAGAGAGCAGGAGGGAGGACAGAAGCATCGGTCTACTACTCTATGCAGCAACTCTCTCAGCACATACCAGATACTTTCAGTTTATCTTTTTTTTTCATTTGATAAACTAAATTGTTTTTTATTTCTATTAAATAAGTGCAAAGCAATGGTGGGGATGGTGGGCCATTAATGTAATTGGTGTACATATGCCTGAACACTGTTTATCAATGAAACCTTTACACCTCACTGCGCTTAACATTTTTTCTGGTAGAAATCCTGCTGGTTGTATGTATTTTTAGGTTGTATGCATCATTTTTACTAAATGTGGGCTTTTGTCATTGAGAGTTTCTAAATATGTTTATATTGTGCTTTCAGAAAATGACCTGTTTGTGTTTACATGGCTTACTCCTATGAATAATTAGATTGATTTCCTTCTAATTAGCTTAAATAGTTTGATGGGTCCTACAATACAATACTAACCTGCCAGCCATTCAGGACTTACTGCACTGAAACATAGATATAAAATGTTTATATGCAAGTTTCAGTGTAGTGCTAATCAGCTTTATCTTTGGGTATATTGTTAAGTTGTGTAGTTGAATCATTTACATGTATTTTGATGTAACATTTTCAAATACTGCAGTTTTTATTAAGTGTGATTTCATACCAGTTATTGCATTACTTTAATTATTATCGTTCTGTTGAAACATAACTTATGAGGTTTATTTTGCTTTCATAAAATAATATAGGTACAGTATATTCCATAATAATATAGCCTACTGAACGTTGCACACTGCTCTTATACAACCTTAACCTGAAACGCCAGATGGTTTGTTACACTGAGAAGTTGTCCATGGGAACTGTTTGGAAAAGGGCAGGCACTTTCAAAAAAGGTGATTGGCTGAACCATCTGTCTATCACTGTCTATCATCGTCTTACTTTGTGAGGCAGCTGGATTCGTGACATAGCAAGGATCTTCAAAGGGCGTCGATTTGTCCCAACCACTGATGGTTTGGACACAAGAGCATAACTTGAAGCATGAAATGATGGATTCTCGTGTGATCTTATGATGTTGAGATCTCACAAATCCAGCTGCCTCAAAAGGTTATTATAGCCTACAGTATGTTTGGTGGATATTACCCCTGCTCTAGTTATAAAATTGTTAACTTGTGAAAGTTGACCATTATGTGGTGGAGAGAGCAATTTATAAATGGCTGGAAACTGAAGAGAATTTGCAAATCAAAACTTTCTGTGTTGGTAAATGCTGCTCGAGAAATATGTTCAGTACCCCTAGACAATTGGCACAATTTTAAGTATGAAGCGAGAAAACATCTTGTAATGTGAAATTGGTTTCAGTTTTGTATTCTATAGAAGAAATGTAAGTTTTGAAAAAGAGGCTCAGTTTTTATCAATGCTTGGCATTATGTCTTAAAAGGTAAAGGAAGGGACAGATAGTAGAGGTATTACATAATTAAGGACAGTTTTTAATATAACAACACCTTGTGTAGATAACCATGATGAGATCTAGTGTACTGTTTAAATTTGCATTAGTTGATATGTTTTATATTAACATAGAATCAAAGGACTACAAATAATGTTCAAGAGGTAGCTTACAGTGACAGAACCACAGAGAATTATCACTCACATGTCTATGGTGGTTTGTAGCGTAGTTCATTGCTCTGGTTTTACAACCTTCACATCTACTATGTGGTTGAGTCTCATAGCTCTCATCAACTCTTTTTTTTTAGCTTAGATAAACTCACTGTAGAAAGTTAGCTACTAGCTGACTGTGAAACATCAATCAGCCAAAGACAGTTATTTTTATCAGGAGTTGGTGAAGACTAAGTAAAGAGAAAAATACTGAATACTGGATTTACGTCTGTCAGGTGAACAGAAACACATCTCAAATGAGATGACAATGTTGCTCCTTGTCTGCAAGATGTCTAAGTGGAAACACGTTTGTGAACACAGTCATGATATGCCGGAGCTGTGTATCTGTCATCTTGTTTTGGATTTCTTCTCCTGCTTAGTGGACACATTTTTGTTTTTGTCCTCCATGGTTCTGTTCAGTCATGTTTTCCATATGTTCGAGAAGTTCTGGCAAGGAGAACTCAAGCAAATGCTAAAGTAAATGTTGCTTGCATATTATTAGACATGCTGCTACCTGGATAAGGCTTAGTTCAATACGAAAGAGGACCAAAACTTGGCAGCGTAGACACAAACAGGAAGTGGACTATATTAACTTTTCCTGTTTGAACTTTTGTTTTGCCCCCCACAACAGCTGCGTCTACAAATATGAAACAAAAGAAAGTATTTCTAACTTATTCAACTATTTTAAACACATCCTGCTGAATGCTTCATATCTGGACTAGTTATGCAAACACAAACAAATCTACATATACAAAAGTATGTGCAGAAATGAGCTGAAATGATCTCTGAGAATTACTGAATGAAATGCGGGGTCTTTTGACAGGGCCACTAATCACTTGTATTATTTTTTGTTTAGGGAGTACAGCAGAAGCAAAACAAGAACAATCTTTGCCTAGTATTGTATAAAATGCATATATCTTTAAAATGTTAAAGTACAAAAGAACCACTTAGCCCCAGTAGATTATTGGTCTTATTAAGGTCTTTACTGGTGTGATAAGTTGTAACATCCAGGTGGTCATTAAGTAAAATCTCTTATCAGGTTTTCACTTGTGGAAGAATTAAGAGGCAGTTTGGTAAAGAACATTTTCACCTCAGAGTTTAATTAATATTAAAGGAGTGGCAAAACAATAGCCCCACTGCATTTGAAATCTTAACCCCAGGTGCCCTCATTTGGAGTGCCTTGCATATCTCCATGCTGCACCAGTCTAATCTATGGCATGTAAGCGTGACCAGGTGAAAAGTGGCGTTAATTCTATATTGGAGCTGGGCATGTGTTGAGAGCAGCAGAGACAGGTAGAGCATGCCATGGGAGTCAGCATGTGACCTGACAGGGATTGGCAGGCAGGGTGTTAATTGGATAGGTGCGCCAGCCCATTTGTGTTGGCCATCCCATCGCAGAAGACATTGTACCTAGTTCTTGACTCCCAAGACAAGCTGCTGTGCTCCTCTTAGACATGCTCTGAATATAGCCAATGAAATTATTTGTTTCCCAACAGCCACGTGACTTTCCCCAGACACAAAGACAGGGGGATGGGAAAGACAATGCATCAGAAGGTAGAGCCTCTCTAGGCTAAAATGGAGGTTATTTGGACTGGTAATAATTCACTGTGTTTGTGTGTGTATGGGTATGGAAATGCTGCTGGACACAAGTTTGTTTATAACTTAGAATATGAAGTCAAACATGTTTGTGAGATCCTAATTTGTGATTAGTTAGTTAATAAATGTAATTGTGCCGTCAGTAATTAGAACATAATAGCCATAATAGGAAGAAATATACTATCATCGTTGTCATGCCCTGCAGCTTTCTTGGAGGCATGATTTATTTAAGTCCAAGACAACACAGTTGACTACATTGCAGTAACGACTGGCAAGTTGTTGACCATTGTATGATATCTGGTATTAAACGGCTTGTGTGTCACTGTTGGCACATGCAACTTTGTTAATTTACATTTATACAGTGTTTTAACCTAAATATTACACTGTAATTAACTTAAATGGTTATGCCCATGGTTCTTTTTGGATTAAAACAGCTGGTGCACATGCTAACTGTCTCCTAGAAATTGTGTTTACATATTACTTCATTACTTAACAGATTATGTTGTGATGACAAAGATAATCATTGTGATAATTAAGTTTAGAATGTAATTATTAATTTAAAAAACTTATGTTCAGAGGTATGTTTTTTTGTGCTACATTTATATACTGCAGCGGAGTCGCAGGGAGGAGAATAGGGTGGATGGTTGACGTCCAAAGTTTAGGACTCTGACACCAGTCGCATGCATCAAGTCATTGATGACTTTTACTATATTCATGTACAGTATGTATATTATGATCTTTGTCTAACCTTTTGGTCAAATTGCTATCTAAAAAGAACCAAATTCCTAAAAAATAATACTGTTGTCCCTATGAGCTGATATTGTACTGCAAGATCAAATATTTTATGCAAAATGAACACATTTCAACATGCACATCTAGCATACACATTCTTGCGACTTGCCAGATATGATAATAGTTATGGTACCAGAAAACATCATTCAGACCGAAGCTTGACTATGAATGCTGGAAGTGTCATTTTCTGCTGAAGGTGGAGTTGCAGCATTCTTGAAGCTAGCTGGTTATTTGATTGATTAATTAGCTACTTGATCCTGTTGCTGACATTGCACTGTAAGACTATAACAGACAAAAGTATGATGTCCAATACAGTAGCAAGAGACTTTACATACTTGGTTTGAAGATTTCATTTGAATTCACATTGGCGAATATTGCCAGTGACTAGTTGTATGACACGTATTTCAATTCTATCAATCTTCAATTTTATTTATATAGCTCCAAATCACACTTTTCACAAATAGCACATCCAGACCTCACTCTTTATTTTAGAGAACCAACATCCCCACAAAAGCAAGCAATGACAGTGGCAAAGGAAAAACTCCCCTTTTTTGAAGTGCCTTTTTAAATTTAGATTTTTTGTCTAAATGAGATTCCTCAATTTTGTTTTGCAAACTGGTTACAAACATTATTTTCTGCTATCTAATGAGAAAACACAGCTGGAATTCAGGCATTATCACTGTCAGTAGCAATGGACTGCATTTGTTAAGCATGTTAGATATTGATATTTTCTGTTAAAATAAATATATGTATAATTAAAATAAAATAAAAATGTTTAATTTGAATTAAAATGCTTAAATGTGTATATTTTATAATTGTATACACAGAATATCCTAAAATAAGAAGTCTTATCCAGATGTTCAAGATATTTTTAGTTAGACTGGATTAGAGATAGATTTTCATAGTTTTTCATAGTTCCTCATCTATCAGGAGTTCTAATTCATTTCACACATCAGGCTCTAAAACATTACTTTACTGGAGAATGGGAAGAATCTCTATCAATTATCTATAAGGATGCCACATTCTTGACCCATGTTTTTGAAAATATCTCAGACATCAACAACAACAACATGTGGATGACTTAAAGATTTATTGAGGATTCAGATGTAGGATGTTGACGTGGCTATGTGTCTCCAGTTAGCAGGCTGACAGTGAGAAAATGTGTGAAAATGATGACTTCTACAATATTTTCCATTGTTTATCTGAATGTTTACATATACCGGATATTAAAGAACTATAACATAGAAAGGCATTAAGTTAGGATTGCCTTTAACAATTTAAACACACTGTGAAATAAAAAATGGATTAAAAATGTTTTCCTTTTTAATATCATAAAACTGTAACTCTGCATTGCATGTTTTCTTTGTGTGTACAATGCAAAATTGCACATTGCTATGCAATAGGGACCAGTGATGTCTGTTTTTATTTGAATATGAATACTCTCTAACACAGCAAAGGGTATACACAACCTTCAATTTAACCTTAGCCATTGTGTTCGATGCAGACTGGCCTTTCTATTGTTAAAGATGCTGCATCTTTTTTTTTTTTTTAATAAGCAAAAGGATTAAATTAAACCCCATGCAATCCAAATGAAATGGGGATTTTTGGACGCATTCACACAAAATGTGTCTGGAAAAGATAATTCCACTTAATGGAAGCATTTAAAGAAGTTGGCTGATGCCTCCATCGCAACTTGAATTATATTGTGTGTGTGTTTTTTTTTCTGCTGTCTTAATTTATCTTAAAAAAGGAGGAAAAAACATGAACAGGAATGTTTACCACAATTTGTACTTTGAAACATTTAATCATTTTTAAAGATGCAGTGAGTATTGAGGTATATTCTATATTCTGACATGCATGATGTATTGTATATTTTGATTATTATCGTTATTATTATTCATATTTATATTATTAATATGATTATATTCTTTGTCATTTATGTTCTTCTTTTCGTCCACTTCCTATAGATTTCTCTCAACCTGAGGAAGGGGCTGGTGTGAGCTGTCAGATTTGCGGGTGATATCTCAATTAAGCAAAATAGGAAAATCTATTGTTTATGGGGGTGTGAGAGGGTATTTCCAAGCAGCAGCGTTCAAAATGGGAACAAGAATGTGTTCGGTCAGCTTGAACAGCGCAGGAGGATTTTGGGGAGGACTCCTCCTTTGTGACACATGCGGCATAGACATAATGAATTATATTATAATTACAAAGCACAGTCTGTAGAAGTGGACAATATAGATATTTGGCCAGGGGGTGGAGTGTGCTGCTCCATAGAGACTGGGCCACTCCAGACTGCATTTCTATTCAGATCACTTTAACTTAGACAAATCTCAATATGAATGAATGGGGCTTTGTTCGGAAAATAAAAACATTTGAACAAGGACGCCTCATCTTCTCATGCGCTGTGGGTACATAAGCAATTTTACATGTCTGAATAAGACATTGAGCTGCCAAGATTTTACTTTTTTTTTTACTTTTTAAGAACGTTCTGTTTCTGTATTTATCTATAAATATTCCAAAATACACAATAATACAAGCATGTACAATACTCATACAATAAATAACTGTTTGTAGGCTGCAATATGTTACACCAGAGAACACTGGTTTGTCTTCAGGAGCGTGTTATGTGTGGTAATGGTGGAGGTACTGTATAGTGTGTAGAGATTGGGCAAAGCAGAGCAAGGAGAGAGGCAGAGGGGAGGGAAGCTGGCAGTGACTGAGAAGATGAGGATTTGACGGCAAGGTGACAAAGAGTTCAAACAAAATGAGGCTTGTAGATTAGCAGCACTCCCCTCAGTGACAGGTGTCATCTCTTGGGGCAGTCTGTCACTCTGCCTGCTGCCACTCTTTATATAAAATGAGGAGAGAGAGAAGGAGAGAGAGAAGGAGAGGCAGCACCACTTCCACCTCGCAAGGCATGGCCTTCCCTGCTCTACCTGCCAGTAAGCAAGATTAAAGCCTAAAATGTGGGATGAACAAAAGTCGAGCGAATATTTGTTTACCTTGCTTGGAATTTCCCTTTAATTATTTTATCATATCAAGGAACTTCTCAGTCAAAGTCAATGTAAAACCATTTAGTCAGGGATATTATCATATAATAGAGAAGCATTAATGTCCGTAATTGCTCTGACTTTGTAGATTGAAGCTACACTACTCAGTCAGTTTATACTGCTTCACATCTTTAATGTGTGTCATATTAATCAATCACAAGTCTATCTATGGGTGATATTATTTTTTTTGCTGTGAGATGATAATTTGTCATACCTTTTAGACTATGGTAGCTATTCCTTTAATATCTCTGGATATATTAGTCCATTGTAGGTATGAGCAGGACTGTTTTATAGCAATGTTAGATTTTAATACAATTTTTGCATCAATTCCTTGATTTGTCAGGTATTTCTTCCAAAAAAAAGAAACATATTCTTTATCAAAAAGTTACCATATCATAAAATTATATATATTTTGGTAATATTCTATAAATACAAGCATGTCAAAAGGAGTCTTACCTAATCAGAAAATCTATATATTCACACAGAAGTTAAGGGTAAAACATACCAGTAAGCATTTACCACCAGGGAGGGAGAGCACAAAGCAAAAGGACGAGGAGACAGACACAGAGAGAGGGTATTGTTCTTTTGTGAGGCATCGGTAAGTTTTGCCCAGACCCTTAACAAGTCTATGATACAGGAAGGTATTAACTAAAGCTCAGAGGGAGCCAGCTCACATCATCCTGGTGACATGCAGGCTGAGACCTGCTGCTCTCTGCCCAGGACTCCAGCCATCTGCTCCACAGATTGCACTGAAACACACACAGCAAGTGCTGCTGCCACCCCTCTGGGTGCGAGAGTCACCAGAGGGTCAGCTACTTCTTCAGGACTTTCTCTCTTATATGTTTTGACTGCTCTTACTTGCTTATGTTGATTAGGGTCGCCAGGCAACCCAACCAATAATCTCATAATCTACACTTAGCGACAAACTGCGGAGCTGCAGTGAGCGCGACAGGCGGAAAGAGAGACTACACAAAAAGAGAGGACGAGAAAAGAGGCCAATAGCATGAGAAGTATTCTGATGTTTGTTTTTGACAGATGAGGGATGCCCCCTATTGACTTTGTCAGGGAAGCTAAAACAGGGGTAGAGAGAGTAAAACCAGGGAGCAACAGTGATTTCAAAATTGTGAAGTGGAATAACCCAAGTGCAAGAAGCTCAGTTACAACCCCAGTAGTGGGAAACAGGTCCAAAAGATAATGTGGACAAAGGGAAGACTCGGGTGAAAATTCTGATGGCCAATACACATTAAGGTTTTAAAATATTCATTGCACAGGTTGGAAGGGATAGAAGGTTATGTGTGTATTTGGCACCTTCCCAAATGGAAAATACTCTCTGAATAACAATCAGGCGGTATAGAATCAGACATATAATGACAAAGAAGATGAGTGGTAGCTGGTTATTTGTAGGGCAATTTTATAGAAAGCTGAATTTCAACTATACATTTTCAGCTCAATAATAACAACATAACATAGGAACAATATAAAGCATTTAAAAACAGTGTTAAGCCAATATTTTAAAATGTTTTTTTTTAATTTTGTTGATTCTCTTCAATCCTTTCTTTTTTTCGTGTAAAGTGAATTTCCTGATAATACAATTTCACACAATTGCAGCATAACGGCATCTGTGCCCTGCGCATTGAAAAACAAGTCATATGCCTCACAGTGCCTCTCCGGTCTGTGAACCAGTGTCCGTTGGGGAAATCGACCACCCTGGGCACAGTTGTGCTGGAGTGAGTAATGAGGCAGGCTTTCCACGATGGCTGATAGAGGCTCCCATTAACAGCCATGCTTCAGGGTATTCTCTGTCTCTGTGTTGTGGAATGGAAATGAGATCTGATAGAACCATGTATAATTTGTTGTCACATCAAAGTGACACTTATTAGCTTTATTTCCTTATCATTGTTACATCTACAGTACCTCTGGGTAAATATTTCAGAGAACAAGACTGCTGCTTGCAAGCTTTTGTTATGTGCTTCTAAGTATCGCAGTAGTCAGTGAAACTTTTATTGATTGTAACTGGTTGTAGAAATGTGTGTTTTCTGTTGACGTGCTTTCAAATTGGATTCAACAAGCAAACTTTAGAATACAACTAGAGTTCCTGAAAGCCTATATCCAGCTCTTCTGTTGACTCTTAAGGAATAGTTTGGGGCATTTTCTTTCTTCTGGGAGCACACACATAGCTGTGAGTTTCCTTATTCCTCTGTGTGTCTTTTCTTTCCATTGCCAAGGTTGATAATCTTATTAGTAATATCATCCTACAGTATGCAGAAGTTTTTGGTGTTACAATGGGTTTTGATATATTTTATTCATCAGTTAGCATCCTCACACAGACACACAAGCAAACACACACATACACACATCTTTCCATTAATCTCCCAACTATCCTGAAGTGGATTATTTTGAATTTATCCAGCAGCCCTTTTCATATCTTTGTGACTTTCAATTGGGATATTGCTGGATGGACCACTATCAGAGTAGAATTATTTTCCCAACTGCAACAGAGAACTGAGCATTGAAGGGCTATATTTTACCATTGCATCTATAGATGTGCAGCATTATAACTCATGAGTGGCACCTCATTTCACACAGCCTAATGGCTTGACACAGAGAGCACACTGGGGATCCAGGCAGGGGAGCTTCCCTTCATTTTTTTTTTTGGTCTAAGTTTTATGAGATACAAGGATTAGGGTTGATTGAAAGTCACAGTGAGCTGCTACACAGCACCCCAGTATGTATACGGCTTAACATTAAACTTTCCTCATTGATTACTTAATTGTATTAATGATACACAGACAGCCCATGCTATATCACTTTGATCTATGTTTTTACAAATTCTGCAAGCTCAATTTGCTGTGCCAAATAAAGACATGACAAGCCAAAGATAAGTTCAGATGTAGGTCTTTATACTCACCCCCTCCCAAAAAAAAAAAATCACCTCAGACTGCACCAGCCCTGTGATATTTAACTGATTTAGATAGAGAGAAGCAGACACTGAGGCACAGTCAACTCTTCAGTGAACTTATCTTACCCGCCTGGATGTGACAGACAGTGTAGCCCTCCAGCTTAGTTGTCATACATTGGCGACCAGTCAGAGCTGGTCAGGTTGCATGATTGTATAATTGTGTTGTGACACCTTGAACCCGCCGGTGGTATATAACCATGTTAATTTTCTGATAGCACACCGTGGGCTGTTAGAATCAGAGTTATGATGGGTGTAATTTGTGCCTCCAACGGCAGAGTGAAAGGAGCGGGTCATCAGCAGGATAAATACAAATTAAAATTGATGCAGGTCTCATTTCTGCTTGACCAGTTTGTGTTGGGAGGCTGCAGAGATGCAGAGAGCTAGGAATGGTGCACTTGCCATTTGTGCCATTTGGTCTTCCATTTCAATTCAGGGCCTGAAGGCAAAAACTTCAAATAAAATGTACCTGACAAAGATGTGCTGCAGTATCACAGGCTTGATAATAAGCCTTAGAAAGCTGGAAACGAGGCCGCTTGTATAGTTCACAAACTGAAGGTATGCCTATCTGAAGATATTTCTTATATAAAGTTTATAACCTCTAATTTCATGTCAGAGCTGTCCTGCCCAAAAAATAAATAAATAATGTATTATATATATATATATAAAAATAAATAACAATAAAATAAATAACAAGGAAAAACAGACAGCAAAAGCATGGAAGCACAGGGGCAAATTTTGATGTTTTTTCCAATATCAGTAGGAAGCCTGGACATTGAATACTTTAAATGAAAATGTGATGATTTGTGAAACAATGCATGAACGACAGCTCCATTCAGATTCCTGTATTACCTGTGTTTTTGCTGTCTGTGTGTGTCTCTGGGTGCTTGTGTGTGTGTGTGTGTGTGTGTGTGTGTGTGTGTGTTCGTGTGTGTCGTACGTCCAGTAGAGCCAAAGAGGCATCCTCCTGAACTCCTGTCACAGCTTCTCTGACTGGGAGTTCAAGAGCTCTTCATTACAGCCTCTGCGCATCTGAGGGAAAGAGAAACAATGCTTAGAGCCCCGTGCACATAACCTTTCCATTCAATCAGCAGTTCAAACTGTCTCCCACTACTGCAAATCATTCTGTTTCTAGCTAGTCAAGTGCACCACTGAGTCAAAAAGCCTCCTATCAAAAATAGATAAAAATATCTTTCACTGTATTAACCGACCAACACAAACCTAAAAGATAATTTCTAAAATAAAAAAGACACCTTTATGTGGCAATAAAGCGACACCGAAATATTGAAAATTGCAATCACAACATTTTAAACTGTGCCTATACATTATCCATCACTGTCTGTGAAATATGTATATTTATTAAAATAAATGGGGGAACAAGCCTGACAGTACAATACCGACGTCAAACAAAGGCTCGTCAGTAATGTTTTATACAAATCCACTGATATAATAATTATACTATCCCCAGTCTTTAGTGGAGGTTGATTGTTCTTGCTGTGAGCTAACACACTTAATTGTAGTATGCAAATGAGAGCAATTACAAAGCTTTTAGGTGAAGAGATGACAGCTGAGGTTGGTTTTATTGGAGGCCTCACCCACAGTTGTCATGGAAACCACATAGAATAACGCAACTGTCAAACGGATATAATCTCATGATATGTCCAGAAATTGCCTCCTCTCTACTTTGTGTGCCATGAACCGATCCACATTAAAGAGAGATTCTTTTATTACTGAACAAATTGTCAATTTGGTTTGTGCAAAGGAAACGAGGGTTCGTTTGACAAAAAAGAAATGTTGGAATGGATTCAATTTCCAAACCAAAGCTTCATAAGAATGAAAAATATGCTCACACACACAGTCTGAGATGCTTTGAGCTTTTTGTAGTGTCAACAATTAATCATGTCAGTATAAAAAGGAATTTCTAGCAATTATGTGAAAAAATATAAGTTTTCATAGTACTCATTCAGCACCCATTCAACAGTTTAAACCTTTATTTGTTTATGGTTTATGACTTGAACAAACAGGCCTCTTTTTTATATGTAGTTTATTGATAAAAAAAGAGAATATAGGTTATGTGTGACAATATAGGCTCTAGTTAGGTCTATGTATTGTACATCAAAGACTGTCTACACTTAAACTGAACAGGGCTTATTTAGGTGAATGTTTACTGTCAGTGGAACCGCCCAGAGTCACCTTTTCAGGCGGCTGATCACATGACAGCCCTAATAATGGCGCTAATGATTGTCATTGTCTACAAAATGACACAGGACACAACCATTTCAATTAAAATTATCATTGCCATTTATTTTTTGCAATGTATCATTTTGTTTAAAACATATCTATATTTTGCTGTATGAAGTTGCTTCAACATGATCATGGTTAACACATTTTTAAATATAGACTTTTTAAATACTTTTTTTAAAATTATATTATAGTATTTAAAAAATATTATTCCCAAACAGACATTTGAGACATTTGCTGCTATTCCTTAATTGTGCATTCACTACTCATTCTCTGTTTATCCCAAATTAAAGGAAATAACTGCTCCTGGCATGCAAAGCAAAAAAGTTGCGGCCTACATTTGGTCTAAATTTTCTATAACAATCTATATTACAATTACTCTTGTGGAGGCTTTCATGAATTAAATATGAGTTGTGTCTGAGAATGAGATGTTATAGAGGTAAATGACAAGAGGCAGCCTGTAATTGAGGTGGTGGCAACATGGGCCTACTGAACTAATCCCTGACTCGGTCATGTGACAGGCTGTTCTCCAATGGCGGAAGTTCTTTTCACCACAAAGCCAGGGCAGCTGGGAAAATTGATTTCTCATCTGAGCTGTATTTGATAGCTTTTGAAATCAAAAATTGAAATTAACTAACCTACGCCCCATCATTACAAAAGAGCAAATTAAACTGTGCAACAGCGGCTCCTCTGAGCAGCGAAGGCCTGTGACAGAGACGAATTCTAAGACGTGAGAATCTTCTCGGCCTGTGACTCTCTCTCTGCTTTCTGCACAGTATAACATTAAAAACAACTATTTAAATGTGCGCTGTTTTCTTTCAATGATATGTAAACCTGTGGACAACTGCTATTCGCTAAATATATTGTACAGCACCTTTTACTTCACACTTTTGTAAAATAAATCATTTTTTAATTTAAATAATATATTTTATTATGTGGTTTGTTTTTGTGAATATAATCTAGAAATATAATAATTTACAATTATTTTGATTTATAATGCAGATTAATCCAAAATGTAATCAAGAATACTATATGAATATGTGAAAGATACAATAAATGTTTAAAAATACAATTACTAAACTTTAAAGGCTCAGTAGTTTTAGCAGCTTCTCCAAATGTGCAGCCTGAACCCGAGTAATCACACTAAATTATAATTAAATATGGAAATACTTACTTAAAAATGAACTAATTTTCCAGTGCAACTATCACACCCACTATTTGCCAAGAAGCAACAGTATATATGCATTCACTATTCTTTATTAGAACAATGCAAACAGCAACTTAACAGGCAAATCTCTTTGTGAGAGTGAGTGAAAGTGTACAAGACGTGAAGCGAAACAAGGTAGCTAGTCGCGCTGACAAACGACATGCTGAAACAGATGTTCCTGCAGGTGGACATGAAGATCAATAGGCGGTGGAGAGCAGTTAGATAGTTACCTGAGCTGCTGGAACTTGTAGCAGATGTTAAACAGACTGATGCCCTGGAAGGCTGATCAATGGACAGGAGGCAGATGGAGGAGAACATGGAGGAGTGCTGGGAGGCGCTGTTAGCAGAGAGAAACATAAAATAATGGGAGTCACATTTGATATGCAGATGGGCTCCTGTCCACAACGTTAACCCATCAACAACAAAAATAATAGGCTTCAACTTTGGGGAAAAATTCAACTTCAGCCAAAACTCCACTCCCTTCATCGACTTGTGTGTCATGCTAATTACTGGTAAATTTACCTCGTCAGAGTCAGGAAGCTGTGAAGCTGATTATTTGTCCGGTATCATAATTCTAAACAGGTAGGTTAGGTCACTGTGATGACCATTATCAGGTGTGGGAAACAGGAGATTCAGCAGTTTTTCTGGGCTAAAAACTTGCCTAATTAGCAGTGGTAAGAGGTAGTGTCAGGCTGTGATCTAACAGACTATCACCTTTACCTCCCATTAGTGAATTAAATAGACACTGAAAATCCCAAAGCATCTCTTGGCCATCACTACTGGGTATAACTAGTCCGTTAACAACCTTATTTTATAAGCACGTCACAAAAACAGTCTTGTTTGCCATGTTATAGTTTAAAATATATATTCAGCATAATCATTAGACAGATTGAACTTATATAACAAACATTTAATTTAGTTTGACACATTGTTACACTTGCAGTGAAAAATAATTTCTCTGAGCAAAATCAAGATGTCTGCACACCTGCATAAGCATATATGTATGTATGAGGCCCTCAGAGTAACAGAAATGTACGCTTACTGTACACACACATATGCTTACACATACACGCACAGATCCTCTGACATCCAACGTCCCAGTGGCCCTGCTGTCCGAGAAGCAACTTGAACTGGGCGATAACCTGATAGACTTTATCTTGTCTTCCCTGGGTCTCAGTGAAGCTTGAAGAAGACACTTCAACTGCACAGCATCCCCCCAGAGTCCTAACCTTCCCCTCATCTCTCCTCGCCGGCATCGGTGCCGGAGAGCTGTCAGCGGCCTGTTGCTTATTGATGTTTCTGCATGTTTTATGTCTTTCTGAGATATGACGGCCCTGACACAGTGCTGATTTCAATCAGCTTGCCACATACTGCAGAGAGTGACAGCTGGGGAAAGTATGAGGGACAAAAAAAAAGAAAAAAAGAGAAAGAAAGGATTGTAGGGGATGTCATTGGCTCAGATCAGCTCCGGCCTTGTCTCTGACCGAGGATTCTCCTCCCTTCTAATGAAAATGTTTCATTCACATCTCACATCTCATGCCTCCCTCGCTGATGAATTCAATAGAAGAAAAAAGAGAAACGAATAGTGAGGGAAAGAAATTCAGCTTTTGTCAGATTGGGGAGGCAAGAAAGAGGATGACCCCTGAGCCAAAGGTTTTGACACTGCATCAATCCCTTTAGGGGTGAGGCCTGCTGGACCAGCTCTGGCTGAAGATTACTTCAGCACATCTGAGGGATGGCTGCTCTATCTATTTCACACATTCTATGCAGAGGAGAGCCTTGTATGCTTTGGATCCTGAGCTGCCCAGTAAATTAGGTCTGAGATCATTCCATGGAATGAGGGGAGCTATCCAAGGCAATTCAACTCCAGACCATTGACAGAGAGCTTACGGAATCCCTGAAAAAGAGGAGACACATCTACTCCCTCTTTCTCTTTATGATACCAACTAGAATGTACCGTGGGTAATCCCAATAAGGCTCTTTACTTGCAAATTCAAGTATATGCACACATGTACCGATAAGACTCTCCCACGCAGCTTTCTCACATACATGTTATTGACAAGCATATCACATCTTATTCAGCTCTTGACACTTTTGTCCTGATCTGGAGTAATATCTTTGACTTATTAGGTTGTGTGATACTGATCTGATGTGGTGGGAATTGTAAATTCTCATTAAGGTTTCCGACAGCTGGGTGAAATAATATTTTGGCCTGGTTTTATGGATACTGTTTTATACTTCAGTGCAGTCTAGTGCAACATATATTTAAAGATAATAAAATATATATTGCCCATTTTTTGTGGAAATTATTCTAACAGCACTCCTCAGTATCTGTGTTTAATACTGATGCTTTACTCTCTTTAAAAGGTTGTGTTTCTCTATTTTCTACAGTGTTATCTCTAACTTTAACGTAATCTAAACTAGGCTTTAAAGCAGGGAAAAAAATCTCCAAGATCTTATATTCTTTTCAAACTTGTGCTTGTCTGAATCTGATAAAGAGCAATTTATTCACTTCTGTTTTCATTGAGAGATATAAAATTGATAGCTGTGGTCTGGGTACTTTGAGAAATACATGTATTTCACTTTCAGTTTTTTTTTTATTTCTATAGAACACAATTACTGCAGCCATAATGAGATTCAAAACAAAGACTAAATTAGCTGTCATTAAATTATTTCAATTTCCTTACCCTAATAGAAGATTGTGACAGGTGTCATAGTTGCCATTATGTTTGGCTTCGCAACATGTTATAATGGATAATTGATCCATCAAAAAACATCAAGCCAAGGCAATAACTGGCTTGAGACTACCATACTGAACATGCAGAAAATCGAATTTAACCCCATGTTGACTAAGACACTCCCTTGCTCTGTCGATCAAGCATGTCTCTCCTTGACAGCTCTGTTCGCATGTTGTTAAATAATCTAAAGGGAAAAGAGAAACATGAAAGAAAAAGCAGTCTCAGAGGAACTGTCACAGAGAAAGGAAAATGCCATGGGGGGCGAGGAATGCCTTCAGTCGCACAGCTTTTCACATTTTAATTTCAGTCACCGGGACTGACTCATGGTAGCGCCTGAGTGAGTGGGTCCTGGGAGTCAGGGCTTGTGCTGACCCCAGAGCATAGACAAGCCTAGAGAGATGTCAGCTGAGAGCTCCTGAGGATCACCAGGCTGCCAAGCGCTTTGAAAGCTGCTGCCAATTCAGCCTAAGTTTCAGCTGAATGGTCGCCACAGAGAAGGGGAGCGACAGCAATAAAAACAGGTTGCAAAAGGAAGAGAATTTGCTTTCAAAATGTATTTGGCCTTTGACCTTTGCATCCAACCTTGTGGCCTCTGTCTTTGAAGCTGAGCATATTTTTTGAGAGACATTGAAAGAGGGGAGGGTTTTAGGGGTGGACTTGGGGCCTGTCAGTATAAATATATTAATAATCTGACAGCTTCATCTGCTTTTGAGGACTAGGCTTGACAGCTTCACAATGGCCTGCGCTGTAGTCCTTCTCGTACATGTCTAGCTTTCCTGTCTGAACAACACAGAGAGTTTATTAAGACATCACACTCCTGTGAAGTATTGATTTTACACCAGTCTCTGTCACTTACTGTATTAGTCCAAGCAGGAGCTCCAAAATAAACTATGACAGCTGCATGTAACCTGCTGAATATGTTTGAGAGAATTGCTCAGTTCAGGTAAATTTGCTTTTTATTTTCTTGTACATCTTTAATCAAATATCGCCTGGCCAGGTTCTGTGATCAAACATAAACACATAAGAGAAATATACTTAGATTTGTCTATTTATTTATTCTTAAAGAGAGAATAGGAATAATAGAATAGGAAATTACATTTTTTGACAGTACATATAAAGAAGTATTATTTGTAGTAATGAAAGAAAATATTGTTGCAATTAAGTTTCTGCTGCTCAGAAAAAGGAGCGAATCCTATCTTGAACAAAGGAGGGGGATGTGCATCTGCCTGTGGAAATGTGCCCCGCCTCTCAGACAGTGGGTCTGCCCGTGGAGAGACGGAGGGAGAGAGGGGTCAGAAGGAGCACAGGTAATTGAGGTGTCCCCGCCCCTCCCTTTTTATCAGGGCTTCTCAACCCATCCTTTCACCCCCCCACCCTAACCACACAGCGGGCACAATTACTCTTCCCATCACCCCACCAGCTGGCCCCCATGATCCCACACTTCTTACTAAACGCGACTCCATCGGCCCTTTCCCTCTTAACCTCTCAGCACCCGCTCTGGGGGAATGGTAAGGCTGCACACAAAACTGGGGAAAAAAGAACTCAGACAGTTCTTCTACTTTTAACAGTTTGCAAAAAAAAAGAAGATAAAAAAAGAAGTTGAGTTAAATGCAGGTTGTGCATTCAAAATTAAAGTGGGTTTATGGCAGGCATACTGACGGTAAGATATCTACAGACAGCAGCCCTGAAAAATGATTTAACTGCATGAGTGACTATTAAATTTAAGTGCCAATAGGAGGCTGTGGATTAATTATTGTAAAACAATGTCATTCTGGTTAATAAGACACTGCCAATGTTGTGATAATTAATTTTACACTTTAAATGAGAATAAATCGAATTCATTTAGATACATTTGAAGAAAAGTGATGAATGCTACTTTCAATAAGGAAGGGTCTGTCCAGCATCTAGCACACTAACAATTTAAATCAAAATGTAAGAGCTATCAATATGTATGTTAATTGAGTGGCTTGAAATAGATTTCAACACCCGCGTCAGTCCGATCATATTTCTTGAACATGCTCCGAGTGTCTCTTGATAGACAGTGTTTTCACTCCATCCCTTCACATTAATGAGTGGGAAGGCTCTCCTGTGCGTTATTACCTGAAATAATACCATATGGTAAAATGTAAACAACATCTGCATATTCATGTCATAACTTCATCTGTTTAATTAGTTCCAGCAAAGCAGTTTACCCTCTGAGGCCCTCCCTGTCAGAGCAGTGATGGTAGAGCCGTGCCCTGCTGTCGGTCCTGACAGTCCTCCATTGTTCAGTTGATGCTCCTGCCCTGTCTGTTTAATGCCAGGTGCATCTTTACAGGCCACGGATCAGGTGAAGTGCGTTAAGGAGCTTCTTTCACGCTGATGCCAAGCCTGACATATCCCTCTTTAGCAAGGAGACCTACCAATTATTCAAGGATATTCTATTATATGTAAACATGGTTTGGTTAAAAGCCAAACTTTCACTAAAATGACACCATCTCTGACACATACCAGTCACTGTGAATATACAGCAATCAAAATGTGTGGTGAAATGCATCTGTTTTCATTGCAGGGTACCACATTGTCAGAAAGAAAGTGATACACACAGGAGAGGTGACTCACATGTGTAAAATAATATCAGATATTTTTTATTTTCTCAATTTAAATTCTGGCCAAGATTATACCAAATAATTCAACAGGCTAACCATACAATGTAATTCTGAGAGCTTCATGAATTGGTGCTGGTGTGACACAGATTCACAATATTTTTTATGATTTTTTAATTTGGCAGTCACTATTTCTGTATGTTATGAAAACAATGCTACCAGTGCCAAAAAATTCACAATGGCAATTATTAATGGCTTTGGACAACTGCAATGCAAAGTCCTACAAACAAAGACAATAAAGGAGAGAAATAAGAAAATGTGGTATGAGAAGCTTGAGTGGGCATTCTCTAATTAAATTCTCCTTCATCAGGCTCTCGTTTGTGCACAAGCATTAATACTTTTGACCCCATGTAGCCTGAACACTAACATGCCTGAGGAAGGAAAAAGAGGAGGGAAATGAAAGAGAAAAACATGAAGGAATATCTTATTAGGGGAGTCAGGCATGTTTTGGCCCTCGTTTCTTGATGGCTGCTCTTGGTGTCGCGACCTACTGGCGTCTAGCTAATACGACAGTGTACGCCATGCCATTGTTCTCAATCAATAACTAATTATCAAAGTACTGGCTCCGACTCGTATTGTCCTCTTTGCTTGGAGCCCCTTGTTGTGGACTGAAAGACAGAAAGGGGGAAGAAAGGGGAAAGGAGGGTGGCTTTTGGCTGCACAGTGATGCTGCCGCCACAACATCCCCGCAAGCCTTTCAAGATACACTGTGCCGTCAGTTTGAATTACCATCCTCTACTAATTGATATGAATTAGAACAGAAGAATTATTGTTGCTGTTGAATGTCATAACGATATCCTCAAAGTAATCATGGGAGACAAAAAGAGAACAGCACAAAACACACAAGCAGACCAAATAAGAAAAGACAAATTAAGCCGACTCCTGCTAGGGACTTTGCAAACGAGGCTTTAAACAATGGGGAAAGAAAATTAGACTGCTACCAATCTGTATGTTTCATTATTTCAATCTTGTTTGCAAGTATGAACCATGATTTTAACTAAACAAAAGGACTCCTTTTCCAGAAAGACAGCATGAAGTTGTGTTTTTTTATTTGCAAGCCATATCTTGACAACAGGTTCAAACGCAGCACTCTAATCACTGATACAATGTCCTTTTATCACCTTGTCATTGTTAGTTGGTTTTTACAAATGAGCTGACAGAAATAGAGGAACCCAGTAATTCGTAGTTGGCAACACAGTGTGGATTGTGTGCTGGTGCCTGCCTGTCTCTGTGCTTCCTAATGGAGTGGCAAGTCCTGTCATCCCACGTGGCAGCATAGTTCACTTCTTCGCAGCCCTGCTGGTGCCACTGGCACCAGGACTGGGGGCCAGAGCCCCCAGGAGCCCAGGGGGTGGCTGGTGCCCCAGTGGCAGGCAGGGGTCAGCCTAGTAAAAGTGCTGCCCTCAGGACAGTGAGTCTAATCCCACAGCAAGAGCATGGCAGCTGGAGCGGCCCATCCGTTCAGCCTGTGTAATGATATCACTTGCACTGGATCTGATGTCTGACCTCATTACCAGAGTTTAATTGCGTTGCTACCAGAGTTTCAGTTCTTCTCTTCTCTGGCCTCTTTCTGTTTTTGAGAGCTCTCCAAAAGATTTCCTCCTTTGCTTACAAAATAAATTAATTACCTGTCATTTTTTCCTGTTTACCATGCGGTCATTACAATTAAAATTAGCAATACTAAGTCTTGACTAAATAATCAAAATATGATTTTTAGTTAAAATAAATTGAAAATAAAAATACTGCAACATTTAATGCACTAATATTATTCATTTATAGATTAATTTAAGAGTTGGAAAAGTTCAGAACTGTAATGCATATTACACATACTGCATAAAACTGTCAATTTAAATGTTCAATGTAAAGTCTAAGTTACAAACAACACAAAACAATTTAAGCATGCAATGTTTTTGTGTGTGTGTTTCCTTTAAATAACAGGTGGTTATTGAAATAATAATTTGAAATAGGAGGGAGAGTATAACATCAGCAGTTCATTAACACCTTTTAAATATACCTGGTTCCTATCACATTGTGTTTATTACAGATGAGTGTGAAAAAGCTTCACTACATATGTAAATGGAGGTGGTGTTGTTCACACTTTTAATTAGGTTTTATTTTTTTATTCACTGCACAATCATAAGAAATTACTCAAAAGTGACAATTTTAATATAAAATAACAGCCTGTACATTTTTATTTAGAGGCTTTCACTCATCAGATTCATGTAAATCTACATGTTCTGGATAACCGCAGAGGTCTAGGCAATATGTCTCCTGGGAAATATTTCTTTTTCATTTGTGCAGGCTGTTATGATGCTTTAAATCCAGGAAAGCCACCCCTCCGCCCCAACTTGTTGTGAGTCATGCGACCTGAGAGACAGCCGTAACCTGCCCTCCACCATGAAGGAAATAACTCTCTTTCATGCCCTGATACAACATGAAATATGAATAATGAAAACAGACAGAGTTGTGGTGTAAATAGGAAGCATGACTGCTGCAGATAGTGGCTCTGCTGCCTCGCTATCACCAGCCCTCTCCCTCCCACACAGCTCAAGAGGTAGTGTCATCTTAGTTTCCTACTCGGCGCCCAAGCTATAGCCCTCCGTAACCCGCACACCACTGGGTTGTGGGGAACGGGCCACCACTGTTAATGGGGTTGCTCTTTCAAAACATCACAACATAAGTAAACAGGGCACTCCATTGTGTATTAAGTGCAGTGAAACTTTGAATAAAAGTATTATAGTGGGTAAAGGTAACAGGCAGAAGGTATCTTTGTGTGCGCAAAAAGCAGAATGTGCACAGGTACAGTGGAAAAAGATGCTGCACTGTACTGAAAATGCCTCATTACTCCCCTTCCCGTTTTCTTGGGCTCATATAGTGTAGCAATGTGCCCTTGAAAACAGACCCCAATTAATTCTTTGCATTGTGCATGTGGATAGATTTTCCAATATTCTCATCATAAAAGAGCAATTATAATTCCATGATTCATATGCACACTCCATTTGAAGCAGCTATTCTAGCCCATTGTCAGTTGTCAGAGTAGAGGATAAACCATGAAAAGGCCTAATCCTGCTATGGGCAGCAGGCTTTAATGAGCAGTCTGTCTCAGGCAGAGCCATGTGATACCCTGGCTGGGGCCAGACCAGTGCAACGTGGAGGTCAGCTCCTAATGGAGGGCTCCATGGCTTCCCCTCTGGAGAAGGGCGGAGCCCACTTACGTTGACCTGTTAAGTCAAGTTGCTCTCCTCTGACCCTCCAAAAGATGCCTGTATGTGGGAGATTGTCAGGAAGGCTACAGCACAAACAGCCATGCTGCCTGCAGGCAATGAGGTTTGCTAGAAATGAAAGGAGGAAAAAAAAGAAAATGCCAGCTCAGAACTAGAGACTGGAGCCTGTGAAAGATGTAAATTCAAAGCAAAAGCAGCAGAACTTTAACCTATGGGCTATTATGCAGCAAGTGAAACAGAGCTGCCGCTTGGAATTAGGGGACAATAGGGAGTTCAGGCCAGGGGCATTTAACCAATGGACATCTAGTGTATCAGATCCCAATCTTAATGACATCAGTGACCGAAGCTTTGCAGAAACTCTGATCTCTGGTGGCATAAAGAAAGGGTTGCGGCCAAAGGGGATTAGTAAAATATATGGAATAAACGGGAAAAAAAAAGAAAAATATGAAAAAAGAATGGATAATGAAAAAAGGTTATGAGAAACCAGGGTGAATATTATTTCTGGACTTCACCGAGATAAGGAGGGGGGAAAAAGCTGTGCAAATAGTCATGGGATTGCAAAGTCAATAATACGTGCAATCTTCACAGACAGAAAGCTATAATCAACAAAAATCCATATTGAGAGTGAATGCCAGAGTTTTTCAAAATGTCAGACGGGTGTGTTTGCAGAAGGGCAGGAATGACAGATGAAGAGCAGGGAGGTGAGTGGCAGGGACATGAGGACAGGCGGACTCTGTGCTGATGAGGTCCTGGACACAGAGACCAGGCAAAGAGCAGCGCCGGGCCAGGAGAGCACTTTGCCTCAGCCTGCTCCCTTCAGAAAAGCCAAGAGGAGTCAGCAGTGCTACTGCTATCTAATGGGAACCGTCCACTTAAAATTCATAGGTTAACAAGACAGTAGGCAGCCTGGATTGCAAAATGGTAGCAAGAGTGATTTGTGAAGACACTTTAAATTGACAATTTTGGCAATGATAAAATTACTTTTTCCTTCCTAGCACAGTCCTATAAAATACAATGCTTTGTGCTACAGGACAAAACAGAGCAACTGAAAACTGGGTGATTGTGGGAGAAGTGCAGTTGTTGTGAATATAAGAACTTAAGTTGAGTCATTTTAGGGATATAGATATTTTCCATTTTCAACTTGGACAAAAATGCAGTAAAATAGATGGTTCATTTTTTTTTCCTTTTCGATTTCTGTTTCGTAAATCCTTTTCAAACGCAATTCCCATTCTTCTTTTGAGGTCTTTTAAGTCATTATAAATGTTTTCTCTCTCCCTCTCTCTCTGTCTTTTTCTCCCTCTCCCATGCTTTAGTCTTCTTGAATAAAATAAGTGCAGATTTGCTGGAAATCAGTGGCTTTTGTGTGTGGCTGCAGGAGCATGGTGAAATGTTTGGACACTAATACCCATTCATTTCGGTAGCGCCATAAATAAAAGCTGCCAGCTATG
The DNA here is from genome assembly GCF_027409825.1 of Scomber japonicus. Lineage (NCBI taxonomy): Eukaryota > Metazoa > Chordata > Actinopteri > Scombriformes > Scombridae > Scomber > Scomber japonicus. The sequence continues at coordinate 18,342,872 of NC_070582.1, forward strand.
CGGCTGCCGTGAAGTGGTATTCTTTGGTGCCCAGCGGGATGTCCTGTTCACATTAGCGCAGCAGGGAAAACTGGCCGGAACAGCCAGACAACTAAATCAAGACATTGTCAACTTCTGACAAAATTGCTATAGGGGGGAGAACTGGTTTTAAGAGGGGTTGTGCATGTCTGGTTGTGTGCATGTTGCAATGTGTGTGTGTATATGTGTCTGTGTGTGTTTGTAAGACAGAGAGAAACAGAGAGGGAGAGCAAGAGAATGAGAGAACAAGAGAGGCATGGGGGAGATATATCTTTTCAAAATGCAGTATATTCTGAAAAATAATTTCTTACAGAGTAACACCATGGGGTTGGCGTGAATGAACAAGTGTTGCTAGAATGGAGAAAACAGTGCTTAGCTCAAGAAATAAATCATAAACCTCCACAAACAATTGTCTCCTGTTGTGATTTTCCTCAATCCATGCCACAATGCCTCTAAGGATCAATTTTCCAATATGTACCAATGTTGTGCAAGCTTTAAAATTGTGATATGATAGAAAATAATACAGAAAAAACATACACATAAAATGTGCTCTGAGTTTGTCACTGAGCTTGAGTCCAGGCACTAGATTTCCTTTTTTTGGATTTTTGGATGACTGGGCTCTGGCCTCCAGTCATTCTGAGCCACCTAATTAACAACTGCACATGTCTCCTGTCTGTACATATAAATTTTACTAATCCCCCGCAACCAAAGAGAAAAAAAAAAAAAAAAAGATCAGAGGTAAATCTTACAGCATCTGTGCTAAACTTACACCAGGTCAGGGCAAACAGCGCACATGCGACAGAATGTCATAAAGCATACTCCTTTAAACACAGTCCCAGCCCTGGGCTAGATTTGCAGGTGGTCGATTGCCTGGTCTTCACAGAGGTTAACTCTTAGGGAGTGCTAAAAGCTGCAGGTCTGAAAGGGAGTCCTATCATCAGAGGAGGCCTTAGTGCCAACAAGACCCAGATAATGACAACTCTGACCTCAGTTAAGTACATAACACAGCAAGAGCTCTTGGATGTGCTGCCCAGAACAATGTACGGGGAGAAGGGAAACGCTGCGCCAGAGCCACAGCTGGGACATACCATGCCAGTGGGCCTGCCATTTTGATTAGGGGTAAGTAAGCCTTTTAACTTAGTTAGATTGAAAAGAAAAAAAAAGATAGGGTGGATTTTCTATTCATATCTTTTCGCCTTATAAAGCCTACTTCACAACACAGTGGTTCAACACTTCCCTACAGTGGGGAAATGAACCATTACAGTGCATGTCACAGGCCTAATGTGTACTACGGATTATGTATATGTAGAGGAAAAGAATAAAATAAGGTTTGGCAGTGCCACCATGAGGTTGCGGCTGGATTTCGTGCATCTCAAGGCACCCTGGACCCCATCCAGACTGCCCCTCTGTTGGAGTTCTATGAACTGGAGATGAGAAGACTGCTCCCAGGGTTCAGTGGACCTTGAGAAACCACCAGTGAATCCGTCACCATCATCCCTCCTGGGACAAAGCTGGCTGGCCACTTCTGAAGCTCCAGTGACCCAAGGCTTGAACCCTGCTGCTCTCCATTCCCTGCCCTACTCAGCCACTGGGAATCTATGACCTCAAGTTCATCGGGAATCACACAGTTGCATGGCAGCTTCAAAAGCAATGGATGGCTCTGTCATGTTTTTAAACTGTGTTGTGCCCCCCACTGGTTTTACGCAAATTAATTAAACTAAATATTGATAAGTGCACTGTCTCGGTTTAGAAATTCTTCATTTTCAAGGAGGCGAATGCATATCATGGAAACAAAGCCTTGCTTTTTTTCAAACATTTGGGTCTCCACATCAAAAACATATCATGGAAATATGAAAACAGTTTTGTAATAGCTTTCTTACTGCATCCAAGCCCAGATGGCTCTTAATTGGTTGGCAAAGGGAGCAAGAGGTCTTTTTTTGAGGCGTGAGTGTGTGATTGTTGCTGCTGAATTGCTGCTGTGAAAGGCAGGCTGCGTGATGTGGAGATGGAACAGTGTGAGAACAGATCACACAAAGGAGCCACCAGCCTTGCATGTGGGGGGATGTAAGGGGTGCGTAGTGTGTGTCTGGGGAGAGGGGGCGAAAGACAGCCTAAGACGTAAAAGTGGAGACATGTAAAGGGGGTGGACATACTGTACAGAAAAACCTACTTACAATGAGAAAGTCAGAAAGACTGTTTTATCCAATGACCATCCTCTTATGTAATATAACGATGCTCTGGCACATTATTTTCAGCTGCAAATTCAAACTGACAGTTTTTCAAGATTTTAATTGAATTAATTAATCAGGAGCTACACCAAAATATATCAACTTTAAAACTCTTACATTTTAGTGCTACATCTAAAATGTATGTCTAATTACTATTTATATGGATCAATACCTATGCCATTTTCCCAAATACCAATATTGCCACTTACTGCCAATTATTTATATCATTTCCAATAAATAAATATTTCACAACAAATTATACTAGCCTATATTGGGGATGTAATTGTACATATATATATATATATATTCAACAATTCAGTACTGGAAGTTCTTTCTGTGCATGACTTTTTTCAGTTTAGTTATCCCTGTGAACTAAATAATTACAGTACTATTACTGTAAAACAGCATCAATTTAGAAGTTCTGCCCAGAAAGGTTTGGCAGTGTGCCAAATGTTAACCACACCAGTGTTAGTCCAGTTAGCTTATGAACTAGCTAGCATCATATAGTAAGTGCAAGTGAGAAACCAGAGCTCAAAAAAATCTTGCCAAGATCTCCCCTTAATGAACATTTTGATATCCCAGTAAATTCTAACAGCACTGGTCAAACAGTGATGGCTGAGAGAAAAACTGTGTGAGAACAAATGTGATCTTATTGTTTTCCCCACTGTGGCAAAAACATACAAACCCTGACCCCAAAACGGAACACATTCTGAATCATTCTGAATACTTTTACACTCCTATTCTATATAGTAAACTCTGAGAGTGTCAGCTTATTTCAACACACTGCTGCCTCCCACACCTGCATTACTACACATATACCCTGTAGGTAAAATAAATTTAACTGAGCTGCCTTTGCTTAATAAAACACTGCTTGGTCTTCAAGCTCTTAAGGGGGAGATATAACCAGGAAAGATGAAGACTTAACACTTGTGTAACACCTTGTAACAGGATGTCTTTACGAGCAAGGGGCAGAATTAAGCTGTGTCAAAATGGCAGGCTAGGGGAGAGGTTGCAGTAGACATCAAATCAACAGCAGTCCAATACAGGATCCCATTATCGATGACACTATATGGGTGCCCCCGGCCAAAAGTCTCCTGCACTGCAGAAGTTAAGGTGTTGCTTGATTCATTAGTGCCTGTGTCTGAGCTGAGGTGATGGCTCCCTCATTGTCCTGAGAGGGGTGAAAACTGGAATGTCTTTTCTTCCTGTCAACACTATGTCACTTTAATTTCTTTTTCTGACGCCCAGTCTTGACACCTGGAACGGTTTGACCGAGCATGGCGGCAAGGGATCATAGGAGAGTCCTATTTAAAGGGAGTGGTTGACACTGTTGACATTTCATTCTCCTCTTTCCTTGTAGCTTCACCTTTTCTTGTAAGAATAGAAGGTATATATAGGTATTAAAGGTAGATACGTTGTTAATTGTTTGAAAGACCAGATAAAGATCAGTCATAACTCAGATGTTCTTTAAGACTTTGGCCAGACACTGACACTATCATCTGCATGTTTGAAACTGATCACACATGGCTAAGCTTGGGAATCTAGATATTAAAATATCTTGCAGTAATTTAAATTAAAGATGCAATCTCTCTCACATTATTAGTAACTCCACTCAGAAGCAGATTTATTCAGGCAATTTCATTGATTATAATATATTGAACTCACAACTAAGCAAAATTGCTAAAAGAATGTCTGTAATGCGCTTCATTGTCCAATATTTGTGTTGAAGAATTTACAGTATGAAGTCACCCATAATACACCCTTAGACTATAATGGCTGTCAATGGATGCACAGTGCTAATAATGTAATGTGCCCCTCCCTAAGGGAGCTGATCTCCTCATCTGGGTCATGGTGAGTATTAAAAGGGTTAAGGGTGCACAGTAAATTTATTGTGGGTCTTCCAGCACCAATGGGCCAGAGCACTAATGGATGACCTTGGGGTTTGGCTGTTCCAGACTTGAGGAGATCATGTCTCACCACCTCCCTACCACCATGATGACCCCAGCCCTCTCTGCCCCTGGCCTCAACCTTTAACTCACTGATCTTTGACCAAATTATTAAGCAGACACCTGCTTTCCGGTGTATGGTCAGAGTCGGGGGAGGAATCACTCTGGGCACTCTAATTTGATGTAGATGTGTAGTGCGACAGTATCCATCTCGCAAACGATAAACCCATCTGTTACATTTTCCAGCAGTATGACTTTCACTGATGCCTGCAGGCATTGTAATCATTTTAATGTTTACACTTGTGTAATATAATTTTATAATTTAATCAGCAATAATAATCTATTTTAAATCGACCATTATTATTTGAAATCATAGAAAAATATTGATTTATGGCCACATTATCACCACAAAATGCTGCCTATAATTCATAAGGACAGGTCCCAAGTGAGGGAAAGTATGTGTAGTAGATACACTTAGTCCCATATACTCCAGTGAAATTACTTCCTATTCCATGTACCATGTACAATAACTTTCAGGCACAGTTCTCCAGGGCAGACATACCCAATGAAGTGACCTACCGCTGCTCCAGTCTTTGATAACAAATGAACAGCTCAATCCAACTAATTTTTCATGTGCATATTTCTCTCAAAGATCATTAATATCAAGATACACTAGCCACTTTGATGTCTTGCTCATACATGGGAAAAAATGGGAAAAAAGATGGACATAAAAAACCTCCACTGATTTTACTTCAATGTACTTTATTGCCATTTAACTTTTATCAATCTATTTTCTCAGTGGCCAGCAAATCCACATGGTCACGTATTCATGCCAAACATATATACACCCACTTACCCTTAAAATAGAGGTGAGACACAGACATTTTGTGATTATATCAACTAGAAAATATAGTCCTCCATGAAGGGCAAGGAGGTAAAGGGACCAGCCCCAAAGACTGCTATGGACCATAGGGATTAGTATGTGTCAAACCTGAGTTAAAAAAGGAGAGAAAAAAATGCTGCCATTAAGGTATAGCTTGGAAATGACACTGACCTAGGTCTGCCATCTTGCATTGTCCCACCATCTGCACAAATGTGAACTTTGCCTTTAAATCCTGGCTTCTCAATTAACATGTCCAGCTGGGTGGAGAATTCCGTCAGCTCCCTAATATCATTACTGCCACACCAGACTGTGATATAAATATTAAAAAAGTGCCCAGAGCTCTTTGCTTGCTACGTGAGAGCTTCTGCTTCTTAGGTTATAATGAAGTGCACCCACGTAGTAGGGTAACTGCAGAACACGTGGTCTTATTAGGGCTTCTCCAGACCACAAGAGTGAAAAGATAAATGTCTTGGGCCATCTTTCTTTGTGAGTTCTTATTCTATTCTGTTTAGTGGAGATCTTAGACAC